>NC_062545.1:204410253-204725253 GCF_016906955.1 Phacochoerus africanus
GTTACTGAGTGGGGAATTACGCCGATTATGTAACTGGTCTTATTCTGGAACGACAAGCGTCATTTAGTATAAAGATATAGGCTTTTTTTTTTTTTTTTTAAACAAACACAGCTCTCTGCACCACACTGTAAATATTGACATGCATGGCTTTGTATATTTCCTCAATAATGAATGTGATTAAAGCACAAAAATATTATTTATAAAATTTTGTAGAAAGAGAATATTGAAATTCTTGTGTCTGCTCTTACTCTTAGTATTCTCCCCATATCTCAGTGGTGATCATTCCTTCTTGTCTCTATCACCTCCTTTCCCCAGCAGACACAAAATGAAACTCTCAATTCTTCACAAGGATCAGCGAGAGTTAATTATAGTGATATTCAGCAAGTAGGACAATTGTAGCTGTGCTCTGTCCCAAAGCCTACAGAAGGTTCTTATTTCATAAGCAGAGATAATTTGTTTTTCTCTGTGTGCCATATGGTTTTGCAACTGCAGAGATCAAACAGATTTGTGGATGTAAACTTCAGTTCTGTACTTAAAATTTTTTTGAGTCATGTGGAGATTTTCATAATGTGCTTGAATCCTTGATGCCAACCAGGTCTGTGGAGTAAAGGGTTCCTTGTCAGTTCTGTAAGCAACTATGTGTCGTGGTTTCTATTTGCCTTGGACTTTAAAGATGACTTTGGAAAGGAAAGTTGGAACACAAATTGTCAACTGGAATGCAATGATTATTTGTTTTTCATAAAGACGATGATTAAAACCAGGAATCATTAACATAGAGGAATAATAGTTCTGAGGCAGCCCAGGTGGTCTCTGGAAAGGACTGGAGTTTTCTCTTAATCAAAAAACTTTTAATACTAATACATTTTGAGATTAATTGTTTTGGGAATTGTCTTCAGAATTATGAGTTTGAGTTTCTTGATTGCTGTTTTTCAGAGGCAAAAAGAATGTATGTGTGCCAGTGCTTTCTCTCTTGTTTTTTAACGACTCTGCCTGTGTGTTCTCTCCTGGTCACAATGAGAATGATTTTTAAGGTAGTGTTTGGATTCTCTAAAGTCGATGTGTATGCCCTTGTCCCTTTGTTGTCCAATTATTAAATTTAACAGTGTGTCCAAATTGTCTAAACAGTCTCAGTTTATAGGCATAATTAAAAAGAATAAAGTAACTCTTATATGTAGAGTGAAATCTGGAGGGCAGAGCAGGGATTTCAAATGTGGCTCTTTAGACATAAAATCTCATTCTAAGGTTATTCTCTGTGTCTGGAATGTTCTCTCCTGTTAGCATGCAGTATCCCCACGCCCCCTTACATCTTATGAATTATTATTCCCTGGGGAAAGTCTTCAGGACTCTCAGACTCAGCTTCTTAACACTCTTAGATTTTCTGGGCACACCCTTTACATTCTTTGCTGGTGCAGCAGCCACCACATTTGTAATAATTAATTCTTTAATTTTTGTTGACCTGGTTCTCCTGCTATTTATCTGGCTCCAAAAAACAGGAACTGTTTCGGCCTTGTTTTCTGCTCTATTCCCAGCTCTTGGCTCCTAATGTGTGCTCAGTAAATATTTTGTGTGAATAAGTGATAGTATAGTTGGTGTAAATCAGGTTTACTTAGTATGTATAAATATAACTTTATCCCTCTTGCTCATTTTCACATAGAGCATCTTCTAAAATAGCAGTTGTGGCTTTTTGTTTTTTTTTAAATGGTTGCATACCTTCTGCTTGTGCATATTCAAAAGATCTGGTGCCTGGGTATCCAGATGTTCATTCGTTCTCTTTCTTTCTTTCTTTCTTGGGCATGGCAGCTATTATTTTGCCCTTTCCCAAGCTTGTAATTCTAGAATTGACAGCAGGAATAGGCATATAGTAATGAACTAGTACCTAAATGTTAGACTATGTTTCATCTTTGTTAGTACAGAGAGCAAGACCTGAGACTTCTCAAAAGTACCAGCTCATTGGGTGAGAGCTCTCAGAAATCACATCTTCTAATTCTCCCTCATTTTATAGCCAATGAAACCAAGGATACAGGGAGTTTACTTGGCTTCACCCAAAGTAGAATGTCTAATTAGCATGGTTAGGGTAGGCGTCGGGTTAAGAACCCAGTCACCTGAGTCCAAGTTGGTACTCTTGCTGCCTTAAAACCTTCGTATTTGGCAGAAAGTCAGTTCTTCTCTTTACCACAGCTTCTTGAGAGGATCAGTGGATATCAAACGTTCATGAATGACTGCTCCATAAATATGTGTTTTATACTCCTTCAGGCAGTGGTAATAACAGATTTTTGAAATTTGATGGCATGAGTACTTTATCCTACATAAATCAGATGGAGGAGACACTCAGATTGAAGGATGCTGTGTGACTCATAGAGGTGCAAAGTGATTTGGCAAAAAGCTCTGTAATAGTCAGGCTGCTTCTGGCCAGGCCTGTCACTGTGACTCTGTGCTACCTGTCTAAAGAGACTCAAACAGATATCCCCTATGAAGTAAACCCAGCAATTTATTTGGAGGGGAGAGTTGGATAAGTTGAGATGGATTGCCCAATGAGGTTCCTATTGTGGCTCAGTGGGAATGAACCCTAGTAGTATCCATGAGGATGTGGGTTTGATCCCTGGCTCTGCTCAGTGGTTAAGGAGCAGATGTTGCTTGAATCCTAGGAGTTGCTGTGGCTGTGGTGTAGGCCAGCAGCTGCAGCTCTGATTCAGCCCCTAGGCTGGGAACTTCCATATACTTGTGTACTTCAAGGTACAGTCTTAAAAAGAAAAAAAAAAAAAAAAAAGATGGCTTGCTAAAATGAAGAGGATTTCACCCTACCAACGTGCTTCTTCCTGCCCTCCCTGCTCTGATGTAGAAACCCACTCAGAGGCATTTTTTCAATAAAAGCAGCTTGGAAACTGGAATGTTAACTTGAACACCACACACTTAGACCAGAACTTGGTTTATTTTATGTTGCTTTTTCAATAACAGAAAATTAAAGGGTTTCACCCCCCAAACATCCGTCTTTAAGGAGTAGGAGCCAGCATCCTTCACTGCTTGCTTTAGGAATGCAAATATTGCCAGAATATTTGTATTATATCACTGGAGCCATTAAAATGGAGTCATATTATAATGTGTAAATAACTTTATATTTTTATATAAACCTATTTGTAGTGGACACAAATTAGGGAAGCTCTCCAATTGGGAATGATTCTCCAGGGGCTACATTTGCACGAAAGCCTCCCTTTTTCTGCTACAGGAATCTCGGCTATCAAGACAGGATAAACAAACCTCAGTGCCTCCACCCAGCCTCTGCGTTTAGCCTTTTAGCTGGAAGACCAGCGTTGTGGGTCCCATCATCCAAGCCCTGCCAGTTGGAACTCTTTGCCAGGACTGTGCCGCCTGAAGTGGGGAGGAAGATGCTCTCCCCTGCCTCTCTGTTTGCAGGGCCAGAAAGTTTCCAGCCCAGAGCAGTTTGCAATCCTGGTTTTAGCCTTGTAGAGCCAGAGCTCACTGATGAACGTGACACCAGCACGTCTGAGTTTCTCAGAGTGGGCAAAGTGAATGTGAATTGCATTTACTGAGTGATATTCCAGGGAGGTTCTTCAGACAGCGTTTGTAAAACCACCATGTATTCAAGAATTCTCTGCAAGTTGTTTAAAATACAGATTCTTGAAGTTCCTATCGTGGCTTGGTGCTAGTGAACCTGACTAGTATCTGTGAGAACACAGGTTTGATCCCTGGCCTTGCTCAGTGGGTTAAAGATCTGGCATTTCCATGAGCTGTGGTATAGGTTGCAGACACTGCTTGGATCCTATGTTGCTTGTGGCTGTGGTGTAGGTTGGCAGCTATGACTCCGATTCAACCCTACCTAGCCTGGAATGTCCATATGCTGCAGATGCAGCCCTAAAAAAGTAATAATAATAGTAATAATACAATTTCTTGAGCTCTACCATGGACTGAGACAGAGGATCCAGGAATAGGTACTTCAGATAACAGCCAGATGATTCTCATAGTCCTGTTTCTTAATGATTTGATGAGAGCCTATTCTTCCACCTGGTAGCTGAGGATGCTGGTTTGCATTAGGTGCAAAATTACGTAGGTTTATTGCAGTTCATTAGTTAGGTTTAGAAAGGTGTTTCCCCAAGGCCAAATATGGGGTCACATTTATTATATCAGACTTTGTATTAAAAAACTTGCTTTCCTAAAGATGTGACTTTGGCGGGAGGTAGGTGGGGGTTTGTAGTCGGTGAATCATATATTCTGTAGCCATACACCTGTCAGCCCATGTGCACCAGGGCTGCTATTGTGGTCCTCTTTTGGCCTCCTTCCTGTATTTTCCTTATCTTTTACATCCAGGTGTAGGCCAGAATGATCTGAGAGGAGCTGGCAGTGGTATCGTATCATTTTGAAGAGTTGAGTCCGTTCGGTTCTAATTTTGGTTTTCCTTGGTCATTGATAGAGAGTATCCCTCTTTCCCAATTATTTTCCACTTACTGTCTCTTGATGCAAGATAAGGAGTGGAAAGAAGCCCCAAGGATAGAAAGTGGATAGAAAGTGTGACTTCTCCCAGGTGTTTCTTCTTGGGCTTTTTTTTTCTCTATTTCTTGATACTAGCTTTTTTTGTCTTTGAAACACAAAGGTTGAAACCCTGAGGAAAGGCTAAGGTGGATTTTTTTTTTTTTTTTGGGCTGTCTGTGGCAAGTAGAGTTCTTGGGTGAGGGACTAGACCTGAGCTGCAGCTTCGACCCCCGCTGCAGCTTCAGTAATGCCGGATCCTTTAACCCACTCTGCTGGGCTGGGGATTGAACCTGTGTCCCGGTCACTGCAGTGATGCTACAGTTCACACTGAGCCAGAGTGTGAACTCCTAGGGTGGAATTTTTGTTAATTAAACACCCTTAATAGTGTTCCTCTCTGTTCTCTCTTTCTTTCTTTTTTAAACAGCTGCACCCACAGTGTACTGGGTCAGGGATTGAATCACAGGTGCGGGAACACCTGGGATCCTTTAACCCACTGTGCTGGGCCAGGAATTGAACCCATACCTCCTCAGTGGCCTGAGCCACTGTAGTTGGATTCTTAACCCACTGTGCCACAGCAGGAGCTCCAAGTATTCCTCTGTCTCAATATGAGTTGATTTATGCAGAGTTTTCGTGGACTGTATTGTGTTTTCACTAGCTATCTTTCTTCAGGAGGGGACAAATGTAGTAGATGGATGTTCTCATCTGTTCCTTCTAGCTAAATGGTAGTCTGATAGAGATAATGGGAAGCAGGTATTTATAAAGATGTGACTTGAGCCTATATAATAAAAATCTGAACCAGAAAAAAAAAGAAATCTGGGTCAGGGTGTGATGATAGTAGTTATAGTATTAATTGTGGTGGTGCCGATACTGATGATGTAGCAAAAACAATGTATCAAGCAGTGTTTTAAGGGTTTTAAATGTGTTACCTTGTTCAATTTTTACAAAAGCCTGAATGGGTAATGTTGATTATAATCCCCATTTGGTTAGAGGAAGATATTGGACCTTAGAGAGATTAAGTAATTGACTTAAGTTTAGTAAGTGGCAGGGCTAGCTTTTGAGATGAGGTAACTTGTTTCCCCGATTCCATGCTGTCAATTCCACTATGTTCTTCTGCCCTCTTACCAAATTAGCACAGCACCTGACCAGAAGCTGGTCTCTCTCCCTTTCTTTCTTTTCTTTTCTTTCTTCCACTATGTTCTTCTGCCCTCTTACCAAATTAGCACAGCACCTGACCAGAAGCTGGTTCTTCTCCCTCTTTTCTTTCCTCATTTACTTTCCTGTTCCTTCACTTCCTTTCCTTTGCGTCCTTTCCTTTCATTTCCTTTCCCTTTCTTCTTTTTTCTTTTTATTTCTTTCTTTCTTTTCTTTCTTTCTTTCTTTCTTTATTTTCTCTTTCTTTCTTCTTTCTTCTTTCTTTCTTTCTTCCTCTTCCTTCCTTCCTTCTTTCCTTTCATTCATTCTTCCTTCTTCCTTTTCTTCCTTTCTTTCTTTTTTAATGGGTGCCGCATATAGAAATTCCCAGGCCAGGGGTCGAATCCAAGCTGCAGCTGCAACCTATTCCACAATTGTGGCAATGCCAGATCCTTAACCCACTGTGCCACAGCGAGAACTCCCAGAAGCTGGTCTTTCAATGGAGAATGGTAGAATTTGGAGGAGGGCTGTGTCTGTCTCACTGGAAGCTGGACAAGGGCTAGGACGTGGGAAAGTGCAAAAGCCCGTGGAGGAAATGATGTTTCTTAGACTCCAGCTGCAGGTATAGGCTAACTGTGAGTAATTGTTAGTTAAAGGCCAGGAAGTTACCTGATGCATTCCTATGAATGAGAGTCCTTAGGTGCCAACAGGCTGCTACATGTACAGCTCTGTGCTCTTCAAATTTGAGTTGGTATCTAAATTTTCATCTTTAATTTTATCTTGTGTCAAAAGATATAATTTTAGGCCTAGTATAAAAATTTACATTTAAAAATAAACCAATTATGTGATACCCTGAAATATATATCAAGGAGAATCAAACATTTTCATAATCACCACTATTCATTAAAAAAAAAAAGTGGACCAACTCCTTAATTGGATACTTATCTTTCTCTGTTAACCTCAAATTCTTTTTTATCCTACTTCTTCCCCAATTTTTATTCTAATATAAAATATGTTCATGTTTCAGAATCTTCTGTTGATTTGTATTTCATACTTACTAAAATGTATAAATCTTTTAAAATGTCTTGTGCCTGCAAGGATTACTTGGTCCAGAAGTAATTGTTTAAACATTTCAATTGTTAGCAGAACAGAGTTGATCAAAATAACATGATTATATTATAAATTCTGATGAATGATAAAAGTAAAAAGTAAAAATATGTGTCTTAAAAAATTATCTCTTACAAGTTAGGTGGGTGCTTTCTTCTTCCCATATTCATTTTCTAGTAGCTAATACAAGATTAGACCATGCTTATTTTCTTTTTCTTTTTTACATATGCAGGCACTAAAAAAAAAAACTTGTTCCCAAAAATTAAAAGGGAAGGAGTATTATGGCATAGACAGCCAATTCTTTGCACACTTTGCGAAATTACATGGCAAAACTCACCATTATCTGTCATCAAAAATTATCTTTAGGAGTTCCCTGCTGGCCTAGCAGTTAAGGATTCAGCATCATTACCACTATGGCTTGGGTTCAGTCTCTGGCCTGGGAACTTCCACATGCCATGGAAGTAGCAAAAAAACCCCCAAGACAAAAAACAAACAAAAAAAATTATCTTTATTGAGTGACTGATGACTCAAAGATTGGATCCTCTAGTTTTGTTTGAAGCAGTCTGACTTGCAAAAGTATTTGCTTCCCTGCCTTTCGATGCCTCTTTTTGTTAAATGTTTTCTTTGAACTCAGACCAGCTTGTATCGAGTGGCCCTCCTCCTTGGTGCCCTGGAAGTTTTATGTTGCAGGTGAGATGTCTGAGACTTGTCCTCACTGGAGCAAGTAAGGAATGGACAATTCTAGGAGTATTGTTTTTGGGACAGAAGACACAAGGGAGTTGAAGATGGATAAATTTATTTCTTTCCTTTAGAATAGTTTTTATGTACCCTAAAGTGTATACATAGCTCAGTTTGAAGACCATTGTTGTAGGATGTAGTATACCAGTGAGGTTTAAATTTTTTTTATTTCCTCAGCTCTGCATGTTTAAGAATTCAGTTTTAGCTTTTAAAAGTGTCACTTGGGTGCTTATCTATATTAGACTTACACAAGAAACTGATTTTTTTTTTAATTTTAATTAATTTTTTTTTTGGTCTTTTGTCTTTTTTGTAGTTGTTGTTGCTATTTCTTGGGCTGCTCCCGCGGCATATGGAGGTTCCCAGGCTAGGGGTTGAATCTGAGCTGTAGCCACAGGCCTACGCCAGAGCCACAGCAACGCGGGATGCGAGCCGTGTCTGCAACCTACACCACAGCTCACGGCAACGCCGGATCGTTAACCCACTGAGCAAGGGCAGGGACCGAACCCGCCACCTCATGGTTCCTAGTCGGATTCGTTAACCACTGCGCCACGATGGGAACTCCAAGAAACTGATTTTTAAACCAAAATTCTATTTCCAGCATGAAAAACAACCTGAGAATCCAGTTGAAGTTTAGATTAAGAAGATAATTTGTTATACAAACAACTCATGTAGCTCAATATCTAAAAAACAAACAATCCAATCAAAAAATGAGCAGAAAATCTAAGTAGACATTTCCCCAAAGAAGACATACAGATGGCCAAAAATACATAAAAAGATGCTCAACATCGCTAATTATTAGAGAAATGCAAATCAAAACTGCTATGAGGTATCACCTTACACCAGCCGGTGTGGCCATCATCAAAAAGTCTACAAACAATAAATGGTGGAGAGGGTGTGGAGAAAAGGAAACCTTCCTTCACTCTTAGTGGGAATGTAAATTGGTACAACCACCATGGAAAACAGTATGGAGGTTCCTCAGAAAAACTAAAAATACAGCTACCAAATGATCCAGCAATCTCACTTCTGGGCATCTATCTGGAGAAAATCATAATTCAAAAAGATACATGCACCCCAGTATTCATTGTAGTACTGTTTACAATAGCCAAGACAGGGAGACAACCCAAATGTGCATTGACAAGGGAATGGATAAAGAAGATGAGGTACATATATACAACAGAGTATTACTCAGCCATAAAAAACAATGAACTAATGACATTTGCAGCAACTTGGATGGATCTAGAGATTATCATACTAAGTGAAATTAGACACTGAAAGACAAACATCATATGATAGCACTTATATGTGGAATCTAGAAAAGGATATAAATGAACTTATTAGCAGAACAGAAACAGACTCACAGACTTTGAAAAACTTAACCAAAGGAGACAGTTTGTGGAGGGAAGGATGGACTGGGGTTTAGGGATGGAAATGTTCTAAAATTACTTTGTGATGATGGTTGTACAACTATAAATATGATAAAATTCATTGATTTAACCAAAAAAGATATATGCACCCTATAATTTATTGTAGCACTGTTTATAATAGCCAAGAAATGGAAGCAACCCAAATGTCCATTAACAAAGGAATGGATAAAGATGAGGTACATATATACAATGGCGTATTACTTAGCCATGAAAAACAATGAAATAATGCCATTTGCAACAACATGGATGGACCTAGAGATTATACTAAGTGAAGTTAGTGAAAGACAAACATTGTATGATATCAGTTATATGTGGAATCTAAAAAAAAGGATACCAGTGAACTTATTTGCAGAATAGAAACAGGCTTGCAGACTTTGAAAACATATTTATGGTTACCAAAGGGGACAGGAGGCAGTGAGGGACGGACTAGGGGTGTAGGATTGACAGTGAGGTATATGGAATGACTGGCCAACGGGAACTGCTATATAGCATAGGGAACTCTACCCAATATTCTGTGATAATCTATTTGGGGAAAAAATCTGAAAAAGAATGGATTGTGTCTGTGTATAACTGAATCACTTTGTTGTACAGCAGAAATTATCACAGCATTGTAAATTGACTGTACTTCAGTAAAACTTTAAGAAATGAAATTCGATTTTAAATGACTAATTAAATAAATGTTATTCAGTGGTTAAAAAAGTGATTATTTGTGGGGTCAGTTAGATGACATTCAGGAGGATTGCTGGCAGAAGACTGGTCAAGCCATGTAGGGGGAGGGGATTTGATGGGAGTAGCCACCACCATAGGCTTTATCATTGGTCAGTTTCATGAAACTCTTAGATGTGAGCTGATTACTTGGCCTAGTTCTAGTTTGTTAATTAGTTAGAAAGGAATAATTAAAATATATACATTTCTTAGGCATTTTAACTAAAGACATAAATATACTACATTCTCCAGGATCCTTAGGAAATATCATTAAAAAAACTGTATATATCTCCACTTAGTGGAGTTCTGACTGATTTTTCTTGTGTTAACCACACTCTGATGCATCATCCATTTTTTAAACGGAGCAAGACTTTGAAGCTCTAAAATCTGATGTTAGAATCTTTCCAAATTAAAATTATTTTTTCCTTCAGTCTTAAATTCTCTTTCCAAAGTTATTGGGGCAGACATTAATTGAGATGTTCCCCTTCATGGAGTGTTTGCAGAGCATTTACTTTAGTTTTTAAAAAGTATTGCTTTTTTCACCCTCATTTCATTTTTTTAAAAGTAATACTTTTTTGGAGCTCCCATCGTGGCTCAGTGGTTAACGAATCCGACTAGGAACCATGAGGTTGCGGGTTCGATCCCTGGCCTTGCTCAGTGGGTTAAGGTTCCGGCGTTGCCGTGAGCTGTGGTGTAGGTCGCAGATGCTGCTTGGATCCCGAGTTGCTGGGGCTCTGGCATAGGCTGGCGGCTACAGCTCCGATTCGACTCCTAACCTGGGAACCTCCAGATGCCACAGGAGCGGCCCAAGAAAATGGCAAAAAAAGACAAAAAAAAATAATACTTTTTCACCCTCATTTCGTTAGGATTTCAAGTGCATATAGTCAAAACTTCTCACCCCATCCCCCTAAAAAGCCAACAAAACCAAACCAGATTTGGGAATAAACAAAATGCCTGTGTTAAGTACATTATTATGCAAGAGGTATCTAGTAGGTAGAAGCATCTACTATTTGGAGGGCATCACCTGTGTGTTTTACAGAGGGAAAGTAGGTACCCTTATCAGAGTAAGGGAACTGAAGTCAGTTAAGAGATTAAAATATAAATAATTAGCTTTGTTTTGGTGAAGACTGTCTTATTAAGAATTTTCTCCAATAAGAATATTTCTCTTATTGGTTTTCTGTCCTATTGCATGTAATATTGCCTATTGTAATGTGTTCCATGAACATATTTTATTCATATATCACCCATTTTTTGGATTCAGTAATTTATAAAATGAGTTTTAAGGAGGGACAGTTGCTTGAATGTGGAACTCTTTTTTTACGATGTTACTAGAAGCTTCCCTCTGTCAAAAAGTAGTAGCATAACTTGTAACAACTTATATTCATTTATATTCAGCCAAGCTATGAATTTTCTTAGATAATAGGAAACAGAGGTCTTTAAAAAATTGTGAACTGAGATTTTTTTTTTTTCCAGAGGTGAAATGAAAGCAGTACTGTACAGGAAATTAAATTTTGGAGTAAGGAAGTTAAATTGGTCTGATTGAAATCATTAATGTCTCCTTAATGAGGAGTGGTATGAAAAATGTTCAGCAGAAAGTGTGATGCTAGTTAAAAATCACAAATATGAAATTTATTTAGTTTGAACAAACAGTATTTGGAATTGAACAGAGAAGAAAATGAAAATTTTTATATGGAAAGAATTAGTTGTCATTCTCAAGGGTATGCAAGGCTGTGGACCATTACAGTTGATTTGCTTTTTTTCTAAAGAGAAATACTTGATTCAGAGATTTGTGACATTATTTTTGTAAAAACTTGGCACAGGGAGTTCCTGTTGTGTCACAGTGGAAACAAATCCGACTAGTATCCATGAGGATACGAGTTCAATCCCTGGCTTCACTCAAGTGTGTTAAGGATCCAGTGTTGCTGTAAGCTGTGGTGCAGGTCACAGAAGCGGCTTGGATCCTGTGTTGCTGTGGCTGTGTGTAGGCCAGCAGCTGCAGCCACGATTCGACCCCAGGCCTGGGAACTTCCATATGCTGCACCAAAAAATTGGCACAAATTAGTATTTAATATTCTGGGGACATTTTCCTTTGCCAGCGGTATTGTGAATGTCTTTATTTGCACATTGTCCATTTAAAAAAAATGTACCGTTTGTTTCCTGTCTTCTAGAAGTTAGGAAAGCATTTAATGTATTTCTGAAAATTTAGACATTCAAGCTCCTATTTATTTCCTGTGTTCTAGATCTGTAAGATAAGGGTGTTTAAAAGTTCACCTAATTTGACCAGTCTCCTTGAGAAAGCCCCAGTGAATGCTTGCTATCATTAATATTTGGAGTTTAGTACTCAGTCATAGGTGAGAGATAAACCCTACTCTAATAGACAGGTAAGAAAATGAGCAGGATTTTATACAGATAGGCAAAATGTTTAGAGAAGCACAGTGGCTGGTCTAGTGGGTGATTGATATATGTTGTTGTTATGGATGAATTGGAATCAGCTGGGATGGGTGAGCTTCACGGGTATGGGGTTCTCTCTGACTCAGTATATTCAGTTCACCTCGCACCATGGCTGGTACAGGGTGCTCAGGGCTCCTTTGTTGTGAATGAGGTAACCTGCACAAGAACTGCCACCTCCTAGTGCATGTGAATATAAGCCCCTCTAAGTATTTTGGAAGAAGAAATAACCAAAATGACAGCCTCCTCTCTCTCCTTTGTGAATTTCTTTCCTACAGACTTAACCCTTAGTGTTGAGAATTGAGGGCTTTTTTTGTTTTAAGTGACATTTGAAACTACTCTGAGATTCATGGAGTTAAAGTATAAGCATGACCATAAAACAAGGACTTAACTTCTGGATTCTGACCTCTGGTGGTGAAGAATAAACACCCATTACTCATAATAAAAGGTCAGATTCTCAGATTTTCTCTGGTACTTTCTGGATGTTCAGTACAAAGAAAGTCTTTATTAGAAAAAATGTTTTAGAGTGTGTTTTATAATTTTTTTTTTAAGAAAATCTTTATTTTTCAGCCTTCTCTTTTAAATAAACCTCTAATAACATTTAGGACATACTTTTATAGGGCTTGTTACTAAAACCGGTTTAGGCTTTGAGACTTTGCCAGGTGAGAAAACAAGATTTTATGTCACTATTTAGTATCTAATGCATTCTTGAATTTGGCTTCTTAAATATTCTATTAAAATTATTTTTCATGTAAATCTAAGATTTATTTGGGTAACAATTATGTTGTCATTCAATATATACATGAATATATTACTTGTGAAGAATGCTAAGGTGGACTGTTTTGGGTCCTTAAAAGTAACATCTTATCAGAAACTCAAAGCTCAGCTTTAGTGTCGCACCAGTTACTGGCCTTGTAGGTTATGTTCTCATCCTGTTCACCCTCAAAACCTCTGTTTCCCCCCTTTTAGCACCCATAAAAACTGGAGTGAGAGATGCCTTAGCAGCTAGAATCTAGCTGCTGGTGGTGTCAGAGGTAATGAGGTGGTTGAAATATAAAGATTACTCTGCTTAATGTGAGTAATGTTGGCCATAATTGGAAATTAAAAAAAATTGGGGGGTAGTTTAGGAAATTAAAAGGATAATTTTTTTTAAAAGACAGCACCTGCTACCTGTCATCTGCACTCTGCCTTGGATCTACTGGGTGGTCTTCTGCAACTTGCTTAACTTTATTTTTTCTGTGTTAAATGGGATTAAGAATGCTTCCTTTGCTGGAGTGTTATGAGAAGGCTCTGATATGACTGTAAAGTTCTTTGCAAACCAGATTCCAAGTAATAAAGAAAAATCTTAAGACGTCTTTACTTCTGTTGATTACTGTCCTCCCTGGTAAACTTCTGAGAATTGATCAGAGTTCTGTAAAAGCAAAGCGGTTACAATGTGTCAGGAAAAAAACATGAGAAATAAGTAATCCATAAACTTTACAGTCATAAGGGGATCCGGGTGGGTGGATCTGATGACTTGGCAGCTGAGAAAGGGAAGCAAGTGTAATTGTTGATTTTATCGGAGCAGTTTTGTGTGTTTGTGTGTGCACCTGGGGGGATGGGTATTGAATGTAGACTTAACAATTAACATTAATTTCAGGAGGTTACAAACGTCTCCATAAATCCTAGGTAATATTGCTGTGTCTGTAGGGTGTGATATTAATGCTCCATAAAAAATAATATCAAATTCTGTCAAAGTAGAGCTTGTAATAGATAAGTGGTTTGCTTCCTTTTATACATTTTGTGTTTTGGGACTTTCAGGTAAATAGTTTGTATTATCACTGGGAGCTTATGAAAATTAATTTCGGTATTCAAGTCTATGTTGAAGACAAATCAGAAACTGTTATTTTGGTCGCTAAGCAAGTTATTTTCTTTCTGATTATGGAATTTCAGCACTTTTGGCTTTGAACTTTGGGTTTGTTTTTGAATTGAAAATGTCACAGGAAAGGATGGTTGTTAAATTCATGACCATTCAGGAGAATTTATAGGGCTCAGAATGTTTGGTAAATTCCTTTAATTAGAAGATATTTCCTCTGGACTTTTCCCAGGGAACGCAGTTCCATGTAATAATTTACCAAAAGGGAATTGAAAAAGAAGGAAATATCACCTTTGGGGCAGGAGGCTGAGGGGGATGGTTGGGTAGAGGGCTTTAAAAGCAGTCTTTGCTTTGTAAAATACTTTGCTTTAAAGAGTTATGTGGGCCACAGAAAGAAACAGTCAGTTATCAAGTATGGGAGTATCTTTGAAATTAGACCAGGTATGTTATTATCCTTGAGCGGCCCAAAAATAAATTCAAGAATTGAGGGGTGTTCCTCTTTACCCTCATGTCTGCTGGCTGCTAAGGCCATTTGGGAATTTTAGCTAAAATGTTGGTTTATGTTTCTTTACCTATGGATTTTTCATAATGAGTATTTTTTTCCTCAACAGAATTAGTCATTTAGAGAAGACTTAATTAAACAACCTTTAATGTATTAAATACCTTTTATCTGTCTGTCTATCTAGCTCTATATCTACCTGGTAAACCAGTGGCACCAAGGAAGAAATCTAAATGGAGAAAAAGAGGCAGTTCTGTAATAAGAGCAGGTGGGGAAGAAAACTATTGTTAAATATATGTCTGATTTAGGAAGGGCTGCATATCTAGGTACTTTCCCCCCTCTTTCTTCCACTTGAGTGTCTCCTTTTAATAAGCCACCTCCCTCATAAGGTGCTTCGAGCTTTGGGGGCAAATAAAAGGAGTGAAACTTGAAATAGTTATTTGAAAATCCAGTATCAGCCATACCGTTAAACAGCCATATACAGTATGGGATTGAAATTATTGTCTAAAGTGGAATTGTGAGTTTTCAAGTTGTAGGTGAGATTTCAATGCATGCTTCATGCTCTCATTACTAAAAGTGTTTTGGAGTTTGTGGTACTGGGAGCAAGTACCTGGTTAACAGGTCCTATAGATCACTGGTGAGTCGCAGGATTTCCCTTGGGATCACCATTAGTTGTATGAAATCCCTGGGAGTGGAGAGGATGGACAGTAGAGTAGGAATTCCCTAGTATGGTTGTGTTGACAACGTTCTGGAACTAGATTTCCTCCCTGTGTATGTGAGAGAAAGGTCACCGTGGAGAGATCATTGGATGTCTTTGGTGGACAAGTTTGGGAAGAGGTATCATCTATTTATATTTCTCTCAGGCAGAGATTTGAGGGAGAATCTGAGTAGCTAGTGGTCTTATAGTTCTCAAACCAGCCAAGGTGAATTTGATCTTGACTGTACATTGTGGTGGTTAAAAATATGTCCTGTGGAGTCAGACTGTTTTGGTTTAAATGTCAGGTGGTGTTCTGTCAATCACCTGTGTGACCTATGTTCATCTAACTACTCTTACTTTCCTCATCTTCAAAGTGGGGATCGTACAGTATTTATAGTTAGAGTGCAGGTTAAACAATATATGTAAAATATGTAATATATGCTTAGAACAATTCCTGGCACTGAGTGACACACATGTGTTAGCTGTTATTGTTATTGCTATTATTATTACTAGGGACTATTACAGAGTTAGTCATTGCTGTTATAAACCATGTTGGGTTGGTAACAGAGATGGTATTTCCTTTGTTGAAAAAGCAAAGCCTGTTGTCAATTTTATCTTTCGGTCCAGTATTTCAGTCTGTACACATTATAGCTACTTGCCTTTTCTTGTTTGGGAAGTTTCCAAGGAACCTCTCATAATTTATTGGCGATTTGAATGAGATATACCTTGTCAAATGAAGGCAGTGTTTATAACACCTTGTTTAACTTTATGATTTTTTTGTTAATGTCTTTGGGTACAATGAGTGTGTTGGTCAGTTTGAGCAGGTTGAAGTTCTCAACAATGAACATTGTCCATGAGTAACATTCAAAGACATTCAGGTGAATAGTTTTTTCCTTTTGCAGCTCTTTACTGCCCTTTGATCAGCCTGCCATCCTGAGCTCTCAGGAAAGATCACGCCTGAGATGGGGGGCAATTTTTTTTTTTTTTGAAGTATAGTTGATTTACCATGTTGTGTTAGTTTCAGGTGTGTAAAAAAGTGATTTAGTTATACATATATTTATTTTTATGGATTCTTTTATAGATTCTTTATTTTTATAGATTCTCATAAGATATTGAATATAGTTCCCTGTGCCATACAGTAGGTCCTTGTTTATCTATTTAATATAGAGCAGTGTACATCTATTAATGCCAAATTCCTAATTTATTCCTCTCTCACTTCCCCCTTTGCTACCCATAGTTTGCATTTTATTTCTGTAAGTCTATTTCTGTTTTGTACATAAGTTCATTTGTATCATTTTTTTTAGATCCCACATATAAGCGATTTCATGTTATTTGTCTGTCTTTGACTTAGTAGGATAATCGTTAGGTCCATCCATGTTGCTGCAAATGGCATTATTTCATTCTTTTTTTATGGTTGTGTAATATTTCCCTATGTATGTCTGTGTCACACCTTCTTTATCTATTCCTCTGTCAGTGGACATTTAGGTTGCTCCCATGTCTTGGCTGTTGTAAATAGTGCTGCTATAAACATTGGAGTGCGTGCATCTTTTCGATTTAGTGTTTTCATCTTTTCCAAATATATGTCCAAAATATATGCTGGATCATATAAAATTGTTGCTAGGATTTTTTTTAAATTAATGAATTTATTACAGTTATAGTTGTACAATGATCATCACAATCCAATTTTATACGATTTCTATCCCACAACCCCAGTGCGTCTCCCCACACCCCAAACTGTCTTGTTGGGAAACCATACATTTTTCAAAGTCTGTGAGTCAGTATCTGTTCTGCAAAGAAGTTCAGTCTGTCCTTTTTTCAGATTCCACATGTCAGTGAAAGCGTTGGATGTTGGTGTTTCACTGTACAGCTGACTTTGCTTAGGATGATAGTTTCTAGGTCCATCCATGTTGCAAAAAATGCTGGTATTTCGTTCCTTTTAATGGCTGAGTAATATTCCATTGTGCATATATACCACATCTTCTTGATCCACTCCTCTGTCGATGGACATTTAGGTTGTTTCCATGTCTTGGCTATTGTAAATAGTGCTGCAGTGAACATTGGAGTACATGTGTCTTTGCGAGTCGTGGTTTTCTCTGGATAGATGCCCAGGAGTGGGATTGCTGGATCAAATGGTAGTTCTATGTTTAGTTTTCTGAGGAATCTCCATACTGTTTTCCACAGTGGTTGCACCAATTTACAATCCCACCAACAGTGTACTAGGGTTCCTTTTTCCCCACACCCTCTCCAGCACTTATTGCTTGTAGATTTTGGATGATGGCCATTCTGGCTGGTGTAAGGTGGTACCTCATAGGGATTTTGATGTGCATCTCTCTACTAATGAGTGATGTTGAACATCTTTTCATGTGTTTCTTGGCCATCTGTATGTCTTCTTTGGAGAACTGTCTGTTTAGATCTTCTGCTCATTTTTTAATGGGTTTTTTTGTTTTTTTTTTGGTATGGAGCTGCAGGGTTGTTTGTAAATTTTGGAGATGAATCCCTTGCCAGTCAGTTCATTTGCAAAGATTTTCTCCCATTCTGTGGGTTGTCTTTTTGTGTTGTTTAGGGTTTCCTTTGCTGTGCAGAAACTTTTAATTAGTCACATTTGTTTATTTTTGTTTTTATTGTCATTACTCTAAGAGGTGGATCTGAGAAGATGTTGCTGTCTTTTATGTCAGAGAGTGTTTGGCTTATGTTTTCCTCTAAGAGTTTTATAGTGTCTGGTCTTCTATCTAGGTCTTTAATCCATTTGGAGTTTATTTTTGTGTATGGTGTTAGGGAGTGTTCTACTTTCATTCTTTTACACGTGACTGTCCAATTTTCCCACCACCACTTATTGAACAAGCTATCTTTTTTTCTAAGGAGATGTTCATTTGTGCTGTATATTAGATTCCAGTTATAAGTGATATCATATGGTATTTGTCTTTGTCTTTCTGGCTCATTTCACTCAGTATGAGATTCTCTAGCTCCATCCATGTTGCTGCAAATGGCATTATGTCATTCTTTTTTATGACTGAGTAGTATTCCATTGTGTATATATACCACCTCTTCCGAATCCAATCCTCTGTTGATGGACATTTGGGTTGTTTCCATGTCTTGGCTATTGTGAATAGGGCTGCAATGAACATGTGGGTGCAGGTGTCTCTTTTAAGTAGAGTTTTGTCCGGATATATGCCCAAGAGTGGGATTGCGGGGTCATATGGAAGTTCTATGTATAGATTTCTAAGGTATCTCCAAACTGTTCTCCATAGTGGCTGTACCAGTTTACATTCCCACCAACAGTGCAGGAGGGTTCCCTTTTCTCCACACCCCCTTGAGCACTTGTTATTTGTGGACTTATTAATGATGGCCATTCTGACTGGTGTGAGGTGGTATCTCATGGTAGTTTGGATTTGCATTTCTCTTATAACCAGCGATGTTGAGCATTTTTTCATGTGTTTGCTGGCCATCTGTATATCTTCTGTGGAGAAATGTCTCTTCAGGTCTTTTGCCCATTTTTCCATTGATTGATTGGCTTTTTTGCTGTTGGGTTGTATAAGTTGCTTATATATTCTAGAGATTAAGCCCTTGTCGGTTGCATCATTTGAAACTATTTTGTCCCATTCTGTAAGTTGTCTTTTTGTTTTCTTTTGGGTTTCCTTTGCTGTGCAAAAGCTTTTCAGTTTGATGAGGTCCCATGGGTTTATTTTTGCTCTAATTTCTATTGCTTTGGGAGACTGACCTGAGAAAATATTCCTGATGTTGATGTCAGAGAGTGTTTTGCCTATGTTTTCTTCTAGGAGTTTGATGGTGTCCTGTCGTATATTTAAGTCTTTCAGCCATTTTGAGTTTATTTTTGTGCATGGTGTGAGGGTGTGTTCTAGTTTCATTGCTTTGCATGCAGCTGTCCAGGTTTCCCAGCAATGCTTGCTGAATAGACTTTCTTTTTCCCATTTTATGTTCTTGCCTCCCTTGCCAAAGCTATCTTTTCTCCATTGTATATTCTTGCCTCCTTTGTCATAGATTAGTTGGTTGTAGGTGCGTGGGTTTAATTCTGGGCTTTCTATCCTGTTCCACTGATCTATATTTCTGAGTTTGTGCCAGTACCATACGGTTTTGATGACTGTTGCTTTGTAGTATAGTCTGAAGTCTGGGAGCCTGATTCCTCCAGCTCCATTTTTCTTTTTCAGGATGTCTTTGACTATTCTGGGTCTTTTGTACTTCCAAACAGACTTTAAAATATTTTGTTTGAGTTCTGTGAAAAATGTGCTTGGTAATTTGATAGGCATTGCACTGAATCTGTAGATTGCCTTGGGTAGTATTGGCATTTTGATAATATTAACTCTTCTGGTCCAAGAGCATGGTATTTCTTTCCATCTATTTGTGTCATCTTTGATTTCTTTCATCAGCATCTTATAGTTTTCAGAGTACAGGTCTTTTGTCTCTTTAGGTAGGTTTACTTCTAGGTATTTTATTTATTTGGATGTGATGGTAGACAGGATTGCTTCCCTAATCTCTCTTTCTGCCCTTTCATTGTTAGTGTATAGAAATGCCGTTGATTTCTGTGTATTAATTTTGTATCCTGTGACTTTTCCAAATTCGTGGATGAGCTCTAACAGTTTTCTGGTAGAGTCTTTAGGGTTCTCTAGGTATAGTATCATGTCATCTGCAAATAGCGATAGTTTAACTTCTTCCTTTCCAATTTGGATTCCTTTTATTTCTTTTACTTCTCTGATTGCCGTGGCTAGGACTTCCAGAACTATGTTGAAGAGTAGTGGCGAGAGCGCACATCCTTGTCTTGTTCCTGATCTCAGTGGGAATTCTTTCAGCTTTTCACCGTTGAGAATGATGTTAGCTGTGGGTTTGTCATATAATATGTCCTTTATTATGTTGAGGTAGGTTCCCTCTATGCCCACTTTCTGATGGGTTTTTATCAGAAATGGGTGTGGATTTTGGCAAAGGCTTTTTCTGCATCTATTGAGAGGATCATATGGTTTTTATTCTTCAGTTTGTTAATGTGGTGTATCACACTAATGGATTTGCAGATACTGGAGAACCCTTGCATCCCTGGGATAAATCCCACTTAATCATGATGTGCAATCCTTTTAATGTATTGTTGGGTGAAGTTTGCTAATGTTTTGTTGAGGATTTTTGCATTGATGTTCATCAGTGAAATTGGCCTGTAGTTTTCTTTTTTTGTGGTATCTTTGTCTGGTTTTGGTATCAGGGTGATAGTGGCCTCATAAAATGAGTTTGGGGGTATCCCTGCCTCTGCAGTTTTTTGGAATAGTTTCAGAAGGATAGGTGTTAGCTCTTCTCTAAATGTTTGATAGAATTCGCCTGTGAAGCCATCTGTTCCTGGACTTTTGTTTGTTGGAAGTTTTTAAATCACAGTTTCAATTTCAGTTCTTGTGATGAGTCCATTCATCTTTTCTATTTCACCTTGGTTTAGTCTTGGAAGATTGTACTTTTCTAAGAATTTGTCCATTTCTTCTAGGTTTTCCATTTTATTGGCGTATAGTTGCATATAGTAGTCTTTTATGATCCTTTGCATTTCTGTGATGTCCATTGTTATGTCTCCTTTTTCATTTCTAATTTTATTGATTTGAGTCCTCTCTCTTTTTTTGATGGTAAGTCTTGCTAAGGGCTTATCAATTTTGGCGATCTTTTCAAAGAATCAGCTTTTCATTTCATTGGTCTTTTCTATGGTTTTCTTTGTTTCTATTTCATTGATTTCTGCTCTGATCTTTGATTTATTTCCTTCTACTTACTAGGTCTTGTCTGTTCTTCTCTCTCGAGCTGCTTTAGATGTAAAGTTAGCTTGCTTATTTGAGCTTTTTCTTGTTTCCTGAGGTGGGCTTTATTGCTATAAACTATCCTCTTAGACCAGCTTTTGCTGCATACCATAGATTTTGGAGTGTGGTATCTTCATTGTCATTTGCTTCTAGGTATTTTTTGATTTCCTCTTTGATTTCCTCAGTGATCCATTGGTTGTTTAGTAGCATGTTGTTTAGTCTCCACGTGTTTGTTTTTTGCACTTTTTTTCTTGTTGTTTTCCAGTCATATAGTGTTGTGGTCGGAAAAGATGCTGGATATGATTTCAGTTTTCTTAAAGTTACCAAGGTTGGATCTGTAGCCCAGAATGTGATCAATCTTAGAGAATGTTCCATGTGCACTTGAGAAGAATGTGTCTTCTGTTGCTTTTGGATGGAATGTCCTATAAATATCTATTAAGTCCCTCTGGTTTAATGCATCATTCAGGGCCTGTGTTTCCTTATTGATTTTCTGTCTGGTTGATCTGTCCATTGCTGTGAGTGGGGTGTTAACGTCCCCCACTATGATAGTGTTCTTGTCAATTTGTCCTTTTAAGGTTGTTAGCAGTTGCCTTATATAATGTGGTGAACTTAAGTTGGGTGCGTAGATATTTAAAATTGTTATATCTTTTTCTTGGATTGATCCTTTGATCATTATGTAGTGACCTTCCTTGTCCCTGAAAATATTCTTCATTTTAAAGTCTATTTTGTCTGATATGAATATTGCCACTCTGTCTTTCTTTTGATTCCCGTTTGCATGGAATATTTTCTTCCATCCTCTCACTTTCAATTTGTATGTGTCCCTAGAAGTGAAGTGGGTCTCTTGAAGATAGCATATGTATGGGTCTTGTTTTTGTATCCATTCAGCCAGTCTGTGTCTTTTGGTTGGGGCATTTAGTCCATTCACATTTAAGGTAATTATTGATATGTATGTTCTTATTGCCATTTTATTAATTGATTTGGATTAGTGTTTGTTTCTCTTTTTTCTTCCCTTCTTCTCTTGTTCTCTCTTCTTCTGGTTTGATGACTATCTTTAGTGTTGCATTTGGGTTGATTTTTCTTATTTGTTTATCTATTGTAGATTTTTGGTTTGCAGTTTTTCTGAAGTTTTGATATAGGAGTCTGTATATATGCGAGATTGTTTTAAGTTTTTGATCTCTTAATTGCAAGTGCATTTCCAGTGTCCTGCATTTGTACCCTCCTCTTCTCACGATTTCTGATTTTGGTGGCATAATTGTGCGTGGATGATTTCGTATCTTTATATATACCTTTACTGGTGAGCCTTGTCATTTGTGGTGCTTTTGTTTCTGGTTATGGCCTTTTCTTTTCTGCCTAGAGAAGTTCCTTTAGTATTTGTTGTAAAGCAGGTTTAGTGTTGCTGAATTCTCTTAGCTTTTGCTTATCTGTGAAGGTTTTGTTTTCTCATTGTTTTGTTTTGCTTTTTGTTTGTTTTCCTTTTTTATCAGCTGCACCTGCAGCATATGGAAGTTCCCAGGCTAGGGGTAGAATTGGAGCTGCAGCTGCTGGCCTACACCACAGCAACTTGGCATACAAGCTGCATCTGCAGTCTATTCCACAGCTCATGGCAACCCTGGATCCATAACCCACTGAGTGAGGCCAGGGATCAAACGTGCATCCTCCTGGATACTGAGACAAAACAGGAACTCCCATGTTAGTTTTTTAAGGAACCTCCCCACTGTTCTCCATAGTGGCTGCATCAATTTACAGTCTGACAGTGTAGGAGGGTCCCCTTTTCAGGGGATATCTTCTTTCTTCTTTTAATCCTTCCTTTTTTTTTTTTTTTTCTTTTTTGACTTCCTTTTGATAAGACCATTCCAAATGGATGTTAGGGCAATTTCACATAATTAGGGCAAGCATATTTTGCCTCTGGTGTTTCCAACAATTAATTATTACAATGAAAATCCATTTGCTGTAAACACACCAATGGGATGTTGAATCTAATCCCTGGATGCCTTACACTTTTTTTTGTTTTCTGTTTTTCAAACTTTAAATGCTGACTGCTTTCCACAAAACAAAAACAACTTCCTTGGGGAGAAGGAACTATCTGGCTAATCTGGGGCTGTACCAATTAGATGACATAAGAACAATTGTAAATTAATGTTGTAGAACTAAAGGAGAATGAACACTGATGAAATACATGCCTTTTTATATTCCTGATAGAAATGCTTGCTGTGCAGTGTGGTAGTCACTGGCTACTGCTGACTGTTTAGCACTTGAAATGTGAATTAGACTGAAGAAGTGAATTTTAAATTTTGTTTAATTTTAATTGAATTAAAATTTTTATTTGATTCAATTATTGGATTCAGTTATTGGATAATAATTATTATAGTATATATATATGTATTATAATATATATTACATATTATTAAATTTATGTTATATATATAAAATAATTATTGGATAATAATTGGATTCAATTATTATAACTATTTAGAACAACTTGGGTATGTAAATATACTTTTTCAACTATAAATATTTTGAAATTTACATAGATACTTGTCAAGTGGTGCCAGTGAAAATTTCGCATGTAAATTGAGATGTACTGTAAGTGTACAATATACACTAGATTCTAAAGATTTACTATGAATGAAAGAACATAAAATATCTAAATAATTTTCTTATTAATCACATTGGAAGCAATACTTTAGCTATATTAGGCTAAATAAAATAAAATATTAATGTTAATTTCACCAGGATCTTTACTTTTTACAAAATGTGGCTACCAGAAAACTTGCAATTACAAGTGTGTAGCTCATGTTTTTTTTCCTATTGGGTAGTCCTGTGTTAGGCTGTTTTCTCCTAATCTGTCTTTGGAAGATTTTTGTATACTCATATGGTCCTGTGTTTGGGGAGATCATGTTTTGGAAGAGTTCATAAGAAATAAAAATCATCTGGAAATAAAATGATGAGCTTAATGTTTATTGAATATGAAAAGCAATCTCAACCATGTCCCTTTTATTATTTCAAATGAGTGTTGTTCGAGTAGATTTGCTGCTGCTGTTAATTTAAATCCAATAGAGTAAAGAGGCATGACTAAAATATGAGGTTGTTAAATAAGACTTTAGGTACAGGTAATGTATTCTTGTTATATATTCCTGTTTTGGGCCACAAAAATACATATGTAACAAAATTCACCCTCTCAACAGTTTCCAAGTGGACCATGCAATATTTTCAGCTACATATACACTGAGCAACATATCTCCAGAACTCCCAGTATTGAGTGGCTAAAAGTCTACATTCACCTAACAACTCCCCCTACCCCGACTCTCACCCAGCCCTTGGCAACCACCATTCTACTCTCTATTTCCGTGAGTTTGACTACTCATATAAATACTTCACGTAGGTATACTCAACATAATAATTGTCATCCTATGACTAGCTTATTTCACTTAGCATAGTATGCTGGAGTTTTGTCACTATTGTAGCATATGACAAACTTTCTTTATTTTTTAAAGGATGAATTAATATTCTAATGTCTCAGTATACCATATTTTTTTATCCATTCATCTATCCATGTATATTTGGGTTGCTTCACCACTTGGCTATTATCCATAGTGTTGGAATGAACACAGGTGTGCAAATACCTATTCATGATCCTGTTTTCAATTATTTTAGATATGTACCCAAGTGGGATTGATACCATAGGTAATTCTATTTTAATTTTTTGAGGAGCCTCTATACTGATTTCCATAGTGGCTGAACCAATTTATATTTCTATCAATAGTGTATACAGAAGGTTCCGCTTTCTCCTTACCCTTGTCAGCATTTATTATGTTATTTTTTTTCTGATAGTAGCCATTCTGACATGTATAATATGTCTCGTTATGGATTTGACTTGTATTTCTCTGATAACTAGTGAAGTTGAGCATCTTTTCATATGCTTCTTGGCCATTTATATATCGTTTGAAAAATGTCTATTCAAATCCTTTGCTTATTTTTAAATTGGGTTTTTTGTTTATGAGTTGTTAGAGTTCTTATATATTCTAGATGATAATCCCTTATCAGATGCATGAGTTGCAAATATTTTTTCCCATTGTATCAGTTGCCTTTTCACGCTCTTGATCGTTTCCTCTATTTTGCAGAAGTTTTAAAATTTGTGCAGTAGTCCCGTTTGTCTATTTTTCTCTTCTGTTGCTTGTGCTTTTGATGTCAAATCAAAGAAATCCTTGCCAAATTCAATATGATGAAGATTTCCCCCTATGTTTTCTTCTAGGAGTTTTATAGTTTCAGGTCTTAGATTTAGGTTTTTAATTCATTTTGAATTAGTTTTTGTATAGGGTGGAAGATAAAGTTCCAGCGTTTTTCTTTTGCATGTAAATATCTGGTTTTCTCAGCACCATTTGTTGAAGAGACTATCTTTTCTTTGCTGAGTATTCCTTACGGCCTTGTCAAAGATCATTTGGCCACGTATCTGAGGGTTTATCTTTGGGCTTTTTCTTCTGTTCTATTGGTCTTTTTTTTTTTTTGTCTTTTTGTCTTTTTCTTTGTTGTTGTTGCCATTTCTTGGGCTGCTCCCTCGGCATATGGAGGTTCCCAGGCTAGGGGTTGAATCGGAGCTGTAGCCACAGGCCTACGCCAGAGCCACAGCAACGCTGGATCCGAGCCACGTCTGCGACCTACACCACAGCTCACGGCAACGCCGGATCGTTAACCCACTGAGCAAGGGCAGGGACCGAACCCGCAACCTCATGGTTCCTAGTCGGATTCGTTAACCATTGCGCCACGACGGGAACTCCTGTTCTATTGGTCTTTATGTCTGTCTTTGTGCCAGTACCATACTGTTTTGATTACCCTGATGTGGTAATTTTTAAAAAGCATTGTTTTTTTTCCCCCCTGTACTTAAGATCCTGATTAGGATTATTTAGAAAACTCTATTGATAATGCCCTCTCTAATTCTTTATAATTTATAACTTTTTGCATTTTTGTAACCAGTATCTCTTTCCTAGAAGTGTGAGTGAATTGTCTTTTTCTCTTTTTCCCTTTCACCTCAAGCATGTTGGAAACAACTTGGGTATGTAAATCTGCTTATTCAAAAGGGATGGCAGATGGTGTGAATTTAGTTAAGAATGTTTGCCTCCTCAGGTATTCCTGATCTTCAGATGGAGGTGGGAAGGCAGGGAGGAAGGTTGGGATCATTTAATATGGTGAACTCTAGAAATGTGGTGAAAAGCTTAGACTGCCTGGGTTTGAATCTCAGCTGTAAGTTTGGGGCAGATAATTATTTTTTGCCTCTTTGTTTTAGTTTCCTCATTTATGAAATGAAGTTAATGTTAGAAGCTACCTCACAAGAATGTTCAGAGGGCTAAGTGAATTAAATATAATGTCTGCACATATTAAATGCTGTATAGTGTATGTGTTTTATTACTTTGAATATTAAAAGGAAAAACTAGAACACTTGCTAAATCCTTGGGTTTTGAGGTGGCCAGCCTTTCTAGTTCCACTAAAAATAATGAACAAATGGGGTACACATTATTTCTGTCCTTGAAAACTCTTAACACCCAGATGGTGTAATAAGAGTTTATACATTCTTAGGTCAATTGGAGGGTTCCAAATCTTTTAATGATTATATGAACATTACATTTATATTAAGGGATATTACAAATGCTGCCATGTAGTTTATCACTTGTCTTCTGGCGTGTAATTAGTTTTTTAAATGTATGTATAAAACCTAGGGTAAGATGAAGATTAATGTATTTGAACAGCATAAACTATGATGATGCTTTGATATTGGAGTGCTTATAATATGCTATGTCTGTCAAATAAATTTTGCAACTTAGACTTTATTTTCACATTGCAATAAATCATCTGAAGGATCTGAAGTTTTAAAATTTAATGGTAGTGCTTTTCAGTTTCATTTTCTTGGTGTTTTAATTGCATTTGACTTTTATAGCTTGTGTTGCTTTATATTTGAATTATTCCAATATTTGAAAAAGAAACACATATGAAAGTTCACATTGGAACCTAGGATTTGTTTGAGATGTATGTGTTTCAAGGATTCCTCCTTTAAGCTGTAAATGAATAAAAGGTCTCATTTTTTTTTTTAATAAGGAAAATCACGGACTAGAGCTTATGGTTCAAGAGGTTTGTGAATGGTGAGATGATCATCTCTAGGGAAGTAAAAGCATTCTTCAGATAGGAAAGTGGATCTAAAATTTCTTGTACAGGAGTTCCCGTGCAGGCTCAGCAGAAACAAATCTGACTAGTGCATCCATGAGGATGCAGACTCCGTCCTGGCTTTGCCCAGTGGGTTAAGGATCTGGTGTTGCCATGAGCTGTGGTGTAGGTTGCAGACGTGGCTCGGATCTGGCATTGCTGGGGCTGTGGCATAAGCTGGCAGCTGTAGCTCCAATTCAGTCCCTAGCCTGGGATTCCATGCGCCACGGGTGTGGCCCTAAAAAGACAAAAAATGAATAAATAAAATTTCTTGTACCAAAGGAATGTTACACCTATTTCCCTCTACGTTTTATCCTTCTCTAGCATATTAAAAAATTACATCCCTCCCCCGTTACCCCCTCCCCAGACAAATGGAGTAGTTTTGCTTTGTAGCAAACATCTCTGGGATTGAGGGAGATGCCTGTGTATAGCACCAATCCTCTGTGATAGTATACATTGATTGAGTCTTAGCAGTTTCTTATACAGCTGTAATAACATGGAGTGCTTGTCTGTTTTTCCCAAGGCATTTTAGAGTGTGTCATATTTTTAATATCTACAATTAACTGAAAGGTAAGTGTCCATGAATGCCTAGGTTGAACACCTCATATATGGCCTTAAATAATTGGCTACTTAGTGGCTTCCCCTCCATAGCTTGACAGCAGGCAATGCAGGCACCTAGGTTTCATGCTCCTGGATGTTTGTGTGGCTGAAACCGTGGTTATAAATGAAGAACCAGATGGTTGTTCTTCATTTGGGGTGCCGATCTTAGATATTCTACAAAGCTGCTCCTGTCTATAAATGTAGCACTTATATTTTCTGCACAGTATGTGCCTGTTGGCAGTGTTTTTGTTTTTCTAGTTAAACAGCCACTACCTGCAGGAGGAGTCCCATACCAGAGCTGAGAAGATATAGCCTTGGTTGGATAATTTGCAATAATCTTGTAATTAAAAAAAATGCACACAGTAGATTTTATGAAAACAAAATGAAACAGGTCCGTCTACAAAAGTTTACCCTTCAGGAATAGTCATCAGCATTCAAGAACCAATTTAAATTGGAGGAACTCTGATTAAACTGTGCAGTCAAGAAGTGGGGTCTCTATCATACCTTTCTCCTTCACTCAGCTTTTTTTTCTGAGCTAATTATGGCTCATTAGACTGATAACAAAGAACCATAGGGATGTAGTATTTTACATTTTTTTTTTTTTTTTTTTTAGTTTTTTGCTTTTTAGGGCCACACTGGCTGCATATGGAAGTTCCCAGGCTAGGGGTCTAATTGGAGCTGTAGCTGCCAGCCTACACCAACAGCCACAGCAATGCCAGATTCAAGCCGTGTCTGTGACCTACACTGCAACTCATGGCAATGCCAGATCCTTAACCCACTGAGCCAGGCCATGGATGGAACCTGTATCCTCATGGAAGTTAGTCAGATTTGTTTCTGCTGTGCCACAGCGGGAACTCCCAGGGATATAGTGTTTTAAATTTACCACCTGGCACAGTAGTTTTTATGAAATTCTCATGGTTAAGGGGGTGGAGGGAAAGGGTTGGATAAACACAGTGTATTCTTTCTGCTTAAATAATAGCCATCAAAATCTATAGTCAGAAATGACTTTTTTATGATGACACGCTTTCTTCTTTTATCACTGCATGTGCTGCCAAACCTGGGGACATTAGCTTATACCCTAGGGCATGGCGTGAACCAGAAGTGTGAGCTCTGCCCCAGTTGTAGGATAGGTATTACAAAGGCATTTTCTACTTTCTGTTCTGCTATCCATTTATCCACTTCTTTCCAGTTTAAAAAAAAAAAAAAAAAGATGTCAGTAGTGTTGCTTTTTGCATGGCTAAATTAATGACAAAGCATAGGTTTCTGTTTCTTTGATTTTTCTAATGGATTGATTGGCTTTTTGCCTGCTTGACTACATTAAGGGAAAAAAAATCCCCTTTTAAAAATTACAGTCAGAAATATACCTGTGATGGACTTTTAAAAGCTGTTTTATATTTAATAAGTGCAGGAGGTCCTTTCTAAGTTTGAGGCATTCTCCCTTCATTGCCACAGGCCCCTGTTTAGTAATAGAATCACATAGCTCTGTCTGCCTCTTGATGGATTAAAAAGGCAGCCTCATTGGGCCTAATTTATGCCTTGCTCAGATATTTCTAGCTGAGAGATGGACGGGCATCCTCCCACCTCTGTTCTTAACATTTGCCCGTATCAAAGAGTTTTTTGAGCACGTGGTGGTGTCTTTGGGCTGTGGAGCATGCAGGAGTTGAGATGATCAACTAATTGGGTCTCTTGGACTGTACTTAATTGTGGGGAACATCTCTGTTTCTTCAAGACCTTGCTGCTGCAGCAGGCTGCCCATTGTGATCCTAAATGTGCTCGTGGCAGTGTCTGTTTCTGCCTCGTGAATGCAGTTTTCTTTCAGTACCTATTTTGTCTCTCATTACTCAGATATTTTCTGATTGATTTTTTTTTTGGATGTCTATTTCCTTCCTTCCTCTTGGTTTCTATTAAAAGTGCGTTATGTCTGAGAAAGCTCTGCAACTCTGACCTCTTTGGCACCAGACCTTTCTAGGGTAGCCCTTATTAACTGTGCTGTTGCTGAATATCTTTCCTAATGTTTATGTGCCTGTGGAAGACTTGGTATTTGTATTTCGGAATACTCCTTCTTGTTTGTGTAGACCATGATTAGTGTCTGCTTCCAAAATTTTTTTCCCTCGTTTTGTGAGTGCTTGTAGGGTTAGTGTGCCTCTTGGGTAGGTTCTGCAGAAAACAGTGTGGATTTTTTAATTCAAACTCATTTTCTATTCTTCCAGGTAGGACAAGTTTGGGTGAAAATGAAGGGCAGTGCTACTGAAGCTAAATTGTCCATTCAGTTGCTTACATATAGAACCAAAACAGAAACATAGGGTCACTGTTTCACTGGGCCCTTTCCCCAGCTTTTTCAGGCACAGAATACTTTAAAGATGGATCTATACTGATTTTTTCCCTTATCCTCACCATTGCTGTTTGCCTTATTTGTTTTTTCTTTTTTCTTTTTCTTTTTGTCTTTTTGCCATTTTTTGGGCCACTCCTGCAGCATATGGAGGTTCCCGGGCTGGGGGTCGAATCGGAGCTGTAGCTGCCAGCCTACGCCAGAGCCACAGCAACGCAGGATCCAAGCCACGTCTGCGACCTACACCACAGCTCACGGCAACGCCGGAACCTTAACCCACTGAGCAAGGCCAGGGATCGAACCCGAAACCTCATGGTTCCTAGTCGGATTCGTTAACCACTGAACCACGACGGGAACTCCCTTATTTGTTTTTTCAAAGTTGGAACAACTCCTTTACAAAAGAGCTTTCCAAAAACATGACTTACAAAAATTTCACATATACATTTGCTAAATATTTCGCCTTTGAAAAATCTGTTTTGTATAGTAACTGTTAAATGTTCTAATGGTAGATGTCAGCCACTAAGATGACATTTTTTTAGATACCTAATGATGTAGGACAAAGTTCATGATATAAGTTGAAAAAGTGGACCCCAATTATATACCATATGATTGCAACTGTGTTAATTCTTCACATTTATGAACACATAACATTTTGATGTCTTCTTCTATAAATGTAAACAGTGGTTAGTCCTGGTAGGTTTATGAGTGATTTTAACTTTTATATATATTTCTGCATTTCTCTAGGTTTTCCATACTATATATCTGACAATGACAATAACAAGACCTTTGGACGTGTTGCTGGTGAATCTTTTTAAAGGGTCAAGCAATATTTTATAGGTTATTGCAAAGACTATCATATATATGAATACCTTAATTTTTCAGATTAAATGAAGGTTGTAGGGTTTAATCTTTTGCTTGAAGTAATGACATTTAGGGGCAAATACATAATCTGTAATTGAATGCAGCTATGAAAACAACTTTGAGATTAATTTAATTTGGTCATTGTTGTGGGATTTGGAATAGTGCTGCCTATCACTACATTAACAAATAGTAGATGTTTTGTAAATATCTTGTTATTTAGTATAAACTAAAGTTAAGGTTTTTTTAGCTTTCCTTTAAATCAGTAATTTACACAGATTGTCAAACAGATAAGTTTGAGAGGCTTTACTGTGGCTATGAGAGGAGACCTCAAACCATCCCTAGAGATTTTTAAAATTTGTTTTTAATTACTGTTTTGTATATTTTATATTTTGAAAGTGAGAGGGGATCAACAGTTTCTTAGTCTAATGGAAAAATGCAGTTACATATTTAGTGTAGTTTAGTGTTGTACTTCCTGTCTTAGAAATTGATTGAATTTAATATTAGTAGTGAGAGTGAGAAAAAAGAAAAAAGTTTAGGGGCAGATAAAGGAGACGTGAAACTTGCTTCTCAATGAGGAGGCTATAGAATTAGAGTGGCCGCTAGCAAGATGGAATCCTAATTAAGTACTTGCCAAAGAATTAAAATAAAGATAAGCAATGCTTTAAAAAAGATAGAAAGAAAACAAATGAATACAAAGTTGAAAGGAAATTGTATTTGAAAAAGCAACTGAGCACTGGATGGAGGAGGGAAAACAAGGAGTACTTTGTCATGATGAAAGCTAAAAGCCAAACTGAGTTATTCTTGGATTTTTCTTTTTGAGAGGGAAAAAAAAGTAAGAGGTATTAAAGAATGTAAGTACTTGTATTAAAAACAAATTTGGGTAACAGGAAGTACGTTGTAAATAAAAGGTATAATCCATAGTTCATTTAAAATGTGTAAGCAATTTACAAAGGACTTTGAGATTGCAGCTGAACTAATACCAGTTTATATTCAGTAATTATTTCTTTTTTGTGAAAATATTTACCAGAAAACGGGACATGTAAAAATAGGTGTGAATTTCTGAAGAACATTTTTCAGATTTTGAAAGAAAGTTGTTGGATAAATTCCCCTTTATGTAATCTAGTAACTGACACCTTAACCTCTATATCTTGGCTGATTTAAGCTCTTAAAAAACATGATAGGTGAGTTAGGTGGAATATTTCCAAAGAGACTTTGAAATGTTTTTTTCCACTGGGCACACATTTTGGCTTTCATTGTATAGGAAAGTGATGCGTGTCTCAAATATAAAGTTTCTTACAGTTTTTTTTTATGATGGAGCATGATAATGTGGGAAGAAGAATGTATATATGTATATATGACTGGGTCACCTTGCTGTACAGTAGAAAATTGACAGAACACTGTAAACTGGCTATAAAGGAAAAAAATAAAAATCAATAAAAAAAGTCTGAAAGACAAAAAAATTTGAAAAATAACATTTCTTACAGTTTTCATATTAAAATATGTGTTCTAGGTAATTTTTTATTCACGTAATGACAAGAAGGGTAATAATGGAGATGCAGTCTTTTTATTACTTCCTGGTCTGATCCTCCTTTATTTGTGAAATCAGTATGTTGTACTTTTTTTTTGCTGACTTTGCGGTTATTTATCACACTGAACAACAAAATAAAAATATTTCTAAACAAAGTTAACATTGTATGTTCAACCTTTGACATACAGGTTTCCCTTTTTCTAATAAGAAGCATTTCAGAAAATACACATTTAGAAATAGAATCTGCTGACTTTGAAGTTTCCTTTGTTTCTCTGTAATGGCAGTGGTAGAAACCCCTTAGGTGGCTGGGTATGAGAGCAGCTCCAGAAAGAAGCAAGAGGAATCAGAGATGTGAACATAAAATCCTCAGTTCGAATAATCAGCCTGGGTGATAGAAAATTAGGTTTATCATTTTGAATCTTGACTGGCATTTCCTATGCTTTAAAATGATTGTTCTTCATATAAAAATAAAATCATGTAACAGTAAGCATAATTCTAAAATGACCTCAGCATAACACAAGTATTTCCATGAGTTGCTTGTTCTAAGCTAAGCACTGTTTGATCCTGTTAGAGCAATGTCAATTTAATGAACAAACTTGAGGTTTCTTGTAGTGAAACTAGACATTTCTTGGTTGGCCATCCTGTTCACATATTCCGAGTTGGCTAAAAGAGTTAGAGGTGTTTTAAAACTTCCAATCTCAAGTATATTTTCAGATTAAGAACATGATTATTAACAGTATTCTTTCTCCCTAAGGAGGAAATATGATTCTATTAAGTTAGTTATAAAAACAAAACAAATCTTTTCCCTGTATTATTAAGGTTTCTCTCCCATTTTGTCTCCTGCTGGAGATGGTGGTTTCTCAGCCTGGGTTGCACATTTGAATCACCTGAATTAAAAAAAAAAAGAAGAACGAATAAAAATCCCCAAACCTGAGCTGTACACCCAGAGTCTAATTTTAGTGGTCTTGGGTGGGACCCTAGCATCAGTAATTTTAAAATATTCCCAGAGTTGATAACCTTGAGCCAGAAATTCCTTTTTTCTTTTCTTTTCTTTTCTTTTCTTTTCTTTTCTTTTCTTTTCTTTTCTTTTCTTTTCTTTTCTTTTCTTTTCCCTTCCTTCCTTCCTTCTTTCCTTCCTTCCTTTTCATTTTAAAGTTTTATTGATGTATACTTGATTTATAATGTGATGATTTTTGCTATACAACAACATGATTCATTTATATATGTACACAATCCATTCTCTTTCAGATTTCTTTTCCTGTGATACATAGATTATCACAGACTATTGGGTAGAGTTCCTTGTACTATACCCCAGGTCCCTATTGGCTAGTCATTCTTATACCATAGTATGCATATGCAAATCCCAAACCACCAGTCCACCCCCTACCCTGATCTGTCCCCTTTGATAACCATAAATTTGTTTTCAAAGTCTGTGAGTCTGTTTCTGTTCTGCAAATAAGTTCATTTGTACCCCCCCCCCCCCCCCGTTTTTTTTTTTTTTTTTATTCCACAGGTAAGTGATATCCTATGATGTTTGTCTTTCATTATCTAACTTTACTTAGAACAATAATCTCTAGGTCCGTCCGTGTTGCTACAAATAGCATTATTTATTCCTTTTTATACCTGAGTAATATTCCATGGTGTACTTGTACTGCATGTTCTTAATTTATTCATCTGTCAGAGGACATTTAGGTTGCTTTCATGTCAGACACTTATTTCTAAGGGACATTTATAAAATGACACTGGCAGTCTTTGATTGTTCTGGACATTGTACTTCACTGTACCCTAAATTTTTATATAGTACAGATTGAAATTCCCTCAACTAGCTTTCCTATACCTGGGACTTTGGTATACAAACTGATGAGTACTGTGGCCAACCCTAAAGTAGGCTGCTGTAGTGGGCTAAAAGGTGGCCTGGAGAGATGTTCATGTCCTAATCCCCAAACTCAGTAAATCCCATTTTATTTGGAAAACAAGTACTTTGCAAATTGGGCTAAAGATCTTATGATGAGGAAAGATGAGGGAGATTTGCTAGATACACAGAGAAGACAGTGTAAGGATGGAGGCATGAATGGGAGTGATGGGGCCACAAGTCAAGGAATGCCTGCAGCCACCAGAGCTGTAAGGGGCAAGGAACAGACTCTCTTGTAGAGCCTCAGAGGGGGCACAGCCCTGCCGACACCAGGATTTCTGCATGGAGAAACTGATTTCAGGATTCTGACTCCAGAACTGTGAGAGAATAACTTTGTGTTATTTTAAGCCACCAGGTTTCTGGTTGGTTGGTACAGCAAGCAGTCAGAGGAAACTAATATAGTTGCTTTCAGCTAATAGTTGGGTTTCAGTGGCTGCTATCCCAGTCTACACAGCAGTATGCATCTGTGTAATCCATTAAATATTTAATTGCATTACCTGTTTTATAAGAATAAGTCGAAATCACAGAAAGCTTTTATGTATACTGTGAACAGACATGTATATGTGTTTGTATCACACATACAGCAGTGTGGCCTATACTCTTAGTGTGATTGAGATAAAGATGGAAATCATTAGGATGGGTCTTTAACCTCAATTAGATGCTCTTTAGATTTAAGCTGTGTTTAAAGATGAAGCAAAAGAACACAGTTAATGAACATGTACTGAATGCTGGAACTATTTTGTTGAAGATTGTTTATAAAAACGTGAAAGATGATTAGGGATTTTTGTAAACTTCTATTGCACTGGGAACAGATCATCTCTTATAACATTTACTTCGTTTCTCTGATTCTAAGGTGTACTACTTTCCTCATTTCTGAAATTAGGATATCTTACAATAAAGGAGTTCATTTAATGTCTTTTTCCCCTCATCCAGAGATGTTATAGGATTAATGATATTATTCTGAAATAAAGGTGTTTTAGAATTATGGCACTTCCCCAAGTCTGTTGTTTGACTTTGCGGATTTGTCTCTTGGATATTCAGTTTGGGCACATTTTCTGAAATGCGTTATGTTAGAAGGCAAGCAGTCCCTATGTGAAGTTCTGAAGCTTCAAATGTTTTAATGTAATTACTGTTTTTGGCTTCACTTCCCAGGAACTGCCATAGAAGAAACTAAATCTTATAATAACTTTGCTTATTGAGATGTAGAATTCTTTAGTGGAAAAATCAGAGGCTTTAGAAGTAGGTAGACCTTTTTCATGTGCACCATATATTTGTACCAAATAGATTAAAAGCTTCTGTCCAAGCACTGGTATCCAGAATATACAAAGGACTTGGCTAAATCAATACATAAAAGACAGCCAACTCAATAGAAAAAGTGGATAGAAGACCTCAACAGGCACTTCATAAGAGTGTCCAATATATATAGCAACCATGTGAAAGTTGCCTAACCTCATTAGTCCTTAGGGAAATGCAAATTAAACCACAATGTAATTCCTCCACACACCCACCAGAATGGCTAAAATTAAGAAAGACAATAACGTGTTGACAGGAATGTGGAACAGTTGACACTCTCACACTCTGCTGGTAGGAATGTAAATTGGTGCAAGCACTTTGGAAAACTGCCAGTAAAGTTAAACATAGTCGTATTCAGTGACCCAGATATTCTGTTCCTAGGAATGTGCGTGTGTATGTGTGGGTACATGTACAAGACATGTAAAAGAATATTCATAGCAGAACTATTCATAATAACTTAAAGCTCTCAATCAACTCTAGAATGGATAAATACATTGTAGAATGTTCCCACAGTGGAAAAATATAACTCCATACATGAGTGAAAATGAACTAACTACTGCTGTACTCAACAACATGAATGAATCTCACAATTATGACATTAGCTTAAGAGGCCAGACACAAAAGAAAATGTATCCTGTAGTTCTGTTACTATACAGGTTAAATTCTGAGGAGCATAGTACTGCTAGGCGGCACTGGAACAAGCTTCTGAGAAGCTTATAATATTGTATTTCTTGAACTGGGTGGCAGTTACTCTGGTGTGTTGATTTAGTGAGAAGTTCATCATGCTGTATACTTATGACTCGTTGCACTTTTCTGTATGCATGTTCACTAAACTTCAGTAAGTTTGTAGGGAGTTCATCATTGTCAGCAGAGTCCTTGGCAGCTCAGGGGTATATAATTGCCTTGTGAACATTTGTTGGTATTACCTGAATTTTTGCATTCCTAGTACTTGATGAATTTTTTTTCATGTAACATTAGAGTGCTTTCTAATCTTAAACATATCTTCTCCATAGCAACCCCCTTCTCCCTCTGTCTCACCCACCCATCTTGTTGACCTCCAAGCTTTTCCTAACCATGGCCAAAATTACAAAAGATATTGCTTATTTGGTCTCAGTACAAATGTCCTTGCCACGATTTTTAATCAGTGCCTTCAAGGAATGTCACAACATGTAAATTTAAAGGGTCAGGCTTCAAGCTAAACTACTATGGGTCTTGTGAGACCAGTTATGAGTAATAGTTTGATGAAAGGTATTAAAAGCCTGGACTGACACATTAAAAGAGCTAAAAAAAAAAAAATCTTACAGCAACAAGGTTGTATCCCAAACCTATTAAATGGAGAAGCATGTGTGCCCAGTGACCTTGAGATTGACTAGACCTGCATTTGAGAGTTGACAGGAATGGTTTACAGATGAATGAAATAAGAAGCATGTGTAGTGGAGATACTGTTACATTTGATAGGAGGAATGAAAACAAGAGCTTTAAATTTCATTTAAAACCTTGGTGCTTAAAAAAAAAACACACCCTAAGAACTGAATTTGTCTTTCTGTTAGTAGAACTTATTTATGTTAAGGAACTAGGTGCTTTTTTTCACTTCTCCTTTTTGTTCAGTTCGGCTCCTTTAATTCCTTGCTTGTTCAATACTGTCTCCCCTGTTCTGTGTTTCCTCTTCCTCTGCCTCCCTCTCCCCTTCCCCCTCTTAGTGGGTAGGTGGCCTTCCAGACTCTTAAGGATGCCTCTGTAGCCTGAGGAAGTCCTTTTTTTCTTCTGACCAAGGGCATTTATCATTTTGCTTTCTTCCTTTTGGAAGGAAGAGTTTTAACTTCTTGTCTCCCTTTGGAATACATCTAGAACAATAAGCAGGGATGGAGGGGCCATAGAGTTTGGGAACCATCAGTGTCTAGCAGGAGCCTGGTTCTTAGATGCCCTACCCTCTTATGATGGGAGGGGAAGCAAGTATGAGTCGTAATTCAACCTGAGATCACTGGTAAAACTTGTGGTGGGCCATTCATGATCGCTACCTACCCTGCACCCCAGGCATTTTCTTTAATATATCTATTTTAAAATGTTATTCCTTTTCTGTCTCTCTGCTTTAAAAAAGTAGAAAGAGAATTTTTGTTTTATGTAGTAAATTTCATCTGGCAGTACTACTTCATTATTCCATTGTACTATGGAGCAGTTTTATAGAAATTTTCATGGAGATCATCATAGAAGAACCAGGATAAGGGTAATATTAAATGTGTCTTGGTACAAATAGTATTTTAAGAGACAAACCACTTGTGTTTGTTTAATTATGTTTTCTTCGTTATTCTTATGTTATGCTGCAGATGACAGTGTCCCCTTAGAAGTACATGCTGGGCAGGAGCTTCCCTGGATATTTGAAACAAGAGGGAAGAAATGTCACAGGTGACCTCAAATTTTGATGTCAGAAAAACAGAGCCACTTTAAATAAAAGCATACTTTAAAGTATAAAAAAAATTAGTAGGCAATTACTATCTTCTCAGGAGTTATGACTTTAGTACTATTGTCCAGAATGGTTCTATCAATATTTTGGGGAGGAAAAGCTAATTTAAAAATATGCCATTGCTTTCCTCCAAATAACGTTAAAAGTTTTTTTTTTTTTTTTTTTTTTTTTAAAGGCTGCACCTGTGGCATATGGCAGTTCCCTGGCTAGGGGCTGAATGAGAGCTCTGGCTGCTGGCCTATGCCACAGCCACAGCAATGCTAGATCTTTCCTTAACCTGCTGTGCGAGGACAGGGATTGAACCCGAGTTCTCATGGATACTAGTCAGTTTCGTTACTGCTGAAACATGAGGGGAACTACCAAATAACATTAAAGCTTTAATAACCAATTTATCTATTCTGAAGTATAACAGGGTTATTTTAATTTTTAAAATTAACACTCTCTTTGATGGCTTTCAAAGTTGAAAGATGACTTTGGTGGTCTTATTTGATGCTCAAATTATCAAAGAGATTTCTAGGTAAAACTTTTTCATCTACTTCAGTGGTAATTTAAAAACCATGAATATTTTTAGAGTTCCCTTGCAGTGCAGTGGGTTAAGGATCTGGTATTATCACTGCAGCAGCTTAGGTTGCTGCCATGGTGCAGGCTTAGTCCCTGGCCCAAGAACTTCTACATGCTGTGGGCGTAGCCAGAAAAAAATGAACATTTTGGTGGTAATAATAAAGGAGAGGGGGTCTGACAAAAAAAAAAAAAAAAAAAAATTCGGAGTTCCCGTCGTGGCGCAGTGGTTAACGAATCTGACTAGGAACCATGAGGTTGCGGGTTCGGTCCCTGCCCTTGCTCAGTGGGTTAACGATCCGGTGTTGCCGTGAGCTGTGGTGTGGGTTGCAGACGCGGCTTGGATCCCGAGTTGCTGTGGCTCTGGCGTGGGCCGGTGGCTACAGCTCCGATTCGACCCCTAGCCTGGGAACCTCCATATGCCGCGGGAGCGGCCCGAGAAATAGCAACAACAACAACAACAAAAAAAGACAAAAAAAATAAATAAATAAGGGGGTCTTTCTTCAAATTTTTTTTCCCATTTTTAAAGTTTTATTGAAATATAATTAATTTACAACTTTGTGATAATTCCTGCTGTACAGCAAAGAGATTCACTTATACATGTACACACATTCATTCTTTTTCAGATTCTTTTCCCATATAGACCATTGCAGAATATTGGGTAGCGTTCCCTGTTAAAAAAACTTTTTTTTGTATCAAAATTTTCTTCTGGGTTCTAGGAATAAATGTGTTTTATATTTTTGCATTTGGTTTAATGAGGAAACTCCTCATAGCATGATTTCAAGAGTATTAAAAAAGACTTGTGATGGAATTCAATGATAATTTCTCCTTTTAATATTAAATGGCATATTTCTCCTTTTAGTTCCTATGCATTTATTCTTTTTCTTTTTTTTGGTCTTTTGAGGGCCGCACTTATGGCATATGGAGGTTCCCAGGCTAGGGGTCTAATCGGAGCTGTAGCCACCAATCTACACAGCAACTCGGGATCCGAGCCATGTCTGTGACCTACACTGCAGCTCATGGCAGCGCCAGACCCTTAACCCACTGAGCAAGGCCAGGATTGAACTTGCAACCTATGGTTCCTGGTCGGATTCGTTACCACTGAGCCATGACAGGAACTCACGTCACATCTCTTTTTTAAGGTTCCTGCTAATCTTGAATACCAAGTTACATTAGATAAATAAAATAAGAACATTATGGCTATTTTTTCAGCACTTAATGAGTTCTACCTGGGTTTTTTTGTTTGTTTGTTTTTGTTTTTTTGTTTTTTTGCTTTTTATGGCCGAAGATGTGGCATGTGGAACATTCCAGGCTGGGGTCAAATCGGAGCTACAGCTGCCGGCCTATGCCACAGCAATGCCAGATCCGACCCATGCTGGAGACCTACATCACAGGGATCAAACCCACATCCTCATGGATACTACTCAGGTTCATTTCCGTTGAGCCACAGTGGGAACTCTGAGTTCTAGTTGGTTTTAATTGCTTATGGCGTCATGGACGATAGGGATTTCTCATCATTAAATCCAGGATTCAGTTCTGATGTAAAGAACGGAAGGCACCAAGTCGTCTTTTTTAGATATTCTTGAGAACACATTTTCTTACTTTGTTCTTCCTGTCTAGAGAATGTACATTTACAATTCTTTGTGATTTAAATTTTCCTTTTGTGGTAGAGTTACTGTCATATGGTATTGGATCAAGAGTATCTATAGAGACTTGGATTTGAGTTACAATTAAATATTCCTTCTTCTGTCAACTTGAAAGTTTTGAACTCATTTTGTATCCATCGTTTCCATTTACAAACACATTGCGACTTCTTGGCTTTTTTTTTTTTTTTGGTAGCTGTTTTTTTCCTCTGGCCCTGGGCCAGAATTCTCTCCTAACACATTGCCACTTTCAAATGGAGTGCCTTGGATTGGAGTCTCCTGTTTCTATGCCTTTGAGAGATTATCCCCCCTTCTGCAAATATCCTATCTTCATTATGGTTATCGAATTCCCGGTCTTCATCCAAACTCAGTTCAACTATCGCCTTCTCTAGGAAACAGTTTGTTCTGTCTGACAGGTATTCAGTCACCTCTTCTTTCTGTGTGCCTAATTCTTGTGTTCATTGTGGTATTCTTTGCATTAATCTCTAATTATTTTCTTGTATTCATCTTTACATGATTCTCTCATTATTTATATACCTTTCTATTTTGCTAGACTTAGGTTACACAAAAGAAATTGGAATTCATAGCCCTTGGGATGGACTTGGTCAGGTCAGAATAAATTCAAAGTAAGTACTTTTCAACTGATAATTGATAGGATTGTGAGCCAAATATGTGACTGTAGCTCAGCTTATTCCAGTTGAGATAGAATGATTTTCTGTGAGTTTAATCATGTATATCATGACATATGTATGTGTGTATGTATATTTGGAAGAAAAATATGTCGTAAAATCAAGTAAGCCAGTATGGCGTAATATAATGGCATGCTCCTATCCAGGAATCACTTATGTAACTGAAAGTATTATGTACAAAGAAATATGTACCTAACAAATTTTTTTTTGAAAAAATTAAGATTTACAGAAAAGTTGCAGAGATAGCATAGAGGGTCCTCTGTTTTACATCTTATATCGCCATGGTATTTTTTTAAAAACTAAGAAACTAATGTTGGCATCTCACTATTAAATAAACTCAGGAATTTATTGAGATTTCTTTAGTTTTTCCAGTAGCATCCTTTTTGTGTTTCAGATCCAGTGTAGGTACCAATTATGTTTAGAATACATTTATTTTAGAAATCTATAATTTAAATATTAATCTGAATTTCTTGTGGTTAATAAGTGTTTCTAACTTTTTTCCCTATTAATTTTTTTGGTCTTTTTAGGGCCGCACTTGCACCATGTAGAAGTTCCCAGGCTAGGGGTTGAATCAGAACTGCAGCCACCAGCCTATGCCACAGCCACTGCAACTCAGGATCCGAGCTGTGTTTGCAACCTATACCACAGCTCACTGCAATGCTGGATCCTTAACCCACCAGGCAATGCCAGGGATCGAACCTGCATCCTCATGGATACATGTTAACTGCTGAGCCACAGTGGGAACTCCCTCCCTATTTAATTTTAAAAAAGCATTGTTTTTCTTTATCCCTTTGTCATGAAGGAAGATTGAACTCAGTTAATTAACTGCACCCAGTTAATTAACTGTACTATTAGTTAACTTAAAAATTATTACAGAGTCAGCAAAATCAAAATAGTAACCCTCCACCCCACTTTTTAAATTCAAAATAGTAATCCATCTTAACTTTTGTTGAGTATTGTTAACTCTTTTTTATCCTGCGAATTTAGTGTATTTTTCCTCACTCCGGCCCTCTTTTTTTATGTCCTATAAAATTTTATAATGTTCTCTAGAATTATTTTGCAGTTTTTGTCAGGTTTATGTCTAGTCATTTTTTGTTGCTGGTGTGATTGCAATCTTTATTTTTTTCTGTTGCATTTTCACAGCTTTCATTTTAAGATAATTTTAGATTTAATGAAGACTTGTCAAAAATAGGAGAAAGTTTCTGTACATGCTTCACCCAGCTTCTTTTTATGTTGACATTTTAAACAAACATAGAACAGTTATGGTACAATACAGAATTTATTCAAATTTCAAATTTCATCAGTTCTAGCTTCCTTTTTTTTTTTTTTTGTTCCAAGATCCAATCTAGCATCGCACATTGCATGTGGCTGTCACATTTCTTTTTTCTCCAGTCTGTGACAGTTCCCCAGTCTTCCCTTGTCTCTCATGACCTTGATATTTTTGAAGAGTCCTGGCCAGGTATTATGTAGAAAGTCCCACAATTTGCAGTTCCTCTGATGTTTTGTTATGATTAGACAGTGGTTATATGTTATTGGGAAGGATATCACTGCCGTGGTGAGCCCTTCTCAGAGCATTATTCTCAGGGGCTGCATGATGTCAACATTTATTACCTTGTTCACTTAGTTAAGGTGGCATTTGCTAGGATTTTCCACTATAAAGCTACTGTTTTTCTCCCCATGATTAGTAAATATTGGCGAGAAATACTTGGAGACTGCATGGTATTTTGTTTCTGCCTAAAAATTGCCCACCTGTTTTGGCATCCATCCAGGGATTTTGCCTGCAGCAGTTCTGAGTAAGTTTCACTTATTTCTTTTCATTTATTAACTGGAATTGTTCCAGAAGGAAAAATGGTCCCTTCTCCCTGTTTGTTTGTTTATATCAGTATGCCACATGGATATTTGTTTTTGTTTTACTATTGTTATGTATCTTGTTATCCCGTTGTTCCAACTTGGGCCAGTGGGAATTCCTGCAGGTCGCCTCCTGTGTCTTTAGACATGTTTCTATCTGCCTCCACCCTCCCATCCCTCCTACCCCTGTCCCCCCAATCCTCCAACCCCTGAGCCACTTGTTTATTTTCTGACACCATGAGACTATCCATGTGCATCTTATATTTTTACTGCCCCAGCCCTGGTTCAATCAGTTTTCCAAAGAGCCTTGGTTCCTTTTACTGGGGCCTAGTATTTAGAAACCAAGATCTGGGCACTCTTTGTGATCATTGCTACTGGGTGCCACTGCTTCTGGTCCCTCTCAGTGGATAGCACTATGATGTAAGTGTGTGAGATTCTTTTTTGATGTTGTTTCTATAGCCCTCTACAGAGGTAGTGACCATTAGCCCATTAAAGAAAAAAAAAATTCCAATATGGAGTTTAGCACTATTCTGTGTCACTAAGGATATTTGTTCAAAATTCTAATGACACCGTAATACTTAATAAGTATTATATAACACCAGGCTATGAGCTCTTTAAAGTCTGAAGAAACCTATACTAGTACATGGACAGTAAAGAAATGTTTATTAATGAATTAGACTAGTTTAAAAAAATGCAAATACCATGTAAGTATAATTATTTCTTATACTTAATTAATAAAGTGGAACATATGTTCCTAAACTGGCTAATAATTTACATTATATTACTGAAAATTTAGTAGCTATTTAAAATGTGTGTCAAGTTTATTAGAGTGCATTTTCAGTTATCTCCTGATATTGTAAAAATGATATACTTTTCTTAGGAATGACTTTACCTTTTAGTCTTCTTTTGAACCTGCTAAAGAGATATTTGGAAACAGAGTTCAGGTGAAATCTGCTGCCAGTTCAAGATTCCCACATAATCTTTCTACACTTTTGCAACTACTTGGTACTCTTTTAGGAGAAAGACAGATTTTTTTTTTTTTTATTTTGTTCAAGTGTGTCTGGAAACGATTCTACACATTCTGTAGGCAATAGAGCCTTATAGTAGGTTTTGACAAAAAAGAAATGGATGTTTCTACTCTGCCTAGCAAATAAATTTTTATAGTAGTATGTGCCTTTTGGCATGACAATTATTTAATAAAATAACATTCCAGAGACACAGAGAGTGAGAAATAACAGGGGGACCTGATAGGTAATGAAAGTTTTGGAGGTAAGCCAAAGAGTGAGAATGGCAAGCCAGTTAAGCTCGCTGATTAACTGTAAAGTATTTGGGTGTGTATACATTTAGCATTTCATAGTTTTCTATGTATTTTTGTGAGGCTACCTATCAGACTGGACTATGATTTTTTTTTTTTTAAATTACCAAGTTAAATAGACTTAGCGTAGGGGTCATTTTGCAGTATTTACAAATACTGAATCATAATGTTATGTCAGTTCTCCATCAATTTAAAAATGTTACTCTATCTTTTAAATTTATATATGGCCTGATTATGATCGGAAGAGCTGTTTAGTGTAAACATCGGTTTCCCTGCCTTTGTGATAGAGCTACTTTGTATTTCAAGTAGATCAAAAGGTAGGGTGGGTGATGTAGGAATCAAGGGAGGAGATCTGAAGCAAGGCTAATGTTCACAGCTGTAAAGACCTTGAGCTGGGCCTGAGGTTTATGGCTAATATCTTCTGGATATCTTTCTTAGTGCCTTTGCTTCCATTTTGTATTTCTTCATCATTATGTATTATGTTCTTGTGGTATAAAATATATCTAGTGATATTTGCTTGTGCATCGTTTTCTGTGTGAAAACCTTCACAAAAATCTATGTTGCTCTGATGCAGACAGTGCATCATTTTTCTTCAGATGGAAGCTCAACCACAAAACATTTGATCGGTGGGGGGGTAGTATCTGTGCATGAACTTGGGGTGGGGGGCACCAACCTATTGAAATGGCATAGACATTTTTATGTCTGAGAACATTTTTTTTGCACATGTATTTTTGGGTGGATGATCTGTAGTTTCATCAGGGTTTCCAAAATGGTTCAGAGCCACTGCAGTCTCAGTGCTCACTGAGACACAATTGCACGAAGGGCCATCAAACTGAAATCCCCGTGAATGGCATTATGACTCACAGCACCAGATGCAGCAGCTTGTTCCCTAGCAAATTAATGCCACACCCTTTCTAAAGTCTTCTCTCTACTTTGCTTGAGGTTTGGGGTTGGGAGGATGACAATCTTTTCTATTACTGTGCTCCTACAATTTGAGTTTTCTCTCTGGTGCTCCTTATAGAGAGAAGCACCTCTCTGTAGACCCTTACATATCGTATATACCACTTAGTATATAAAGAATTATAGAGTCTGTGTCAAACTCTGATAGGCTGCTATAACAAAGAAGTCTAAGCATACAGTAGTTTAAATAACAAAGATGTTTTTCTCATTTATGTAAGTCCTGATAGGCATGATCCAGCTTGGGGGACCTGTGTTTATTCTGAGATCCAGATTCCTTTCAAGTCTTCTTGTCCCCATCTCCTGACATGTTGTTGTCGTTTGTGTGATTGAAGTCCAAGGTCACCAGGTTCAAGTTTCTGGGGGCAGGACAGGAGGAGAAGCATATCTGATGTTTAAAGTCTAAGATGTCTCAAGTCATGTGTCACTTTTCACATTCTATTGGTAAGATCTATTCATACAACTACATTATTGCAAAGTAAGCTGGGAAATATTGTGTAGCATGGAAGGGGAAAGAACAGATTTTGGTGGAAATTTAGGAATCTCTGCCACATTCTGCATGGTATGCTCCAACTAGTTCGTAAATTTGTTGAAGTCAGGGGCCTACATGCTGTTCCTCATATGGTGTCTTATGTATAGTAGATGTTGGATCATCTGTGTTTGTTGAATTGTCCTATACAGTGGGGTATGTATGTATATATTTATTTAAATAAAATCACTTTACAGCTGGTGATGTAAAAAAAGCAAGTGCCATAAACAGCAGGAGTTCTAGCCAAAAAGCAGGCTCTGCAAAGTACATCCTTAGTGTGGAGAGGGATCGATCATGTATTATGCTATGTGTGCGGCAGTGAGGGTAGAAGCATTTTGGGGGTGGCCAGGCTATTTTAGTAACCTCAGTTACTGACTTCTAGGAACAAAGTTTCTTGAAAACAAAATCAGCTATTGTAAAAAAAAAACACAAGTGAATTCTACTTGATGGTGTTATTTGTTATGATATTGAAATAGCATCATCACCTTTAAACTTTGCAGGAGTGTAAGATAAAAACACCTGTACACATAGATGTTGTTCTTACATGGATAGTTTGAGGCAGTGATTCTGAAACTTTAGTGGGTATCAGAATCAGAACAAGCTGGTAATCTTGTTAAAAAATGAGCCCATTTCCTCCCTTGGAGTTTCTGATTCATTCACTTTGGGGTGAGGCCTGATAATATGCATTTCCAGGTGGTCTTGGGGATAGTCTTGAGGTCACAGTTTGACAATTGTTATTTTAACGTAAGGGGGACGTAAAACCCATCCAAATGGGCAAGTATCTGATATTAACAATTCATGGTGGTATGCTGTTGCCATATAAAATGTCTAAGAAAAACTATGGAGTGAAAACATGTAAAGTATGTTATTGGACTTTCACATCAGTCACCAGATAGGGAGCCACTGATTGTTTCACAGTCCCTAAAACTATACCATTGCAGCCTTTCTTGGAGGCAAATTGAGAATGAGTATTTTAGTGGTATTTATTGAAGGAATATTTTTGAAAACTTGATCTTGAATTGCTTAGGGTAAGAAAGGGTAGGCAGAGGCATGCATGTTATCACTGGTCCAGACTTGGAAACCATTTCCAGTGGGCCAGCTAGACTATCTGCCTTTCTGAGCCAGGGAAGGCAGATAGGTCTCTCCTGCTTCACAACTCTGAGGTGGTAGTGGAATTCTGAGGCTGCTCTCAGCTCCACAGTGATGAGGCATAGTTGATTATTAATGTCTGCTGTGGCTGCTCTTGCTCTCCCCTGCCCTCAACCTCAACAATAGGTACCTCTGTTCTAACCTTTACCTTTCCTTCCCTTTCAGTGATTGTGTATGTAAGCATTTGTGGTATCTGTGTATCTGTGTAAGCATATGTGATAAGCATATGTGATATTTGTGGATCTATGACACAGCATTTTATGATGTGTCATAGCTTAAGTTTTTCTACTTTTACTTCTTTTTTTTTAAATTTCCGGTAATAGTTTGGGATGAGCAATTGTGAGAGAGTATATTGTAAAGAATCCAGCATGGAACTCATCATATTATACTTTAATCTTCTTGGTAAATTTATTTATTTTTTCTATTTGAAAAAAAGATATGTCAGTATTGCCTTATTTTTTTCATTACATATTTGCATATATTCTTTCTAATATTGGGTATGATCAGTTTCTTTTGGTCTTAATTATTTTTTCTTAATTTTTTGATGTTATAAAAAGTAATGTGTTAATTTTTCACAAGTCAGCCACCCCAGAAATTAATAAACATCACTCCATACTCACGTGTGCATATAAACATGCACAGCCCTACTAGTGTCAACCTTTCGTAATGACCAGTGTTAACATTATGATGTATTTATCCCATATCTTTCTTATATGGTCAGTAAAATAGACACAAGTAAAAACTTACATGTGTGTATATATATATTATATTACATTGTAGTACTAGGTCATACAATTTACATGATTCATTAACTTGAATTTTTCAGTTAAACATATACATATCTTAGATATAATTCAAGATCAATAGATGCAAAGATATAGAATTCATTATTTTTAATGGATCCATATTCTATAGAGAAAATTAATTGATTTATTCAGCCTTTCTGCTATTGATGGCAACTACGTTTCCAGTTTTTGTTCTTCTAAACAGTAGTGAACCTATTCCTGAGCATGTATCTTTAAATACTGGTGCTTGTAGTTCAGTGAATAAATACAAAAAGTGGGATTCCTTGATTGACGGACATATGGCTTTGAAAATTTAAATAATAACATTTTACATATATCTGTTCATTCTAGCCCCTCTCCCTAAAAAAAAAACAGTGTATGAGAATGCCTGTTTTTGCAAAACTGATCTTTTGTTTGTATTTCTCTGCCTACCAGTGAGGTTGATCACCTTTCCATATATTTTTAATTTATTTGCATTTCTTCTATTTCTTGTTAATTTTATCCCTGGGTTCTTTTGCTTATCAAATTTTTGGAGTTTAGAAGTATTAATCCTTTGTCAGATGTGTTACAAATACTTTCTTTTAGTTTATCGTTTGCTTTTGTCATATTGAAATACTAAATATTGATATAATTCAGCCTGTCACTTCTTCCTTTATGGTTTTGTATAAGATTTTAGGGTATATAAAACATTTTCACTTTTTTTTTTTTGTCCTTTTGCCTTTTCTAGGGCCGTTCCCACAGCATATGGAGGTTCCCAGGCTAGGGGTCTAATCGGAGCTGTAGCCACCAGCCTACACCAGAGCCACAGCAACGTGGGATCCGAGCTGTGTCTGCAACCTACACCACAGCTCATGTTAATGCCAGATCCTTAACCCACTGAGCAAGGCCAGGGATTGAACCCTCAACCTCATGGTTCCTAGTTGGATTCGTTAACCACTGCGCCACAATAGGAACTCCCATTTTCACATTTGATCCTCATAATTTACTTGAGATAAACAGGTGTAATGTTGATATTCTCATCTTTAGATGAAGACTCTGATCTTCTAAAAGCCAAGCGGCCGGGTTTGTAAGTGATGCATATCAGATTCAAATTAATTTTTTTTAAAAATACTATACCATGGTCATTGCCCTGTGCTTTGATTGATAGTTCTTCTTACAATAAAAGTTACTTAAGTCATTTGGCAGAATATAAAACAAAAGTCTATAGTATTAGTGAAACAGTTGAGATCTGTTTTCACAGATGTATGTGATAGAAGGTACAAGTTATTTTGTTAGTGAAAGATGCATTGATATATGCATAACAGAAATGAATCGAGCTGTGGTATAATTATAGTCCTGCAGTGGTGAGCTGTTTTTAACATGGTATCACTGAGTATTTCAATTATTTATGCTTAAGACAACCAAAAACCTCAAGTGTAGATTGTTAATGAATACTTGTCTCAGGAGAAAAAGCAAGGTAGAAAAGAAATAGATCACCAGCGTAGATAGGCTTCAGTTATTAGATAGGCCCTTCCAGGATGTGAAAGGGGCCCAGTCTGGGCTCTGAATAGAGAGAGTTTGAAGAACCCAAACAGACCTGGTGTTCATTTAGATCTTCACAGAATGTAAACCGTGGGCGTTGTGCATACTTGGAAAAAGATGGCACCTAATATAATAGGTTTCTCTTCCGCATGAAAAGAGCAGAGCCCTAGTTCTAGTTCCCACTAGCTTATTTTGGCTTTTAAGTCCTTGTTATGTCCTCACCACCCTTCTCCAAACACAAAATCCCCTGATTTTTATTTTATTTTATTTTATTTTTGCCTTTTTAGGGTTGCACTCTAGGCATATGGAAGTTCCCAGGATAGGGGTCGAATTGGAGCTGCAGCTGCCAGCCTACACCACAGCCACAACAACGTTGGATCCTTAACCCACTCAGTGAGGCCAGGGATTGAACCTGCATCCTCATGGATACCAGTCGGATTTGTTACCACTGGGCCACACTGGGAACTCCTCACCTGACTTTTAAAATGGAATGATTTAAAATTAAATCATGTACTATATTCTTTGGCTTACTAGTTGCTTGAAACTATAGAGATGACAGGTGTATGAATTAGTGATGCCATAAAATAAAAATGGTTTGAGTTTGGGATTCGTAGTCATACTTTTTTTTTTTAAGCTGGGCTGATGGGGGTCTATATACTTTTTTTCGTGAGCATGCCAAATAAATTTGCCTTCTGGTTTTAAGACACTTTAAGAAAAATTAACTGCTTTTTATTTAGTTCTTTTTAATTCAAGAAGCTCGACTCTATAAACTTGAATTATTTGGAACCTGACTTTGTAAAGCAGTTTGTGATTATCTGTCTAATCCTTTCTTAGAGCCTGAATCTTTACCTCTGTTTTGTAGTCTTCATTCTTTACCTCCAAGATTTACTTTCAGCTCCTCACTAAAGCTATGAGTGGGGTTTTGTGGACTAGAATTTCTTCTCTTTCGGTCTCTAGATCCTGGGCAGATAGTGTTGGCTCAGGGGTGGTGTCTTCCGCTATCTCTTTCTACCATCTGTAAACACTTTCATTCTGCCTTTAGTGGATAGGCCTCCCGAGGATACATGAAACAGAGTGTTTGTGAAAGGAAACCGATAAGACTGAAGACATTTTCCTTTATAAAAGAGCGAGGGTGGAATGTGGGGGAAAGGTAAGGGAATAGATCTGTGGTCCTTATTGCTTATGCTTATGCATTTCAAGCATTGTGTAGGTTTTTCATTTACCAGGGATATTCCAAGACCCATACAAATGGACTTTGTGACAGGAAAGTTGCAAATATTTTAAATATAGAACAGTCCGAAGCATGGTTCTGTGTGTGATTCTGGTCAATAGTGGACCTAAAATATTTTGCGATGCACTGAAGTAGAACCTCCCTTTTTGCATTAAGTAGCAGGGAATGCAAATTTGACTATGTTAATATTTCTAATCAATTTTCAGGTTTGGCATGCCTGTCTCAACCCCCACATAAGCTACTTTCTTTTATTCTTTTTTTAATGTGTTATATAACACTAAGCCCTGAATAGGGAACACTTTGTGTGGATTGATGATATATTCTTATTGTAAGATGCACTTTTTTCTTTACTTCTTATTTTATTATGATTTTAACGTTGAAATCATTGAGCCTGTTGATTTGTCTATTGTCCCGACTTGAGTTGTTGTTGTTTCCATTTTGGGAAGAGGATGAATGGTATTATGAGATTGGTTAATTTTCTTCTAGTACCAAAACTCTGTCTTTGAAGAAGACAATGAGCTTGCTATAGTTAGTAATCAAAATCTTGCATGCATAGGCAGGAGGAAATTGGGTAATCCTGAAAAATCATATGCTAGCTTTGAACATGGGATTAATTTTGGTTTTGATTACTGTGTTATCCCAGAGGTTTGGGAGAGAAGGAGGAAACTCATAAGGGCCTAGTTTTTAAGGTATGCTTTAGAAAGGTTATATAAAATTTGATCTTACTCTAAATATTTTTTTGTAGTGCTACCATTGTCATTTTTAAAAAGTGATAAAAGTTTTGAACATAGGCCCTGGTCATTTGGAACTGGCAATTTTAAACTTAAGAAATATTTCTTCAGCTTTTCATCAGATGCTGACATGATTTTGGTAGGAAGTGGATTGCTAAAGATACTCAGCTAATAGATTATGTCAATTTGTAGGTTGTATATAAGCGTGAAAATGTAGAGCTAGATTCAGGTGGAAAACTTGACATGGGTGCAGCTTTTTCCCTTCTCCCTTAAAAGATCAATTAGCGGCTAAAGTGGTGTTTTTAAAAAATTATTTTTATATTTATTTATTCATTCATTCATTTTTTCTTTTTTGGCCACCCTGTGGCACATGGAGCCTTGGCCAGGGATCAGATCCGAGCCATAGTTGCTAACTAAGCTGCAACTTTGGCAATGCAGATCCTTAGTCCACTGTCCTCTCCCAGGAATCAAACCTGTGACCCAGAGCACCCAGGATGCCACTGATCCCATTGCACCACAGCGGTAACTCTCTTTTTCATTTCTTTTTAAAAATTTATTTATTTTTTAAGTCCATACCTGCAGCACATGGAAGTTCCCAGACTAGGGGTCAAATTGGAACTTTAGCTATCGGCCTGTGCCACCGCCAAAGCAACACAGGATCTGAGCCACATCTGCGACCTATGCTGCAGCTTGCTGCAAAGCTGGACCCTTAACCCACTGAGTGAGGCCAGGAATCGAACCCACATCCTCATGGATGCTAGCTGTATTCTTAAACTGCTTAACCACAACAGGAACTCCTAAAGTGATGTTTTAAGGTTCTTTGCTGAAAGTAGAGATTATCTTTAAAGTTTACTGCTCACTTTAGCAGTAAGCCAGGGCCTACCTATTGAAAATTTCAGGGGTGACTTACACTCTTGCTACTGCCAGTTGAAGAGTAGGTGTCAATTTGAAACAAAGAGAATTAATTTATGTATTTGAGAAGGATTCATTTTTAAGTGATATCCCCCCCTTTCTCAAATAGAAAGTGATTAACTACTACTTTAATTTTCAATTAATCAAATTAGGTTTCTACTGGTAGATTTTGATTACATGCAGTTCTAACAGCTTCCAGATACACTTCTCTTCCCCATATGCTTACCATATGCTGAGTAAAACCAATGTAGAATAAATTAGTGTAAAAGTAAGAACACTTAGTTCTTTTGTAGAGTTCATCTTGAATGACAGAAGACAGCTCAGAATCATTTTAGCTACGAGGCACCTTTTGAAAAGTGATATGGAAAAATAACCCATTTATATGTGCCAAGGTCTGTTTTCATAAATGTAAATTGGAAAGTTCATTAAAATTTTGGCATGTGATTTGGAATGCATAATAACTGGATGTGATTCAAAGCCAAAAATCTGTATCCTTATACCAACAACATGTTTCACTGAAGACCGGCTTTGTATGGGTGTTTAATATTTAAAAGGTGAAAAAAAAATAGTATTTACTTGATGGTTATGGCTCTGGAAACTGTGTTCAGGATGGAGAGGCTGCAGAGGCAAGGGAGAGCCAGCAGTCTGACCGATGGCCCCAGAATGCTCACCAGCCTCTCCTCCTGGATCAGCAGAGTTGATGACTTTGGAAGACTGACCCATGTTAGTAACCGCTGTCACTTGTTTTTCAGAGATGGCAAAACAGAAATGCGTGTTTTCTTGATGTCTCCGGGAAGGTGAAGACGGGTCTTGAGGGACATTTCAGTGCACACACGCACACGCACAGCTGAAAAATGGCCGAGCTGAGTCAGCCACTGGAGGTGTCTAATGGTAGTAGCTAATACGAACAGTTAGGGCTTAGAGATGTTCTGATGTTACATACCAGCCCTATAGCTAACTTGTAACATAAACCTCCCAAGGTGAGGATGGAGAAGGAAAGGGAAAGAGAAAAAATCCACTTGCTGATGGCGCAAACAAGCTCATTTCTTGTCTGTAATAAGAGAAGCACTGACTACCATGGTCTTTTCAGACACCTTCCAATGAGTTACAGGAAGCAGTGCTACAGCCGAAGTTAGAAGGGATGAGGAATTGCTGCGACAGGAATGATTTTATTTTAGAGCTTACAGGCTAACAACCTCTTTCAGTTCTTATCCTCCGCCAGTTGTTATTTTTGCTGTTATATATGTGTACTTTGTATGGATTCCATTTTGGTTCTGTTATTCCTCTTTATGACTTTGTTTTCAAAGTTTCTTGTTCCCTGACACCTCAGGCTCTCGCATTTCTACCTTCCAATTTTGTTGGCAGAGAGAAACTTGGTTTTTAAGATGAGTAAGATGATCACTGGGGTGAAAAGTTACTCTCCTTGAGTTTGTGATTCTGTACTTAGCTCAGAGTTGTTACCTAGTGCACCATTTAGTGATGCTGTTTTCTAATTAACCAAGCTTCCTGCAGAATCTTCCTTAAAATCACTATTGTCTTGCTTTATTTCCTCTCTTAACCTTTGATCTATTCGACTTTGATAGATGCTTCTCACCAGCGTCTGTAGATCCTTATTCTGTCAGGAGGATTTGATTCTTCTCCATACCCCACCCCACCCCAGCTCTGATTCAAAGTGTCCTTCACCAGGTTGGGTGTTCTTGAGTCTGTTTTGTTCATTCCATTTCTCCTTTTTTCCTTTTTTCCTTTCGCCTGAACTTAGTAGTTTTTCCTACTTCCAGGCTCCCTTCCCACAAACCATTTCTCACATTGTGGCCAGTTACCATTCTGAAAACATGGATCCCCTTACATTTTTCTACTTCTTAAAAGTATTTGGTGGCTATCTAGTACCTAGACAATTCAACTGCTTACGATACTATGTAAGGAGCATCACAGATTGGCATTTGCCCGCCTTTCTAGCCTCTTGGTTGGTCACAAACAGCTGGTACCTGGAGTATATCTATATAAGGAATGTCATCGAGCTGTGTATTCTCTATCCTCTGAGCTTTTTGCTTATGTACTCTCTTTGCCCACCACAAGCACCCTTTGTCAGATACTTACTGACTTTTCCTTAAGGGTCATCTCTCTTGTGTATGGTTTTTACTGAGTCTCTTAAGGCTTAGTGAAGACTTGACCATGGTGAAATTGTGAAGTGCTTGTTGGTAAGTTTACCCTCTTGGCTGGATGCTTAGCTCTGTAAGCAGAGAGGGACTGTGCCTTGCTTTTCTCTGTGACCCAGCATATGGCAAAAGTCCTGGCAGGTAGTCAGTGTTCCATAAATACTTATTGTATGGAATTTCATTTATTTCCTTTTACATTTTATAGAGGAGGAACTCTTAAAGGAAGTGCCTAAAAATGATGTATTTGAGTGAAGATTCGTGATTTCTCATGATTTGTGATTCTGGACTTAGCTGAAAGTAGAAAGGGAGGGTAATATGACAGTTCCTAGGCACTCAGACTAGTGAATAGATATCATGAACTATAATTAGTGAATTATCCAAATAACATTCACATTTGGCTAAGAAAAGTGTGGGGTGTGTGCGTGCATGTGTGTGTGTTTTAAAATGAGAGATTAACTTCAGGCCAATAACAGAATGATTTGAAACTGAATTGTAAATGGTTCTTAATACTTTTGAATAGAGTTAGAGTGGAACTTAGTTTCTGGGCTTTCATCAGAAGGAGAAGGTTGGAGTCAAGGGTTGCTCATCTCAGAAACTTAAGTGATTGCCATTAGTTTCTCTGTATGACTTTGGGTAAATACTTCTGGATCTACTTTTTATAACATAGGACACCTAGGGGGCCTAAGTCACTACTGTTTGTTAGCCTGTAAGAGTCAGGATGAAAAATAGTATTGGCAGAAACACGAATGGGTAAAATGGAGTTCCTATTGTGTCTCACTAGGTTAATAAACCGACTAGTATCCATTAGGATTTGTAGATCCCTGGCCTTGCTTGGGGGTGGGGGTGGGGGTTAAGGATCCCACATTATCATGAGCTGTGGTGTAGGTTGCAGGTGGTGGCTCAGATCCCATTTTGCTGTAGCTGTGGTGTAGGCTGGCAGCTGCAGCTCCTATTCTGTCCCCAGCCTGGGAGCTTCCATATGCCACAGGTGTGAGCCTATAAAGGAAAGAAAAAAAGAAAAAAGAGAATGAGTAAAATATTGAGGCTTATGGATTTTAGTATATACCTTGTCCTTGGCCTTTAATTTGAATGGGGCTCTTCGCTGTTTTCATAGCACCAGGGTGGTGAAAGACGTGTTCTGAAGCAAATTTTATTTTCCATAGATTTCCACAAAATAATTTCCCATTGACATGTTCTTCTTCCAATTTAGTTTTTGACACTTCTGTCAAGAAGTGGGGTCAGTGTTTTTCCCTTTGTAGCTAAGTGGTCTTTTTTGACTGTTTCAGCCAACCAAGTTACTGCAAAAATAACACTATGCGATTTCTGAAGTTAGGTCATTAAAGGCAATGCAGCTTCCTCTTTGTTGGAAAGCAAGGCTTGATTTTGAAATCTGCAGCCACCATGTGAGCAGTCTGACTGTCCTGAGGCCATCATATTGTGAGGCAAGACCACAGGGAAGGGCCCTCAGCCTCCCTGGACCCCTGCAGCTCCAGCTCTAGCCACCATCCAGCTGCTGTCAAGTGAGAAACTCTGAACCAGGACTGCCCAGCCAAATCATCCTGAAGTCCTGACTGAAAGACAGTTAAATGGCTGTTGTTGTTTTAAACCAAGTTTAGGGTGATTTATTATGCAACAATAGATAATTAGAATATGTTTCTTTGGAGAAGCACTTCGTCTTCTAGGCAGTATTGAAGTAAGACTGGGCTGGAATTAGAAGTATCTCTTAGTGCGGTTTTTCAGATGTCACTGTACTAACGCTGTTCCCTCAAACTTTCATACCCTCATTGGGGGAGGATCAAGGGAGAAGTCATAAAAGAGATAATCATGCAACATTTATTTTCCCTCTTCATATACTTTTACCTGATAGTTGGTAAAGAAGGACTAGCCAAGAGCTTAGACTAAATTGACTATATTGCAAGGAACCCATCTGTTTTGGGGAAGTAAGATCATGGGCAAGAAATTCTGCAAATGAGCTTGGGGATATCTCTATGGGAACAGTGAATGAGGCAGAAACGGACTATTGTCAAGGAGGCTAGAACTTATGTTGAATAATTTATCATTCAGTGTGTTTTTTAAATATTAAAATCTGAGTGCCTGTTATGCATTGAATTATGTACCCCCTCAAAATGTATGATGAAAGTCTAATTCCCCCATCCCTGTGAATACGACCTTATTTGGAAATAGGGTCTTTTGCAGGTGTAGTCAAGTTGAGATGAAATCATAGTGAATTAGAGTGGGCCCTAAATCCAATGACTGGTAGATTTGTTTTTAAAATTTTTTAAAATTTTTTTGCTTTTTAGGGCTGCACCCATGGCATATGGAAGTTCCCAGGCTAGGGGTTGAACCAGAGCTGCAGCTGGTGGCCTATGCCATGGACAAAGCAACGCGGGATCTGAGCCATGTCTGCTACCTACACCACAGCTCACAGCAACACCGGAACCTTAACCCACTGGATGAGGCCAGTGATTGAACCCACATCCTCATGGATCCCAGCTGGGTTTCTTAACTGCTGAGCCACAAAAGGAACTCCAACTGGTAGCCTTATAAGGAGGCAATGTGAAGATACAGACACCCAGAGATACAGAGAAGACAAATGTAGAGATTGGAGTTATGCTGCCATAGCTAAGGAATTTCCAGCAACCACTGGAAAGCTAGATGAGTCAGGGAAGGAGTCTTTCCTAGAGCTTCAAAGAGAGCATCACTCTGCTGACACCTTGATCACCTTGATTTCAGACTTCTAACATAAGAGAGTAAATGTGTATTTTTTTTGTGTGTGTCTTTTTGCCTTTTCTAGGGCTGCTTCCGCAGCATATGGGGGTTCCCAGGCTAGGGGTCGAATCAAAGCTGTAGCCTCTGGCCTACGCCAGAGCCACAGCAACTCGGGATCTGAGTCGCGTCTACAACCTATAACACAGCTCACGGCAACATCAGATCCTTAACCCACTGAGCAAGGCCAGGGATCGAACCGGCAACCTCATGGCTCCTAGTTGGATTTGTTAACCACTGCGCCACGATGGGAACTCCGAGAGTAAATGTGTATTATTTTAAGCCACCCAGTTTGTGGTGCTTTGTTATAGCAGCCCTTGGGCCTAAAGTGGGAAAATAAAAAATATTTTGCATTTCAAAAGTTAGGAAAATGAAAAGATGAGCCATAGGCTCTTAGAAAATATTTGCTAAACAAAGGGCTTGAACCTAGAATATTTAAAGAACGTATGACTCAGTAATAAGAAGACAAATGAATTAAAAAATTGGCAAAATATTTGAAGAGGTATTTCACCAGAGGACATATACAGATATCAAATAAGCACATGAAATGATGCTCAGTATCATGTGTCCTTAGGAAAATGCAGATTAAAACTATGATAACATTACACCAGCATTAGAATGACTAAAATTAAGAAGACTGATGATACTAAATGTTGAAGAAGATGTGGAGCAACCAGAACTCTCATACATTGCTGATCAATACTCAGAATGGTTTAATCACCTTGGAAGACAGTTTTTTTTGGTGTTTTAAAACATTAAGCATATACCTTCCTGGTTGTCTGGTTTTAGGTACATACCCAAGAGATTTGAAAGTGTATGTGCATGTCAAGACTTTTACGCAAATATTCATAAGAGCTTTATTTTAATAGCTCCAAGCTGAAGCAACTCAAGTGTCGACCATGAAGTGGATGGATAAATTGTGGTATACCCACATAATGAAACACTACTCAACAATAAAAGGGAATCAGCTATTGATATGAATGAATGAATATCAATATAATTAAATAATTACATTGCATGAAAGAAGCCAGACCCCCTCCTCAAAAAAGTACGTATTGTATGGTTCCATGTTTACATATAATTCTGGAAAATTCAAAGTAATTATAGCGACAGAATGTGAATCAGTGACTACCTAGAGATGGGAGGTGGGGCAGGCAGGGAGGAGAAAGGATTTTAGAGAGAGATGAGAAAGCTTTTGGGATTGATGGATATGTTCATTATCTCGGCTGTGGTGATAATTTCCCAAATGCATATTTATGTCAAAACATATCAAATTATTCACTTTAAATATGTGATTACTTATATGTCCATTATGTCTCAATGAAGCCAGAATAAAAAAAAAATTTACATGGGAAAATGTAGGGTTAAGAGGTGGGCTTAAACTCTGGGCTCTCTCCTAGCACTTAGTAGCTGAGTGTCAGCAGGTGAAGTTTGTTTTGCCATTTAATGTTGAATATACCATGTCTTTAATGGCAAGAGACCATTAAATCCAGAGCAACAAGTAAATGAAACCTTTAGAATCAGTTGGGATTTAATCATGGAAGGAGACTACAATTGATTATGGGGTAAGAGATTTATTATAGAAATTAAACCTTAAACATTTATGGTAGGAGCTTGGGAAGTGAAAGTCCAAGAGGCAAGTTGGAGGGATCAGTGGAGTCCCTAATTGGTCAATCCGAGAAGCTAAGCATGAGACAGGGCTCATAGGGCAGGATCTGTGGAAGGCTGTGCTCTCTGTCTGGTTCCCACTGCTCTGGGTCTGTAGGCAAGCTTAGAGTCACTGTTGACCTTCAGAGCCAGCTTGGGAAACTGGACAGGGATCTGAGAAGAGCAAAGATAAGCTTGAACCCACCCAATAAGCTTGAACCCACCCACATAGTCATGTCTGGTCACTATGCTAACTATGACAACCTTCAGTGAGTAATGGCTTCCAAATCCATGCAGATATGCAAATTTTACTTTTGCACAGGTTAACTCTAACCTGGAACTATACCAAGAAGAAGACTCCAGGAAATGTAGTTTCTGTTTAATGAAGTTGACATAGCACAAATCACCACAGGTTGCTAATTAACGAGGGTGGTAATTGTAGTGCTGATTATGAACCTAAGCTCCCTTGTTCACATGTGATGAGTTGATTATGCTAAACAAATACAGACTATCTCTGAGAATGATCTAATTGGGACAGAATGGAGAGTTAGTCCAGGCCTGAGGAATAAGGGTAGATCTTTTCAGAATCAGGGCTGATTACAATGTAAACAATGGTGAGACTCTGTATCCCCTCTTACAAGGAAGGTGTTTATAGCAACATAAACACCTTTTTCAACAGAGTAACATAAACAGTTTCTCAAGGAAACATTCTCTGGCATTCAGGAAATGTTTCTTTCTTTACAAACAAAAAAGTGTGTTTTTCTAGATTTAATTTACTTAACGGCTCTGTTTAGAACAAGGCCATGATTGTAGAGGGATAAAGTTATCCCCAGAGCACTTTGGGATAGGCAATAGTTGAAGTCCTTATAGAAACATCTTGTTTAAAAATCTGTAGACTAACAGAGCACCGGTCAGTACAGGTGTATCCATGTATATTAGATACACTTCTGGAAAGTTGCATAAATTATACTTTTGTGAGTCAAATTTTATTATGAACCCCCAACAGCCTTCAGTTAGCTATTTTCTTATGAAATTTGTTGAAAGTGTGAGGACCCTTTGTTACAAGGACCTACTGTGAGATGGGGGACTCTGATGGGGGGCTGTATCTTTGTCTCAGACACGCATATTTAATCCATTTGTTTGGTGAATTAAACTAGTCCTAAAATTGGTCAATTAGGATGTTTATATTAAGCTTCCTTAATACATTTTAAACTTGGAACAATTAAAAGTAGATTTCATCCACAAGACCCATTTTAGGTTAGGTTTGAAAAGAAGAGGAAGTTTTTTCTCAGCGAGAATACTTTCTTAATAGAGAATGAACAGATGTACCTATTTTCAGTATGTCATTAAAAAATATCTAGTTCTGGTAATGCAGTGAAAATCCTGTTAATAGGCACAAAGCATCAGCCAGTTGTATTTTTTTTTTTAAATCTTTGTGGACAGATTTGATTTAATTAAAAGATTTACCAACAGTCTCTAGGAATGACTTATTCATTGCCAACTGTAGATTTTTCTGCAGCTTTCTACAACAATTTAGAATGTGAAAGCAGGTGATAGTTTATTATGCTGACTTCTACCTTAACCTTTAAACTAGTGCTTCTAAAACTTTAAAGTGTGGACAAATGACCTGGGTGTTTTGGTCAATGTAGACTGTGATTCAGTAGGTCTGGCCTGGGGTCTGAGAGCTTTGTTTCTGACAAGTTCTCAGGTAATGTTGTTGTCACTCATTTGCAGACCACACGCTGAGAATCAAGGCTGTAGGCGTTTCTGAGTGTAATTTTTTTCTTTATTTTTGAAAACAACTTTATTAAGGGGTTCTTGATCACAAAACATCTGCACATATTTAATGTATACAATCTGATGAGTTTGGACACAGACATAAAGCTGTGAAACCATCACTATGATGAATAGGCATCTGAGTGTAATTTTTGTGTGGTTGACCATAGAAGTCAACATTTTACAGCAAGTGTGGTTGGTGGATACTGAGAAAAATGATTGTTTTCACATATACCCAGTTTTTGTCTTGAGGAGAGAGAGTGGTAGTCTCCCTTTAATTAAGTAGCTTGCTAATAGTTTGGCAGGGATGAATGAAGTACAGGCATTTCCCATTCAACTAGCTATAAATGTATTACATTTTTAAATCTGTGAAAATGGGCCAGTTTAAAAGCCAGCCTCTCATCAAGATGCAAATTTCCCTGGGAGGGAATAAAAAATATTTTGTATGTATTTGGAGTACAAGTATGGGCTTACTTCTTTCCCCTGGAACTATCCCTTTGGTGTCTATAAAACTAATAAAATAATTATATCTTTGAATGTCAATATATTTAAAATTAAACAAGTATTTTTTTGTGGGTATTAAACTCAGCTCTAATTTGGCTGTTCAATATTGAGGAAGTATTCATGGTGGGGAAACTAGTCTGTTTGAAGGATGAAAATGGAAAACTAATTTGAAGATACTTTTTAACTGTCTTTTTTTTTTTAACCATTTAAGATGGGCAACCTGAAAATGTTGGTAAAATTGCTCCAAATGCTATTAAAATATATTGGTTTTGAGTATTTTCAGAGTACTTCAGGCAATTGGATTTATCTGGGAAATATCATTGAAATGTGAACTTGGCATTAAGAAAAAAATGTTCAGAGAGAGATAAGATCAACTATTTTGAGGCATTATTTACTTATTTCTTAAAACAATTTAGTTTTCTTAATTTTAGGCCAAACGTTTATGGCATAATAGAAGATTAAAGACAAAAGAGAGCAAATGAACATTTTTAAAGCTTTCTGAGTTAGTGCATAAATCTGATCTTCTCTGAAGAATGGGAAAAGATGTATCTCTACAGATGATGTGGCAAATCATAGAAATTACTCAGCTGCAGTGAAAATTCCTGGGAATCCTGATGCATGTGGGCAAAAGAATTCCCAGAGGTCCTGGAAGTCAAATTTTTTTATCTGCTATAGTGATAATTGATAGGCACATAATTTTTTTTAACTTTGATGCTGTAATATTGTTCAGATATTAAATAAACACTTTCCCAAGCATATCTTCCAAAAAATAGAGGCTATTATTTTCTATCTGAAAATTTTTCCTTTATGGTTCAGATGGCTGAATGTGTTGGAAGTGTGCATTCTGGAAAAGTAAGTAAGCAAGGAAGTATTGTTCCATGGGGGTGGAGTGTTACATGATAGCTGCATACTTTAAAATATTAGCAGAAGGAATATAATTGTGATGTTACAGATAAAAAAAATTATACATGTACATAATATACCATTTGGGAAAAACAAAAAAATATCCAGTGTACTTTCTGATATTTTTTATGTAGTCTAAAAAATTGTAATTGTTCATTTCTTCACACTTCCTGTAACATAAGCTGTTTCCCTTGTTTCCCTGTAATTGCACATTTTAGGGGGTGAACATAAATTTTTTTTTTTGGTCTTTTTTTTTGTCTTTTTGTTGTTGTTGTTGTTGTTGTTGTTGCTATTTCTTGGGCCGCTCCCTCGGCATATGGAGGTTCCCAGGCTAGGGGTTGAATCGGAGCTGTAGCCACTGGCCTATGCCAGTGCCACAGCAACGCGGGATCCGAGCCGCGTCTGCAACCTACACTACAGCTCACGGCAACGCCGGATCGTTAACCCACTGAGCAAGGGCAGGGACCGAACCCGAAACCTCATGGTTCCTAGTCGGATTCGTTAACCACTGCGCCACAACGGGAACTCCCTGAACATGATTTTTTATGGCTGCATAATACTCCATTTATAAAAGGAATACCACTTAGGTAGCCATTCCTTCTTATCAAACATTTATGTGGATTTGTATGTTTTTCTAATGATCTATAATGAACATCTGTGTATGATAGTAATCTTCGATCTGCTTATATCAGATTGCCAGAATTGAAATTCATAGTATTATAAAAAAAAAAAAAACCTTTCCTCAAAAAGCTGGTCTGTGAAGTTGAGGGACTGTTTACAAAGAATTACTAATCCTTCTTAGTGTTAAAAGATAAGGATGTTATGACAAGGTGTTAAAAGCTAAACTGGATTTAGACAGGTCAGATTAACCTAGGTCTATCCTTGACAACTATTTTTAACACTTATTGAAATGGGGAAAAATAAGACTAGAAGCTTGTCTTTTGACAAATTTTAATAGCTAGGATGTTTTCTAAAGTAACGAGTTGTTTACATGGTAAGTGCCTTAAAAAATGTTTTCCTAATAAATAAGACTAAGAAGACACTTGAAGATAAAGTTTGTAATAAGAACAGTTTGTAATGTTTAACCTCTAAACCTCAGAACTTTAATTTAAGGCAAAGGTATTGAGGTAGTTGTGATTCATTAAGCAGTTTAAAAAAAGTGGAGACAAGAACAATACCTGTAGTAGAAAAAAGAAACAACTAGAAACCAGCTCACAGTTCAGACTATAGACTGATTTGTAATATTTATTCTTAGCCAGTTTTTTAATTTTTAAATTTTTTGTATTTTTAGGGCTATACCTGTGGCATATGGAGGTTCCCAGGCTAAAGGTTGAATCCGAGCTGTACTGCTGGCCTACACCACAGCCACAGCAATTTGGGATCTGAGCTGTGTTTGTGACCTACACCACAGCTCACGGCAATGCCAGATCCTAAATTCACTGAGCAAGGCCAGGGATCGAACCTGCATCCTCATTGGTGCTAGTCAGATTTGTTTCTGCTTAGCCAGGACTGGAACTCCTTTGCCAGTGTTTTCAGAGGTAAGATAGTCAGTTAATAAGTAGGTCATTAATCCATCCTAGTTATTCCATAAAGTTAAAAACAACCAAAAACTTTTGATTAGCTGCCTGCATTTTAGTTCTCCTGTAGTCTTCTACAGTTGATTTATAGCCAGAACAAAAAGTTTTCAAGACCAAATCTAAAAGGTGTATTTTCTTTGTATATTTTGCCAAAGTTCTCAACTTAATTTAGGAATTTTAGTTTTCAAGTGAATTTACATTCTTTCTGGATTGTAAATATTTCGTGCTCTTCTGTATAGTTAAAATGTCTGTAAAGACTGTTTTTTCTGTTCTAAGGCATTAATGTCCATATGCATATAGGAAGCAATAAAGTATAGTTTTCTTTCTTTTCTTTTTTTCCTTTTTAGGGCTGCAATTGTGGCATATGGAGGTTCCCAGTCTAGGGGTCACATCAGAGCTGCAGCTGCCAGCCTACACCACAGCTCACTGCAATGCCAGATCCTTAACCCACTGAGTAAGGCCAGGGATCGAATCCACATCCTCATGGTTACTGGTCAGATTTGTTTCCTCTGTGCCACAAAGGGAACTCCCAATTTTCATAATTTCATTTTTAGGTGTGTGACTATAAGAAATTATGTCACCTGTTCAGTTAATATATTTATTCAGGAGAATATATGTAGTGTATAAGTTACAAGGCAAGATAATAACATGAACATCCATGAGGCTACCATCCAACTTAAGAACTAGAGCATAACCAAGTTATCCCTGAACTCCTTTCTTAGCCTGTTCAGCTTTACAAAGTGTTCAGGGTAAAATGATCTTGGCATCTACTTTTCTGAATGATAATTAATATGCTGCTAGCCTTAAAAAAAAAAAACCAACTAAACAGGTATATGAAATTTACATTAGGAACACCTGCAAATTAGTGATGGATATAAATGCATGTACATAATTCATAGTAACAAAGACATTTAAAAACAGGACATTAGCATTATAAATGTTAACTATGGCTAGGTATAAAATTTTCTTATCTGTTTCTTAAACTAGAAAGTATTTCTTTTTTTTCTAAATGGGCTATTTAAAAAAATCTTTTTTTACTGAACCTAAAAACAGCATGAGTACCTTATTGATACATAATATACCAAATCAGTTTTTACTGAATAACTTAACATTACATGTTGGAAATCCAAGGTTGGTTTATTTGTGAGGAAACTTTTTATCTCATGAGCCAAGGACCTTCCTTCTATGTTCTCAGATCTTTGCCCCACACTCAGGGGATCAAGACTTCAGGTTTAAAATCCAGCAAGAAAACATCACTAGAGGAAAGTGATATTGATTAATAAAACCCAAGGTATATATATGGTTATTTAAAGGTTTTCTCCATGTTTCCCCTCAAGATATTATTTTTCCTTTTGTACTTTTGTTAATCACTGCTGTGGAGTATAACTGTGGTTGATTTCTGAAAAATTGATTTTTATTCCACCCCCAGCATATGGAAATTCGCAGGCCAGGGATTGAATCTGAGCCACAGCTTCGACCTATGCAGCAGGTACAGCAGCCTTCGATCCTTAACCTACTGCCTGGGCTGGGGATAGAGCCTGCACCTCCACAGTGGTCTGAGCCACTGAAATTGGATTGTTAACCCACTTTACCACATTGAGAACTCCCTGAATTGATTTTTGGCTGAACCTCAAAGAACAGAAACCCAAATTCTTAAATTTTTTTATTTTTTATTTTTTTTATTTTTTTATTGGCTTTAGCAGCAATGCATTGAGGATCAGGAAACAAATTTCATTCATCTTATGTAGCCATTGTGGGTGACCGACTGTGACTGTCAACCTTCCTCACAAACTAAATATTAGATTTCATTTTTGGTTTGTATTTCCCCCTGATTTTCCTTCTGTATTATCATTGCTTTTATCTGGAATTTTCTACTTTCTTTTAAAATTTTTATTTTTTGTCTTTTTGGGTCCATACCCATGGCATGTGGAGGTTCCCAGGCTAGGGGTTGAATTGGAGCTGTAGCTGCCAGCCTACACCACAGCCATAGCAATGCGGGATCCAAGTCACATCTGCAACCTACACCACACACGGCTCATGGCAATGCCAGATCCCCAATCCACTGATTGAGGCCAGGGATTGAACTTGCGTCCTCGTAGTTACTAGTCAGATTCATTTTCACTGAGCCAAGATGGGAACTCCATGGGATTTTCTACTTTATTAAGAAGGAGTGTGAGCATCTGAAGAGTGTGATACAAATGATGCCGTTCCTCCTTTTTCTTTAAAAAATCTCTCATGGTTCAGAGTTCCTGTTGTAGCGCAGTGGAAATGAATCTAAGAACCATGAGGTTGCGGGTTTGATCTCAGTGGGTTAAGGATCCAACATTGCCGTGAGCTGTGGTGTAGATCGCAGACATGGCTCAGATCTGATGTTGCTGTGGCTCTGGTGCAGGCCCACAGCTGTAGCTCTGATTGGACTTCCATATGCCGCAAGTACAGCTGTAAAGAGCAGGAAAAACAAAACAAAACAAAAACCTAATGGTTCTTGTAGTCACTTTAACTTTTTTTTCTTATATTACCATATTTAAAGTAGATTTATGGAGTAATAGTAAAAAAAAATTTATATTAAAATTTAAACTTCATTGACTTGGTATCTATCTTGATTTTTGAATATATAAAAGTATGTAGTTCTTTCTGTCAGGTTGACTGAGCATTCTGGCCTGAGGACATTAAAAAAAGTATCCCTTTGAATTAGAGATCTTTTTTATTTTAAACTATTTTATTTAAAGTTTCTTCTTCTTTTTTTGATCTTTAAAAAGACATCATCTTGGAGTTACAGTTGTGGCTCAATGGGTTAAATACCTGACATAGTCTCTGTGAGGAAGCAGGTTTGATCCCTGGCCTCTGCTCGGTGATTTAAGGATCCTGTGTTGCTCTGGCTGTGGCATAGGCCAGAAGCTGCAGCTCCAATTCAACCCCTAGCCTGGGAACTTTCATATGCCACAGGTGCAGCCATAAAAAGAAGAAGAAGGAAAAAAAGACATCACTTGGTTGTTGAGTGAAATTTAGTCATCTTCAAGCTGAAATTTTAATCTCATGTTATAAATGTTATGGGCCAGTTAGCTCTCTTGAATATGTGTAAGCTACTCTGGCCATTAGTAATTCCTGTTTGTAAGTAGGTGATTTAAAAATCTCTATTCTCAGTTTCCTCATCTGTAAAGTGGAACATGATAACATTTCAGGGTTATTGTGGGAATTAAATAAGTTATCATGTCCAAGCACTTGATGTAAATGTTTGCATTAATTGCTGATGTAACAAATTAACACAATTTTAGCTAGCCACTTAAAACAACACAAATTAATTATCTCATGGTTCTGTCAGTCAGAAGCTGGGATTGGCTTACCTGGTTTCTCTGTTCTGTGTTTCATGAGCCTAAAATCCAGGTGTTGGTCAGCTGACCTGTTTGTGGAAAATTCGGGGAAGAAGCTGCTTCCAGGCTCATTCACATTGTCCCAGAATCCTGTCCCTTGTGTTTGTAGGGCTGAAGTCTCTGTTTCTTTGTGAACTTTCAGCTGGGCCAGCCCTTAGCTCCCTGGCTTCTTTCCAGTTCTTGCTCTTGGGCACCCACATTTCAGAGCGAGCAAGGGCATGGCCAATCTTTCTCATGCTGGGAAATCTCTTAACTTCTGCTACTGCCTCTCTCCTTTTCCTCTTGTACCACGTCCCTCAGATTCCAGCTGGAGGAAGTTCCCTGCTTTACTGTCCTATGTGATTAGCTTGGGACCATCCGGATAATACAGCATAATCTCTATAGCTTGTGGTCAGTTGATTAATAACCTTAATTAGCCCTGCAAAATTTCTTCACAGCAGTACCTAGATTAGTGTTTGATTGAATAACCAGAGGATAGGAATCTTGGGGGACAGCTTTGGAATTCCGCCTATCACCGTGCTCAAAAACGGGGTAAGGAGGTGACTGACAGTGATGAAAGAAATCATATCTTTACCTTTACGGAATACATTATAAATTCCTTGTAGATAGGCACCGTTTCTTATGTTTCTTTATCCTTAGGACCTTAGAGTTTGCCATATACATGTTTAAATCTCTGCCATTTCTGAAAACTTGAATGCAATTTCTCTTTCGATTCTATTTGTTTTCTTTCTCTGACTCAGTAAAAGTAGTATGGAAGTTTTGTGTAGTATCTCTGGTACCTCCTTGGAAAGATTAATCACACCATTTAGTTTCCCATTACCTTTTTTCCTACTTTTGATTTTCATCAAATCACAAAGATAAAATAACTTATTCTTGTATGGGAATCCACCACAACTGGCCTTTAGTCATTGGAGCACATATTTTGAATTTCTTTGCCTTGTGCTTTCTTAGGATTTGTTGGTCTTTTATAAACTCTTAGCCATGTCTTCTGTAATTTGTATTTGGAGATTGGTTGTAAGTATACATGTCGTTGAGTATAAGTGTTGACCACTTGTTGCAGCAGAAGAGGGCACTGCACTGCCCTCCTCATCGTGGCATCCTTAACCACTGAACCTACGACTACACACATTGGCAAGGTGATAATCAGCCACTGTTCCTCTTACCAGTTTTGGATGTTTTTCTGATCAACAAATTTAAGCCTTCCTTTAATGATTTTATTAGATATATTGGAGACCTCCCCCCCCCCCAAAAAAAAGGGTGTAATTCCTTACCTTTAAGATGCCAAGATATTTGAAAAGAGGTTAAGCCTTCTAATGACAGTGTTTATGGAATATTTACACAGGCCTTTCTCTGTGGATATGAAAACCTATTTGTCTCAGGGTCCCTACTCATTAAAATTAAAAAATTATTTTCTTATATTCTTTTCCTTAAATTGAATTGATTAGCTCTCCACCCTCTAAACCTCTCTCTACTCCCATAATCCAAGAGAAATGAGGAGTTTAATATACTTTTGAGAATAGTATTTACTTTGATACTTTCATTCATAAATGATGTCTTCCTTTTTGCTTTTTCTGACAATTAGATGTTGTCTATCCTCCTTACCTAAAAAGATGCATAACAGGAAATAATTCTATTGTGCCAGAAAGTTTAAACACCTTTTGCCAAAGTACCTTGCTCACCTTGCTGCCTTGGAATTTCATCACAAGGCCTGGGTGTGGACACTTTTATGGTTAGTCCTTTCAAGAATGCCTTTCTGTCTAAATCTGGGATCAGCACTGTCCATTCGCTGTTTCTTTGATCTTTTTTTTATGTTTTGCAGATTCATCTGGCAGTCCAGTTTCTCTCGTGAAAAACGGCCTTTGTTCCTTCAACTACTTTTAAATTAAATTAAATTTGAGCTTTTTTTTTTTTTTTAACCGAATTTATTTTTAGGAAAAAATTCTTTTAGAAGCACTTTGAAAGAATCAGATTCTCTGTATTGCTTTTTCTTGACTATTTTTGAAAAGCTATCCATGTTATCAGAGTAAGTTAAAAGTATATTTGTTTAATTTTTTGAGGAAGTTGTCATTCATTCTGAGGTCACTAGTTTATAATTAGGAAAGTGATTAGCAGTCTTTATTTAAAGTCTTCCAAAGTACTGAGAATTTTTCGGTCTTCTTCTATAGGTGTAAATCATTAAACTTGTCTTATGGATCACCAGTCTGATTATCAATATTTTTAAATTGTGACAAAATATACATTATGTAAAGTGTATCATTTTCACCATTGTGAAGTCAACCATTCAGTGACATTAAGCACATTCACTTTAAGTGTTACCACTCTCCATGTCCAAAACTTTCTCAACATCCCAAACTGAGGTTTGACCCTAATTTAGACAATAACCCCTCAACCCCTACTCCCCCTTTCTCTTGACAGCCACCATTCCACTATCTATCTCTATAAATTTGACTTAACTGGTTTGTTTTTGTAATGTTCACCTTACAAAGCATGTATCCTTCAAGGCCAGAGTGGGGTTGGGCCTGTGGGCTGGGAGGAAGACTTGATTTATAGGTATCAGATTTAATTTACTAAGGAATTAAATATGTAACCTTTACCTGCCATATGTATTTTGATTACTTTTCATCAGCAGGATTTGAACACTAGGAATATATGAATATAACTTGACATTTTATTTATTTATTTATTTATTTAATGAATTAATTAAAAAAATTTTTTTTCTGCTGTACAGCATGGGGACCAAGTTACTCTTAATGTATACATTTTTTTTTTCCCTACCCTTTGTTCTGTTGCAATATAGGTATCTAGACATAGTTCTCGATGTTACTCAGCAGGATCTTCTTGTAAATCCATTCCAAGTTGTATCCAATAACCCCAAGCTTCAGATCCCTCCCACTCCCACCCTCTCCCCCCAGGCAGCCACGAGTCTATTCTCCAAGTCCATGATTTTCTTTTCTGTGGAGATGTTCATTTGTGCTGTATATTAGATTCCAGTCATAAGTGATACATATGCTATTTGTCTTTGTCTTTCTGACTCATTTCACTCAGTATGAGAGTCTCTAGTTCCATCCATGTTGCTGCAAATGGCATTATGTCATTCTTTTTATGGCTGAGTAGTATTCCATTGTGTATATATACCGCCTCTTCCTAATCCAATCATCTGTGGATGGACATTTGGGTTGTTTCCATGTCCTGGCTATTGGGAATAGTGCTGCAATGAACATGTGGGTGCATGTGTCTCTTTTAAGTAGAGTTTTGTCTGGATATATGCCCAAGAGTGGGGTTGTGGGGTCATATGGAAGTTCTATGTATAGATTTCTAAGGTCTCTCCATACTGTTCTCCATAGTGGCTGTACCAGTTTACATTCCCACCAACAGTGCAGGAGGGTTCCCTTTTCTCCACACCCCCTTGAGCACTTGTTATTTGTGGACTTATTAATGATGGCCATTCTGACTGGTGTGAGGTGGTATCTCATGGTAGTTTGGATTTGCATTTCTCTTATAACCAGCGATGTTGAGCATTTTTTCATGTGTTTGTTGGCCATCTGTATATCTTCCTTGGAGAACAGTCTCTTCAGGTCTTTTGCCCATTTTTCCATTGGGTTGTTGGCTTTTTTGCTGTTGAGTTGTGTAAGTTGCTTATATATTCTAGAGATCAAGCCCTTGTCCCTTGGATTGTTTGAAACTATTTTGTCCCATTCCGTAAGTTGTCTTTTTGTTTTTTTTATGGTTTCCTTTGCTGTGCAAAAGCTTTTCGGTTTGATGAGGTCCCATTGGTTTATTTTTGCTCTTATTTCTGTTGCTTTGGGAGACTGACCTGAGAAAATATTCATGAGGTTGATGTCAGAGAGTTTTTTGCCTATGTTCTCTTCTAGGAGTTTGATGGTGTCTTGTCTTATCTTTATAACTTGCCATTTTAAAATAGAGTGTCTTTGTAGGAAAAAAGTAAAGCTTTGAACTTTTGAGTTATGGGTTTTATTGATATTCATATCTCTCAAATGGATTATAATTTTTTCAGTTAGGCTTTTCTTCAGGTTATTTGACTTTTTGTCTTTAGCTTCTGGCATTTAATGGTAATAATTCACTGTTTCCTTAGGTAGCTTATTGCCTTGATTTTTCATGTAGATGTGTCTCATACGCCACAGGTTATTTTGAAATTAGTTTGATAAGAGGGAGACATTCATAAATTACACCATTTGGGTTGTGGGTACTTTGTCTGGTAACTAAATTATTGGTAGAGACTGATTGTGCTAGAATGGGGACAAATAGTCATCCTTCTCATTATAGGGAAGTGGAAATTTTCCTAAATGGTACTGATGGGGGAATATAAAACAATTTTCTGGTTTTTGGCTTGGAAAAGCAAAGCTTGAATTGCAAATGGGTTAGGTTGTCTTATGAGGAGTGGCTGTAAGCTTCTTCAAGTGCAGGATTATAGCCTCATTTGTTTATTCATTTTGTAAATAATTGAGTGGTTTGTTGAGCATAAATAGAATTGTGCTCCAGTAGTTAAGGTCCTATGATTTTGCCAGATAGCAGAGAGATTTTTGGTCTAGAATGGTCAGAATAATAGGTAAACAGAGACCCTGGCTTCACAAGGAGTACTTTTACCCTTTTCTCCTTTTTGTACCTAGGAGACCAGGAGGACAAATGAAAGATGAGATGAGTAACCTTTTAGTATTATGAACTAGTTCTGTCTCACAACTTTTCTGTACCAGCTTCAGAGCGTTTTTAGCTCGTGTTCTTTCTGTCATAATTTTAGGTGATAAACATAGATGATTATTTATATAAATAATTTGTTTTTTACAGTTTAATTAAGTAACTCTGTTTTAGACTCTTGACACACAATGATTAATACTCATGAATGCATTTCCATAACATTCTAAAGGGGTCTTGTTGCTGTTAGAGTCCTTGGTAGTTAAGTGGGTTTTTATTTCCTCCCAGATTCCTTTCTATTTCAATTTTCTATTAATCAACAAGTGCTGATATGAGACAGTCAAATTTATGTGCATGCCTTTGGGGACTAAACCAGCTGATGGAAACTCTTAGATACCACAGGAAAGAGTGAGTGTACAGGGCTGTGGGAGAGCTGTGGACACAGCTTTGCCCCACAGTTTAAGCTTTCATAAAGTGGAACCATAAGCTGATTTTTGAAGGATAGGTAGATTTATTGCTATGTGTCTGATAACAGTTTGTACTGTATAAGTGTGACTTTATCTTATTTGAACATCTTTGCCAATTAAAAAAAAAACCTTTTTTTGTCTTTTTAGGGCTGTACCCATGGCATATGGAGGTTCCCAGGCTAGGGGTTGAATTAGAGCTAGAGCTGCTGGCCTACGCCATAGCCACAGCAACACAGGATCCAAGCTGCATCTGTGACCTATACCACAGATCCCTGCAACACCGGATCCTTAACCCACTGAGCAAGGCCAGTGATCCAACCTTTGTCCTATGGGTGCTAGTCAGATTCTTTTCTGCTGAGGCACGAAGGGAAGTCACCATCTTTGCCAATTTTTTAGGAAAATTGTCTTTTGGATTTCTTGTTACCAGCCAGGTGTAATATCCTTTCATGTGTTTATTACCTACTTTTTCTTTGAGTGGTTGCCATTTCTCTCATTGTCAAAACGACTTTATGTTAATTTTGGTCTATAGGGGACAGGTTGTTGGAATTGTGTTAAAGATATGGATTGATTTATGAGAAATTAATCTCTTTGTGATATTCCATCTTCCTGATCTGAGAGTATGCCATGTATTTTCATTTATTCAGGTCTTATTTTGTGTCTCTCTTAGCAAAGTTGTATAGCTTTATGTAAGGTAATCTGTGTTTCTTGAGTTCATTAAGTTCTTGTTGCTTTTATAAACAGCGCCCTTTGGTTCCATTATATTTTGGAAGTAGTTACCCCAGAAAGTATTACTGCTGTCATGAAGGAAGGTGATATATTATTGTATGTTACCTTATTTTTGGAAATCATTTTGATTCTAATACTTTTTCAATGGATTTTCTTTGTTTTTCTAAATAGTTATCTACAAGTAAGTATGTGTGGCTCTTTTTTTTTAAATCTTTATTATATTCACTATAATTTTTTTCATAGTAATTTTAAATTATGGTGGTATTAGTGGTCATTCTTATTGAAGATTACAAGAGTTCAGTGATCACAGTTTGGCAAACACAAAAAAGCAGAGCTCAGCTCTTGAATATAACTGATGACAGACAGAAACACATTTCAGCAAATGTATGACTTGACCGTAACTTGGCATGTGAGGGAAGGGTTACTTTTTTTTTGTCTTTTTGTTGTTGTTGTTGTTGCTATTTCTTGGGCCGCTCCCGCGGCATATGGAGGTTCCCAGGCTAGGGGTCTAATCGGAGCTGCAGCCACTGGCCTACGCCAGAGCCACAGCAACTCGGGATCCGAGCCGCGTCTGCAACCTACACCACAGCTCATGGCAACGGCGGATCGTTAACCAATTGAGCAAGGGCAGGGACCGAACCCGCAACCTCATGGTTCCTAGTCAGATTCGTTAACCATTGCGCCACGACAGGAACTCCGGAAGTGTTACTTTAAGGCCAAAAATAATATATGTGTATCTGGTTGTGGACATCCATTCTTATAATTTTATCATTACTTTGACAAACTGATCAAGAAGTGCTATACATTTATAGTGCAAATTTTAGACCAAGCGAAATTTGTTTGCTCAGCCTTATTGCAGTTAATGGCACTGGTTTATTTATCATTTTAAGGCTATAAAAAGCTCTCCTTATTCCCTAACCCCACTCTCAGGAGGTTATCATTGTTAAGTTGGTTCTGTAACCTTCCAGTCTTTTCACTCTAAACACACACACATGTATATATACATACATATGTGTATGTGTGTTTGTGTTCATATATTCTTTTACAGATAAGGGATACCTTTTTTTTTCTTTTTGTTTTTTAGGGCTACACCCACTGCATATGGAAGTTCCCAGGGTAGGGGGCGAATAGGAGCTACAGCTGCCAGACTGCGCCACAGCAACAGCAAAGCCAGATCTGAGCCATGTCTGTAACCTACACCACAGTTCATGGAAATGCCAGATTTCTGACCCACCGAATGAAGCCAGGGATTGAACCTGTGTCCTCAGTGATCCTAGTTGGGTTCATTACTACTGAACCACAATTGGAACTCCCAAATGAGGGATAATTTAAAGCAGAAGGTATAGTAGCTTTTTAAAAGCTTAGCAATAAAATATATTGTATATCCTCTTTTATGTGGTAAATATGATTTTAAATGTCTTGGCTTAGTGTTGTGCACTATATTATTATGGTGGTGATATTTTATAGTTTTTTATGTTTAGAGCAGATGAGAAACAAACAAGTAGAGGTCTACCACAGTAAATATCTTATTTGAAAATAATGTCAATTGTTTAGATTCGCCTATTATAGAAGTCAGTTATTCTAGGAACCGTTTAGTTAAAAACTGCCTTCAAGTCATGTGTGGGATTTATAGTTCCCTAAGAGAATTTCACCAACCAAAATAAATTTAAGTACAACAAATATTTTACGTGAAAAATCAAATCACTAACTGAGTCTTCAGTATGCTCTTACTTTAAAAATCTGATTAAGAAAAATAACTCTAGATTTTTCAGCAGGGAAATTATTTAAGTTTGATTCCTATTTTCAAAGACCTTTGCCACACTCCTTATCTTTTGAAAATATTTAACTACATTCAAAATGTGGGTGCTATTATATAATTATTGTTCTGTGGGTCATAGTGTTCTTATGTTCACAGTTTGTTTTCAGTATTTTATCAAATGTTTTGAATATTTTGGGTTAGGCACCATACTAGGCTCTGGTAACTACAAGTGAAAGGAAAGGAAAAAAGAGAGAGTGAGAGAATGGTTCTTTTGACATTTTTCAGATTACGGAGTAGTAACAGGCACAGAGGAGCAAATTTCAAGTTCAGTAAAATGAGGATAAGTATCCTCATTTGGAGTTCCAGAGAAGAAATTGGTAATTTGCAGAGGCTGAAGAGTAAGATGCCAGGAACATCTTAATAGGTAGGGAAGAGAAGTAATTTTTTGGGTTGAGTTTTGGAAGATGAGTAGGTTTTTTTTTCCGGGTATGTGGGTAATAGGGAGAGTCCTAATGCTGAGAGCATAAAGGCCAAAAGTATAGAAACCTTTCTGGTTCTAGAAACTGCAGGCAGTTGAGTGTGTTGATTGAGGAAATGCTAAGCAATGGAGATACTCCTCCAATGCAGCAGTATAGAATAATGATAGTAGAATGACTATTCTGTGTTAGAAAAGAAGAGCAGGGAGTTAAAGGAGAGCATGTATTAGAGTTCTGCTAAAATACCATCTACATCAAGATTTTAAACAAATAGAAAATATAGTGATACCAGAAGGAAAATAAAGCTTTTTTTTTTTTTTTTTTAAATGAGATTTTACTCCCTTATCAGCTTTGCTGGATTACCCCTTTGAGCACACTTTCTTCAGCTGGATCTCTTATTATGGGTTCATGTACCCACAAACAGTAGTCAAGTATAATTACATCGCTACTTTATTTCATAAATTTTAAGATTTACATTTTAACATCTACTTTACATGTCTACTAATCAGTACTAAGAGTTTTCCTGGCTGTATTTTCTTTTTTTTTTTAATGTATTTTTTTATTGTTATTTCCTTCTTAGTGTAGCATAAAGTAATGGCAAATCTGTCCACAGTCAGTGGCATCTTACACTGGAGATATGGTGTTAACGTTTTGCTCGTCTATCACTTTAAATAATCATATCTGGAAGTTCCTGGTGTGGTGCAACAGGATTGGCAGCGTCTTGGGAGCACTGGGACTCAGGTTTGATCCCCAGCCTGGCACTGTGGGTTGAAGGATCCTGAGTTGCTGCAGCTGTGGCTTACATGGCAACTGCGGCTTGGATCTGTGTCCTGGCCCTGGAATTCTATATGCCATGGGATAGCCAAAAACGAAAAATAAAATATCCATATATATTTTCTACTTTTAAAAATTGTAATCATTTTCAGTGAGTATCCATGATGGCTTGTCATTGTGCATTTCTGATTAATTGCCTTGATAAGGGTTACTGTGTCTGGGATTGCCATTTTGCTTTAAGGATTCTGAAGTGATTCGTAATTGTTGCCCTCTAGTTGTCCTTTTGTTTTTCACAACTTTTTGCACCTGAAGATGCCAAGGTCACTTGTCATTTGTCGGTTTCAGTCTTTAGCATCTGAATAGTCAGATACAGTTTTCGGTTCAGCAAAGACCATTGGAGATGGGGTGAGTCAAGAAGGTGGAAGATCTCTTTTTAGGATATAAACAGTCACTTGACAGATTACAAGATAACGTGTTAAAGTCATGATTTGTATAAGAATAACAACAGGAATGGTAAGGATGGATGTGTGGATGTTACCTATCATGACAATGGTTCATTATCTGAGAAATGAATACTCACCTGAACTCTTATTAGATTTAAAAAAAAATAATAGAATGAAACCAGTCCTTTAATTGCTCTTATGCAAAATTCCTTTAGTTACTATGCATAACTCTCTGGGACTTATTAGAACTTTGTTTTTTGATTTGCACTCAAGGCATGCAGAAATTCCTGGGCCAGGGATTGCACCAGTGCCACAGCAGCGGCCTGAGCCACAGCAGGGGCAATAGTGGATCCTTAAGCCATTGTAGCACCAGGGAACTCCAAAACTCTTATTTTGATAATAATCTACTATCCTGACATGAAGATAGAAAAATGGAGGCTGTGATTATGGAGAGTTTAGTTGTTAACAGGCTTTCTTGATTTGAGAGATAATGTCTAAACAAGATTGAGTTTGGAGCACATTTCTTCAGCATGAGTAGGTTGGAGATTTCAGATGTCAAATGGAGTGTGTGCAGAGATGGTGTAGACTTAGGACAAGAGGGTAGGCACAGAGCAGTCTGGCTGGAAGAGGCTTTAGCTTCAGGAGAAAAGGGGGGTTATCTACTTTAGACGGTAAAAAGTTAGGAGAGGCTCATGAACCTGACATGGTAATAAGCTCAAATTAGAAGATGAACTTTCAAAAGGCAGTGTTTACAAAAATATTTCTCACTGAACAATGTCCTCTCCATATGTATTAAGAAAGTTGGTTTCTCATTTGCATAAGAAAGTGGAGAGCTAATAGTTGGAACTTACCTAATTCAAAGGTAGTATTTAAATTTTTAAGGAAAAAATATCTAAAATAGTAACAAGTTGTATGTTGGCAAAAACTATAGGAAGACATGAAATATAATGCTTTGATTTGGAGATGAAAAAAGCTTGACATACATAAAATACTTTTTTTTTTTTTTTTGCTATTTCTTTGGGCCGCTTCTGGGGCATGTGGAGGGTCCCAGGCTAGGGGTCGAATCGGAGCTGTAGCCACCGGCCTACGCCAGAGCCACAGCAACGCGTGATCCGAGCTGCATCTGCAACCTACACCACAGCTCACGGCAACGCCGGATCGTTAACCCACTGAGCAAGGGCAGGGACCGAACCCGCAACCTCATGGTTCCTAGTCGGATTCGTTAACCACTGCGCCACGACGGGAACTCCGACATACATAAAATACTTTAAAATTGTAGAATATAAAGCTTGAAATGATGACATAAGAAATGACAAAATAAGAATAAGCTGTAGCAGGAGGGACTTAGGTAGAAGTCAATAAATATTTCCTGCAATACTGAACACAATAAATGGATGCCAATCAAGGTAGGCATTTAAAATGCATTTTCTGCATAATTTTAAGAGGTTATTAAGTTTTTATTTATTTGGGATGGCTTTAAGATTTGGTCATCTTGCACTGAAGGTATTTTGAATGACTTCTCTGTTCCTTCTGGCCCTAGAACTTAATATTCTTTTGAAAGACAGTTTGCCAGTTTGATTCTAGTGATGAAATCATAGGAAAGTTAACCAGATGAAGCTGTGGTTGAAAAAACATGTAGTGAGGATTTGGCCCACCACAGTTATTTTAACAGACAGCCAACTCTTTCCCCATTCCATTTGCTCTGTAGTATCCATAATACTTTTTTTGAATCATGTCCTCGTGTGGGTAATAGACCCTTTAAATCATTGACTTTTGTATTTATGTGCTCTGACTGAATAAGAAACCACCCACCACCCTTATAGTGTCAGGAAGAAGTTAAGACTTGGTTCTCTGAAGTTTTTCATTGCTCAGGTAACCATTTGTGTGATTTTGGCCCAAATCAATGACAGTGCTTATATTTAACACTAAGGAAGGAACTTTTTTTTGTTGTTTGACTTTTAGAAAAAATATTGTTTTAGTTTTTCAGACACAAATCTTGACTTTGATAAGTAGCTTACAACCTCTTCCAGGAATATGAGAAGTAATTGAATTTTTTCCAGTGCTGCGTGCCCAAGAAGTGGAAGGGATTTTTAACTGGTGGTACATTGAGAGAAAGAGCTACATGAAGGCATGAGGGGTGAGTGGGACTAGAACAATTTGATTCCTAATTCCCAGTAGGTATCTGACACTGACATCGAGGATGACAAAATCAAATATTTTGGATTTTGAGGCTATCCATTTAGGTATCTTTTAAATTAAATTGTTTTTGGTATAAGGTCCTTTAGATTCCTGAGGAAAATAGGAAAATGTTGGCTCCTGCGACACTGACTGGGGAATTAAGAATTGGCTAAGTTTTTTTTTTTTTTTTTTTAGGGCTGCACCCACAGCATATGGAATATCCCAGGTTAGGGGTTGAATCGGAGCTACAACTGCCAGTCTATACCACAGCCACAGCAATGCCAGATCCAAGCTGTGTCTGCAACCTATATTGCAGTTTATGGCAACACCAGATCCTTAACCTAATGAGAGGGGCCAGGGATCACATTTGCATCCTCACAGATACTAGTTGGCTTCATTATTGCTGAGCCACAACGAAACTCCAAGGATTGGCTAAGAATCTTAATGAGAGATTTAGTAACTCTCAGATATCTGACTGAACTATGTAGACGCATCATTAGGAAAAGTGTATTAATATTCCAGTTCCCAAAACTACTCTTAGAGAATTCTCAAGGAAAGCTTGACTTTGGTAGGATGCAGGCAACAGTTCGCTCATTTTTTTTTTTTTTTTAAGTCTTCTGGAAGAGTGGAAGTCTATGCTGAATCTTAGAATATGAGTAGCATCTAGTCAATGGAAGAGGAAAAAGAGAAGGATTTTTATTTTTTATTATTTTTTTGTCTTTTTAGGGTCATACCCATGGCATATGGAGGTTCCCAGGCTAGGGGTCAAATCAGAGCTGTAGCTGCTGGCCTACGCCACAGCCACAGCAACCAGGTATCCCAGACACGTCAGCAACGCCAGATCCTTAAGCCACTGAGCAAGGCCAGGGATTGAGCTTGCATCCTCATGGATATTAATCAGATTCGTTTCTGCTGAGCCACAATGGGAACTCCAGTTTGCTTATTCTTAGTCTTTCTTCAGGTTCTTGAATCATTAAGTTTTTTCTTGATCATACTTATTCTTCTAGGCTTAGCTTTAAGAATATCTCTTAGGAGTTCCCTTTGTGGCTCATTGGTTCACAAACCCACCTAGGATCCATGAGGATGAGGGTTCAATCCCTGGCCTTGCTCAGTGGGTTAAGGACCTGGCGGTGCCGTGAGCTGTGGTATAGGCCAGTAGCTGTAGCTCTAATTCGACCCCTAGCCTGGGAACTTCCGTATGCTTCAGGTGCAGCCCTAAAAAAAAAAAAGAAAAAAAAAGAATATCTCTTGAATTACCTCCTATGAAGACCCTCCCTGACCCTTTAGATTTTTTTGTGCTACCCCTATACTTTGTCATTACTTCCAACACTGCAAATCTGACATTATAATAATTTATTTTTATAGATTTGCCTTTCGTTCTTCTTTGAACAGAGTCTTTCTGCTCCAGCGACTTTGTATTTGCAGCACCTGGTACCTAACCAGTGGTCAGTAGAGAACAAATTGAACACCTACTGTGTACCCATCATGACATGAGGCACTCTGAGAGTTTAAAATAAATGGGTTCTTAGTGGATGGCCCTCTTCTTTTTTCCAAAAGGGTAGGAAGGCTTATTCAGTGAGTACATGTGTTTTCTGGAATTAATTGGGTTATGGTTTGATTCCATTGGTCTGTATAGAAACACACTTGTGTCTTAAAGAGAAAAATTGCTCTGGAGTACCCCACCAGAAGAGCAAGACTGACTCTCCAACATATGTAGGAAAAGGAATCCTGACCCTCTTTGCAGAGGCAGCTTTGAAATAGACCAGCCACAGGCTGACTCTGTCTGAAACTGTCAGTCCACCTTTGTTGAGTTTCCATGTGGAAATTCGTCTTTGCTTAACTCAGAGTGGAAATTCATCTTTGCTTAACTCAGAGTAGGGATTACTCAGTTGTATTTGTCTGCTTGAAGGGAAGTGTCCAGAGGTAGAAGCCTTCATTTGAAAGGCAAGGAGCCCAGAATGGAAGCAGTGGAGGTCTTGTCCAAAGGGCCAGTGGAGGAGCTATTTCACATGCATCTTGATTTCTAGTCCCCCCTCGCTTTGGGAGGCCTTGGGGAAGGATTGAAATGAAAAGGCCCTGGGTCTGTCCTGACAGGTTTGTTGCCTGTAGTTTGACTCTAGAGGAGACAGCATCAGTTGTTTCTGCTGCTTTTCGAGGTTGTTTGTTTTGTTTTGGTTTGTTTTTTTTTGTCTTTTTAGGGCCACACCCGCAGCATATGGAGGTTCCCAGGCTAGAGGTCCAATTGGAGCCGAAGCCGCTGGCCTAAGCCACAGCCACAGCCTCAATTCTGGATCTGAGCTGCATCTGTGACCTACAACACAGCCATGGCAACACTGGATCTTTAACCCACTGAGAAAGGCCAGGGATCGAACCCGCGTCCTCATGTATACTAGTCTGGATCACTAACTGCTAAGCCACTAGGGAAACTCCTGCTGCTTTTTGAGTGTAAGCTCCCATGTTTGGCCTCCACATTTTGCTTCCACTATTGCAATAAACCCGCTTTCCAAAGACCAAATCAGTGGGAGAAAGGATATGGGGTTTGGCAAAGGAAGGGAGCAGATAAAATACCTCTTGTATTTGTGGAAAGGACTGTACCTTGTTATAGACTATGATATTTTCACGTTTTATGTTGTAAGGACACCAGAAACTTTGTACCGTGAAAGCGCTGTGTTGCAGTGGTTCAGAGCGTGAGCTTTAGGTAATTTCTACTTAAACTTGCGCATAATTCAGCCTGTTGTGTTATATATACTGCAGTGTTGTTATAAATTATGGAAATTAAAACATTGAGATACATTATTTCCCTGAAAAATATTGCAGGCTCTGTTGAAACTTGGTTCTATTCACAAATAAATATTATTATCTCTGTGACATTTCAAATGTTGATTTTCATATTTTATTTCTAGAGTGCTTTTACTTTTTAAAAGGATGTTATTCACAGCATCCCAAGAAAGAAAGCTAAGACAGATACTACTACCTGTGTCTGATTAAGGAAATTGAGTCCCAGGAAAATTCTGAACTTACCTGAATTATCATAATTACCTAGTTAGCGGTGACCCACAACTCTAACCATAGTACCGCATTTCTCTAGGCCTTATTTTTTTCTCCTGTTTGAATTGCCTGCTTTGAGTCAAATAAGTTAGCTCTTCCCAGGGGAAGAGCTCAGCTTAGAACTATAGGCACTAATTTGAAAAACTTCTGGTTTCTTTTTTTAAGAATTTGTTTGGGGTGGGGACTGAGAATCACCTGTGTTCCCTCTTGTTTAAAAAAAAAAATTATAGGAAAGAAGATGAATAGTTTGCTCTAGATGTAAAGAGAAGCCAAGAGCAGTAACAACATAATAAGCAAATTAATTAGAGAAATTGTTCTAGTACTTAAAGGGCACCCTTCACAATAAGCACCTTGAGGCACAGTACAAAGTTAAAACCTTCAGGAGAAACCTAAAAGCATAAAAAGAGCTAGCATCACTCCCCCCACCCCCCCAAAAAAAACCCTCAAACAAGCCAGCAGCGTTATGTCATATTAGGGCATTAAACTTATAAAGGAAACTATTTTCAGCAGTTCTTAAGAAATTATCCCTCCCCTTAGTAATTAGAGAGATCCATCATGTTGGGAATAAGACAAGGGAATGCGTTCAGGCCCTGCCAGAGGAGGGCACACCAGGATCTCTTTAATTGAGAGCCTTAGCACTCAAACTGTCATCAGGCCCTGTCAGTCTCTTTCCTCATAGTCTCTCCAAGTGCATCTCCATGGCTGCTAACCTTCTCTGGACCCTGTATGGAAAATTCTGTTCTGAGTTCCTAGAGATAGAACTTCCCCTCTGCTGAAGCCAGCCCCTCCCTACCTCTCCCTCCCATCCTCCCTCCAGGTGCCTTCTCAAATGTGGCCTCATTTCTAAATCCAACCAGACTGTGAAGTAAGTGGTTCTCCCTTGTTACACAGGTGGAGAGCTGGGAGGTTAAGATGACTTGCCCCAGGTCATAGCTATTAAGTGGCGGATTTAGAATTTGAAACCAGGTCATCTTATTCCCAGGCCTGTGCTCTTCTCACCTTGCCATAGTTGTTTCTTCTACCCTAACTACAGTGATCCTTTGCAGAGGGAGAGAGGACTTTTGAGGTCCTCGTCGAGCCTAGATTTTAGGACTAAGACCATGATCAGTAGTTGGCTTTGTCCCCGAACCGGGCACAGCATCCACCTCTGCCGTTCACCAGCCATGATTCTGGGTTATATTTCTGGTGCCCTTTCAAGAGACGTGTCTGGCAGTCAGTTGGTGTAGGGTTATTGAGCACCTGTTCTGGGCTGGCTGTTGTGCTAGGCAATGGAGAGCAGAACAAGACAGAACAACACTATTTTTGTAGATATTTTGTCCTTTCTCCTTCGTCTCTCTCATCTCTTCATGGAGAGCCAGCAATGTTTACAGAGCCCCATAAACATCGGAGAGTATGGCATGTTAACTTGCGCATACAGATCCGAGAGAAGAAGGCAGAGCTCCCCAGTGCAGTTACCACCAGTGTAACAGGAACCTGAGATCACGGAGGACCACCTCACCTCTTATCATGCTGGATCCACAGCTATACTCAGCTCTAGAGTGGGATTTAAGGGATCTTGAATTTGAAAGAGACTATGTTTTTCTTGATCCAGCCCAGATGATAATTGTATTTCCTACTCTAGCAGTTGTAAACAGGGGATGGAGTTGGCAAAGGCTGGGATAGCACCTTCCTCTGCAACCCAATTTTAAAAAAAGTCTTAAACACTTAAATATTTTACTGATTAGTAATTTGAAACATGCAGTCATAGAAACATTTCTCTATTGGATTTTCATTGTTGCTTTTATATGTCAGTGGTTGGTCATCTCATTTGGGGGTAAAAGTGATATTGCAAACACAACTACCATTAGAATTCGCTCCTTTCAGTGTTTCTTTGGAGTAGAAAGGCTGTAGAGCCTAAAAGAGCTCTATGTCCATCCCTCATTTAATAGAAGAAACTGAGTTCCAAGGGGCGGTTGTGTGACTCTACCTAGGCCTCCTGGGCCTCAGAACAGATAGGAGCAGAAGGCATTTTTTTTTTTTTTTTTTTTTTTTGCTTTTTAGGGCCACACCTGCAGCATGTGAAAGTTCTCAGGCTAGGGGCTGAATTGGAACTGTAGCTGAGACCTATACCACAACCACAGCAACACCAGATCTGAGCCACATCTACAACCTATGCTGCAGCCCTGCGGCAGCATGGGATCCTTAGCCCACTGAATGAGGCCAGGGATGGAACCTGCATCCTCATGGACATTGGTTGGGTTCTTAACCCACTGAGCCACAATGCGAATTCCCCGAGCTTTTTTTGGGTCTGGTTTTGTCATTCTTTTGGTCAACAGAAACAAATGCTCACATAAAGGCAATAGATTGATGGTCCGATTCAGTTTGAGGTGGCAGAGTTGTTTTCATTTTTGGGGGATGGGGGCATCCTGCTTTCAAAGATTTTTAATTGGAGATAGGAGCGTGACTGCATCAGGGTTTGCTTGCCAAATGCTGTTGTAAACCAGAGCCTCTAACTGTCTCACTCTGCTAAAACACTACTTCAAAAAAAGCAGAGGGCATAAGCAACTTGTCCAGTTTATTCCCTTGAAAAGAAAAAAAAAAAAAAAAAAAAGCCTTGAAATTCCCTATCATGACTGATGGAACAAACCTTGAAGTCAACACATGAGACATTTTCATTTTTGTTCCAGTTTTCTCCTGGCAAATAGAAGAATTTAATAAGAAAGGAACCCATGGTTCCAAAACAAATAGGGTCTAAGTCCAAGACATCTAAAACTTGTGTGGAATCCCTCTGGCATTTATCCCACTGGGCCCCAGGGAAGGGAGGAGACAAAAGTCCATATCCCTGTTCTAGTCAGAGTTGGTTCAATTGAAGGTGAAACTGTCTGTCAAACTATTTATAGCATGTTTATAGCATGATGGAAAAAACAAAAGACATAGGTTTTAAAGCCTTGCCTTTATTCACGGATGACAAAGACTTTTGTTTTAAAAGATAGATTCTTTAACATACTCTATAGTAATTGACATGAATTTAAACCATGGAATTTTAGCCAGTTGATGATTTTGTATCATACTCAGTATTAACAATTAGTGTTTAATGTTGAAAAGTCAATAAAATATCAGTCTTTAGGATGAAAAGTCCACTTATTTTTAGATGGGTATAGAGGGTCTTCAAGATGAAATACCTGTCATAGAATGTAAAATGTTTTTTATTTCAAATGCTTAGAAGATTGGGTTTCATTGGTGTTGCCAAGGAATTTCAACCAGGTATGATATGATTCATAGAGCTTCCAGTATAATTCTGTAAACTTTTGTTTAATTTATGGTTTATGATTTTGCATTACCATTTGCTCTAACATCTATTCCTCCATGAGTTTTGAATTAAAGTGCTATTATTACTTTTTATATTAAGGATATAATTTCTTTGGCTTTTTTTTTTCACTATTTCACAAGTGACTGTTATAACTTAATATTTGAATAATACAGTAAAGAAGGAGTGTGGGTGAGGTGTGCTGAAGTAGATACAAGACTTTGCTGGATGACATATATGACTCTGGGATATATTCATCAAAGTAAAGTTGCTGTCTCAGGGATTCTGTTTAAAAGTATTTCTCTGATTTGAGTTTCTCCAGCTTGTTTGGAAAACAAGTCCATTGTCTTGCCTCTTTAGTACTTGTAAAGAAGGTGGCACAAAATCAAGAGTGTGTACATCGCTCAAACACTAGTTTCCACCTGTATTTTGTTAGCCTTATTTATCATAAGGCAGGCATTTTTATCCAGAAATGTCTTGACTAAATAGAAGTATTAATGTAGGGATAGTCATTTCCTAACTGTTTTTGGAGCAAATAAATTTGGAACAATTGGGAAAATTTTTAGGTAGCATTCTCACATTTGATATTTAGGAAAACATGCATTAGTGAAATGTGTAGTTTGCATCAGTTTTGTTGCTAACTGAAATAATACTCTGACTGTTATACTACCTTCAGCTCTCAAAATATCTATATTTTGGAGGAGAACTCAACTTTGGTGGGCCAATAACCTTCTTACTTAGAGTATGCCAATTTCCTGGAAAAGGTAGGTATTGTATGTCAAAGCAGTGAAAGTCAAATGTGATTTTTCCATGATACCAATGTGTAATTAGGGGCTTCCATTCCTGACCCAAGGACTTTGAGCCAGTCCCAATGAGCCAAGTGCTTTTTCCAGTCAGCACTAAATGATTTATTTCTGATCCTGTTGGATTGTCTTTAATATATGCAGAAATTATTTTAATACCACAGCCTAATACATATAGCAAGTTGTATGAAACTGTTTAATATATGTTAACACATTGCTATATATTTCTTAACTGAAGGTGATTTGTGCCTTATTTTTAATACATTTAATGCTACAGATCAGAATTTGAAAATCATATCAAGTGAATCAAATGCAGGATGGCTTCTAGGAGGGAGAGATTTGATGGTTATCTTTGAGAAAGTTTGTTAAGGCTTTAGGGATATGTAATGTGCTTTTTAAGATAAATTATTGAAGGATATCTGTTTAGCTGCCCTCTTTCACATTATAAAAATTTACTGTAGAAAGCATAGCCATTAACAATCAAGCAGTTGGCATTTCTGCTGTGTTTGAATTTCTGCTTTCTAGACTGCCTTCCCATCCGCACAAATAATTTCACCTTGAGCCTTAAGATTGTATAAATCATTCTGACCTTTAAAATGCAGGAATCAACTCATAAGGCAATGGAATTTTCATTCTTTCTTTTCCTTTTCTTTTCTTGCCTTTGCTTAATAATGTCAGATGGCCTCAAAGCTTTGGCTTGATGAGTGCCTCATAGCCAGTTCGTGGAAAAAGTTATTCTAGTTCATCCACTAGACTTGGATATTGACTTAACGACAACAAAGTCCTCTATCAGTTAGAACACTGTTTCTTTTCTTTTCTTTTTTTGTCTTTTGTCTTTTTACAGCCACACCCGTGGTACATGGAGGTTGCCAGGTAAGGGTCTAATCAGAGCTGTAGCCGCTGGCCTGAGCCAGAGCCACAGCAACTCGGGATCCGAGCTGCGTCTGTGACCTACGCCATAGCTCATGGCAACGCCGGATCCTTAACCCACTAAGCAAGGCCAGGGATCGAACCCCTAACCTCATGGTTCTAATTGGATTTGTTTCTGCTGCGCCACAATGGGAACTCCAGAATACTGTTTCTTATACCCATTGACCACTTAGAGATTTGCCATAGACATATTTAGAACATGTTCTTGAAAATGGGTATGTTTATTTATTTATTTATTTATTTATAATGATTTTTATTTTTTTCCATTATAGCTGGTTTACAGATGTTCTGTCAATTTTCTACTGTACAGCATGGTTACCCAGTTACACATACATGTATACATTCTTTTTTCTCACATTATCATGCTCCATCATAAACAACTAGACATAGTTCCCAGTGCTACACAGCAGTATCTCATTGCTAAGCCATTCCAAAGGCAATAGTCTGCATCTATTAACCCCAAGCTCCCCATCCATCCCACTTCCTCCCCTTTCCCCTTGGCAACCACAAGTCTTTTCTCCAAGTCCATGATTTTCTTTTCTGTAGAAAGATTCATTTGTGCTGTATATTATTTTTTTATATTTATTTATTTATTTATTGTCTTTTTGCCATTTCTTGGGCCGCTCCCGCGGCATATGGAGGTTCCCAGGCTAGGGGTCTAATCAGAGCTGTAGCTGCCAGCCTACACCAGAGCCAGAGCAATGCAGGATCCGAGCTGCGTCTGCGACCTACACCACAGCTCACAGCAACGCCGGATCCTCAACCCATTGAGCAAGGCCAGGGATCAAACCCACAACCTCATGGTTCCTAGTCGGATTCGTTAACCACTGCACCACGACGGGAACTCCTGTGCTGTATATTAGATTCCAGATATACGTGCTTTCAATGATGTTGTCTTCAGAATCCCTTTAAAAGCTATGAGAGAAAACTGTTATCATTAAATTCTAGTCACAGGATACTTCTTTGGTATGCTTTTTATCCTCTTTGGTCACACTGCCTGTAGGGCACTATCTTCTTGAGCTAACAGCTACATCAGCAGAGAGGGAGATGTATATATGATGATATCAAACTGGGATGGGATGGATAGAAGCTAAGATGTGTGGTCTGCTGAAGGAGGCAGAGGCTTTTTGTGTGCAGACTGAGGCTTGTAGTATACAGGTGAGGGGATTCATGTGCAGGAGCAGATTGCCAAGGTATTTATTTTTCAGTGGTAACTTGGAAGTAGTTGACTCATATAGTTAACATTGACCATGGGCCAGCTAGTCATTGAAAATGAAAGTACTCTCAGCGTTTGAACATTTATATATCCACCCAAACCTAATTTTTAAGGTGTTCTAGCCTTTGAAATTTAGCTTGCATTTAGATTATAAGAGATTCAGGCCCTGTAATGCTCTCCAAACCTTCTCTTCCAGTTTACACAACTGATATATTTAAGTAGGTTATTGTAAAAGTTTCTGTGTGGTCTTAAGCTCAAGTTACCGAGGAGTCTTTTGTTTCAATTCAGTCCAATAATTAGAGTTATAGAAGTAGTGTCAAGGTCCTCAGAAATGATATATTGCAAGTTTAAGAGCCAAGAGACAAAAAAAGATACTCACAGTGGACACTTGCAAATCAGAAGCAGCTGCAGCAAGTTCAGAGTCCCTGTGTGTTAAGGGGCTGGTTATTTTATCAGTTAAGGGAGTTGGCTATTCCATGTCTCTAGGCATTTGACACTTATGTTAGACATCATCTCTAGCCTTCTAGGAACAGACATCAAACAAGAGTGTGGTACAGTAAATTCTATTTGTGTGATGATTAGAAAGTCCAGTAATAATTTTCATGTTGCACAATAATTATTTATGTATTGTGCTTCGCTGTTGTACATAGGCCAGGCTTTGAGTCCATTACTGTTAAACAGCCTGCAGCTACTTTGCTCTTTGAGTTTATTAGTTTATTAGCTCAGTTGGGTTTTTTTTGTTGTTGTTGTCTTTTGCTTTTTTTTTTTTTTTAATAGGATTATGGTTTTCATAGCAGTGACATTATGGGATTACTTTGTTCTTGACTTTTCTTATGGGAAAAGTTTGCGTATTATCTGGTGAATTAAGCTTGAATTTTGGAGCTACTCCTACTCCTTACCAACAAATGAAAAGCAACTGTTGTTTAGCCTCCGATGTTTAGAAAGTTCCTCTGTGACCATGTCGGTGTCTTCCTGCCAGGTACTGCTTGAGCAGTGAACAGACATACCTCTTGTGTTGTTATCACATTGAGAATCATAAGCATGCTTTCCTTTTTTTTTTTTTTTTTTTTTTTGCTTTTTAGGGCCTCACTCACAGCAGATGGAGGTTCCCAGGCTAGGGGTTGAATAGGAGCTGCAGCTGCTGGCCTACACCACAGCCACAGCAATGCAAGATCTGAGCCGTGTCTGTGACCTACACCACAGCTCAAGGCAACTCTGGATCTTTAACCCACTGGGCAAGACCAGGGATCGAACCTTGGACCTCATGGTTACTAGTTGCATTTGTTTCTGCTGTGCCACAAGAGGAACTCTCCATAAGCATACTATTGAGCATTTCAATTTGTTGTTGTTCTTTTTCTTTTAAAAAAAAAATACAGTGGGTAAAACTGAACGTTGGAACAGTTTTTCTATTCTTAAATAAAGTTAGAAAAGTAAATTTTAGAGGGTGATTGTACATAATCCTTTGATCCTTTCAAAAATAATTGTTTTAGAAAGCAACATAATTTATGAGATAACGGAAATAACTTTACCCAGTTGGTAGAGGAAAAATCAGCCCATGTAACTGAAACAATGAGAAAAAGTGATTCATAGAAAAAAGAGACTTTCTACTCTGACTAGGGTGAGTGTGTGAGAGAATCTCTCAAGGACAGGGTTTCTTACACTTGTACAAGCATTAGAATTGCCTGAAAGGCTTGGGAGAGTGGATTGCCAGTGACTACCTGAGAGTTCCTGATTCAAGAGGTCTGGGGTAGGGACCAAGAAGTGGCATTTTACACAGTTTCTCCTGGTGATGCTGATATTGCAATCCAGAGACCACTGCTCTAGTGTAATTAAACTAATGGAGTCCTAGCTAAGAAAAAAAAAAATTTCTATAGCGCTGGTAATACCACAGATAATCGGAGGAATGACAGTTGAAATTTGTTAGGGAGAGTGACTGACTGACTCTTGGTTGACTAGGAGGAGATTGAGTTGTAATTAAATTTGATTTATTTGGTGTTGTATTATAGCTTATGTAGCTTGTGAAAAGCTTTTGTTTTTGTTTTTTGTTGAGAGCTGTTGCATTAAAGCATGCATATGCTTACATATATAGTTATTTCCAATCATCCTGAAAGTTTGTTCTGTCCAGAGTGTTCAACTATTGTTTCTAGAGACTTGGCACTTTCGTTCATTTAATGCTGCAACCTGAGGATGGGGAGGAGGGAGTTGATTGAAATTATTACTTTGGATCTAAAATGCCTGGATAGAAAATGCCTAGCTTATGATATCTTTAAGGATAAATCCCCTTCTTTCATGCTTGCATTTTTAGTCACAGCGTGTAAGAAGTGTTCAATGTTCATGAAAGGAATAAATGAACAGCCAGAAACACACTTGTTGGAGATGTTAATTAGGCCGTGGTGGTGATGGTAGGAAACACCTAGGTTAATTCACCCCAGGAAATCTATTGGTGACTTGAACATTTTGCATTTTAACTTACTAAGATAGTTTCTGTTATCGCAATACATTTAAGGGAAACTGAAAATCCTAATAGAGTTAAATGATATCTGAGTTTATAACATCACAACAAATCTCCAGGAACACATATTTTGACAGTCGTAACACTATCTCAATGAAACTAGGGTTAAAGTCATGCAGAGAGAACAAAAGCACTTAACTAAATTATGAAATCCAAGTAAACTATATTGGTAAAAAAAACTGAGACCCTTTCAAATGTATATCATTTGTCATTAATCATTAATTAAGTTTCCAAATTAATCATTTAGTTAATTAAGAAACTTGCAAAATTTGTATCATTCATTTTAGTAATTTAGCAGAATCGTGTTATCCTAATCTTTTATTTTTTTTTATTCTTTTAAGGTCTTTATCTTCCCTGCTACATTGTTGGTAGAGACATAATATCCACATCCCTCTAGAGTTCTAGACCCATAAAATGGTAGGAGATAGTCAGTAGGGCAGAGACTGTGTTTTAATATCTCTAGCAACTAACTCTGTGTCAGAAATTTTGTTAAAATGACACCTTGCCTTTGTCTCTGTTTGATGAAAATATGCATAACCGTTGGCCAAATAGTTATGTGTTAAGACCAATGTTTGGTAGGAATTTAATATTTATAAAATGATTTTTTTGTAACTGCCTAATATATTACCTTGAATCTACACAGGGGACCTTTTAAAAGTTTTATGGGTAGAAGAATCTGGGGTAGAAAGAGGTTAAGTAAATGGCTCAAAGTTATTTATTCCATCAAGGAGATAACAGACTAGGCTGAGAACAGATTTGCTGGCTCTAAATCAGTTTTCTTTATAAAATCCAATTACTAACCTGTTTTATTTATTTAATTATTTTTTCTTTAGGCAAACGTGTATAGTGGAAGATGGGAGACCTTGATCTCACTTTTTCTTATTTTCAAATATTTCAGATTCCAGAACTTTGCTCTTCTCCAGATTCATTTAGCATCACATTATTGTTTTAAACATTTTCTTTTATTACCCAAGAAAGATTTGGGTTTTTTTGGTAGAAAAATGAGAAGCTACAAATAAGCAAAAAGAGGAAAATATTTTTCATCCAAGCATCCAACACGGAGTCCTCACTATAGAAGCCATTAATAAATATCTATTGATTGAATGCCAGGAATTAGCTCCCTGACCTCTGGGTAAATTGCTTAAGTTGTCATATTCCATCTGTAAAAAGGGGTGGCTGGCAGGGCTCTTAGTGCTACTTATTTCCTTATGTTATGGATTTATTTGACATCACTGAACTTTCAGGAACTTGGTGAAAGGTGTTAAATAAATCATACCTTTATTATTATCTATGAGGCAGAAATTATTTGAAATTTGCTGTCTTTAAATATCTTACTGCTCTTTGTCATAAGTAGAAAAGAAAATGACTTATTTGCAATGTATAATGTGTGTTTATTTGGGTGGCAATATGTGTGAGAACAAATGCATTTACTTATAAATAAATCATCATTATAAAATATTAAAAACTCCTTCCTGTCTTATTTCAAGTTCTGTTGTTTAGTTTCCACCCTCCCTGAGCCCAAATTACAGTTAGATGGTTTAGAGTTTGCCAGGATTTCTTCTTGAAAATAGAATTACAAGGAAAAGAAATTGATAGAGTAGGAAAGGCTCATTTGATTTTTTGGTATTCTTTCTGGTTGATTGTATTTACTCCATGGGCATCATAGAGGCATATGTATATTAATTCACATCATTTGCTTAGTTTATTAGGTCATATCATTGTTATTGTCCAAAAATGTGACTATTTGGAAAAGAAACTAAATTGGATAGTGGGTTTTCAAAATAGAATATAACAGTACATGAAGTGAATGATTTTTTTTTAATGAAGGGAATGATTTTTAAAAAACACACATGTACCTGTTCTCCCACTGATAAATTTAAATAAACCAGACTTTTCTGCAGATGGGATTACAATGCCTCCAAAATATTTAGCATTTAGCATGATAAGTAATTTTTTTTTTTTTAAATGGCTGAAGTGGGTTCCTGAGCCAGGGATCGATTCTGAGCTACAGCTGTGATCTATGCCGCTGCTATGCCCATGCCAGATCCTTTAACCCACTGCCTCAGGCTGGAGATTGAACCCCCACCTCCATCCACAGTGACCCGAGCTGCTGCAGTCAGGTTTTTCACTCGCTGCGCCACAGAGGGAACTCCTAAACAACTTTTCTTTTTCCTATTGTTTTAGCCAATTTTATACTTCCCAAAGTTTCTTATAGATGAGCCTTTATTTCCATTCTGTAGATAGTCTATGTACATAGAAATATGTTCATCCATTTAGTTAAATCCCCTGTTAAAATAGTTTGGGACTGGTGGTAGGACATTCAAGTCAATGAACAAAAAAGTACCTTAAAAACAAACTGCTTGTTTATTCTTTGTAAACTATCTTTTCTTTTTATATGAATGAATTGGGTGATAAAGTTCTATAAAAAATTAACTGGAGGGAGTTCCCGTCATGTCTCAGTGGTAACAAACCCGACTAGTATCCATGAGGACGTGGTTCAATCCCTGGCCTTGCTCAGTGGGTTAAAGGATACAGCGTTGCCCTGAGCTGTGGTGTAGGTTGCCCCTGTGGTTTGAATCCTGTGTTGCTTTGGCTGTGGTATAGGCCAGCAGTTGTAGCTCCAATTCGACCCCTAGCCATGGAACTTCCATATGCCACAGTGCGGCTCTAAAAAGCAAAAAAAAAAAAAAAAAAATACTGGAAAGGCCTTTTAGGAAAATTCATATTTCTATTAATAATTGGTATTTAATAAATCTAGAGTAAAATTTTAAACTAAGATGTGACAATAGAATTTTAAGATGTCATTTTGCACTGAAGATCCAATAGTTTCATAATAGAAGTTGTTCCCTATAAAGGTTATTTGGGGACTTAGTTCACCTTCATTCAGTTTTATAATTTATCTCTTGGAACCAGCTCAGTGAAAGTTGTTATGGACACACTTTAAGAGGAGGTATTTTTCTTCTGATTTATACTGAATGAGTGAACATTATTAGCTAGCTCTTCAAGTCAGGGTCTTAATTATTCTTGTTTGACCTTCGCCTGTAACATTTGGTTTGAGTTGTGTTCTTCCCTTTGACTTCAAGATTCAACCACTGGCAGGAGCCTTATTTAATCTTTGTATTGAGCTGTTTCATCTCCTTGAATAGGGCATAAACCTATTCATCAACCTATCTTTCATATATGGGCATGCTGTTCTGGAATACTGTTGAGATTGAGTGCATTGTGGCAGATAGAGTATATTCTATTTAAAAAGCAATGTAATGTGTTTCAATGTGATTAAGAACATGGGTGTTACAAGTACAATATATAGTAAAAATCACAACCCTCAGGGGTTTTTACATAATGTGCTATTCCTAATGTGCAAACAGTCGATTTAATTTTTTTACTTTAGCTTTTTAAAAGCATGGAGTTTCTCATAAATGCTGCCAATAGGTTCTGATGTTTCATTCCTTAATACTTGAGCTGATATACTGCTATAACTAAATTATATCAAGTTCCTGATGAATCAAATTTCTAGTCTGATTTAGATATGTAAAACAGGCTCTCACTGAAGAGCTTTAATCTGACGTCCTAATCAGAATGGAAACAAGAAAATCAAAATCTAATTTATAGAATTTTTTTTTGGTATGGGGGCAACCTCTATTAAAGAACTTCAGTATTCTTGTATTTACTGGTCTAATAAAAATTAAATTCTCTTCTAATTAAGAAAAAGCACTTAACAAATGAAACTCTTTAAAAATTTAAGTGTGATTCTGAATCCTTATTTTATTTGTTTGCTTGTTTTGTCCCAATTTCCTGATTGCATTACAGCAGATAGAGTATTTAGCTGATAGATATTTTATGCTTAAATGAATACACTAAAAAGCAAAATACATTTGCCTTCAAGTTAGAATAAAAGGGGCACATATGACTTGTCTTTGGAATAATAGCATTGTAAATATAGAAGCTGCCTCTGAAATGGAAGCTGGCTTCTTATACTACAGCAGAGGTCTGAGGTAAGTGGTTAAAGGGACTCTCCCAAGGTCAGATGGCAAATTTGTAGTAGAAATGGAGCCAGAACCATGTCTCTTGATTCCTTACTAATAGATCTTTTTCTACACCACCGGACTCAAAGTCAGATTACATTTCTACTTTCTATCCTCTTCTTTGCAGTATTTCAGTGTCACCGCTTTATAATACATAACCCTGGAAGCTTTATTCATTCCTTTTTCACTATATGTGCTAATTTTAGCTTTATGAGTTTGAAGGTGGACTGTGAACCAACTGCTGGTACTTTGGTGGGTTGAGCTGAAAGAATTCCAGAGTGAAGACTATGTTCTCTTTTCATATACCTCTTTCAAGAATCTGTCAGGCCAAAAATAAAACCAAATATAAGAATGTTTAATTAGGAGTTCCTCATCATGGCTCAGCGGAAATGCATCCAACTAGGAACTATGAGAGGCTTCGGGTTTGATCCCTGGCCTCCACTCAGTGTGGGTTAAGAATCCGGCATTGCTGTGAGCTATGGTGTAGGTCACAGATGAGGCTCGGATCTGGCATTGCTGAGGCTGTGGCATAGGCCAGAAGCTGTAACTCCGATTAGACCCCTAGCCTGGGAGCCTCCATTTGTCACAGGTGAGGTCCTAAAAAGCAAAAAAAAAAAAAAAAAAAAAAAAAAAGTTTAATTAAACTGACTATAAGTATGTAAATTTAAATCCCTTTTTTTGGGAAAGATCTTTGGGAAAGTTCAGAGTAAGTTCTCTAATGTTTATGGCTTGTCTTTGACTACTCTTAGATTAGTGGATGCGTTCTAGTTTCCAGAAAGTGTTCAAAGCTTTATAGGGATTATCTCATTTATGCCTTTAGCGTGGATCTTAAAGAGCTGCATGCTGTAGGTAATAGCATTAGCTCCACTTTCTAACTAAGAGAACAGGATGTGTTACGCTAGTATCCAAGGTGGGATCTGCACCAAGGGCTTCTCAGAAGCTCTGGCTCTCAGCTGCCAAGCTCATCTGCATCTACAGTACACATAATTTACCCTGCCACAAACTACCGCCTGTTACTGAAGTTTTGAAGGGGCTCGATTTAAGCTAGCAAACATTCTTTTTTCTTTTTGTTTTTTAGGGCTAAACCGGCAGCATATGGAAGTTCCCAGGCTAGGAGTCAAATCAGAGCTGCAGCTGCCATCTTACACCACAGCCACAGCACCTTGGGACCTACACCACAGCCCGCCAGCAACGCAGGATTCCTTAACCCACTGAGCGAGGCCAGGGATGGAAACTACATCCTCATGAATACTAGTTGGATTTGTTAACCACTGAACCATGAAGGGAACTCCAGTTGGCAAGCATTTTTTACAATTCCTCCAATAAACTTTGTCAGTAGACTTGAGAATTCTCACACTTATCTTTGGGGTACAGTAGTAATTTCTGTTAACATCTTAACTTGCAGCCTCCTTTTCTTCTCTCTCTTCACATTCCATCTTCATTTTCTGCACATCTCATTCTCCTTGGTATTCCCAAATAAGATTAAAGCTTCTTGTCCTTGGCTCCTAAATTCTTTACCAATATCCTATTTTTTTTTAACCTTTCTCTTAGAAAACTTATTTCCTTAGAATCTCAAGATTGAAAAGAATCATGAAGAAATACCCAACTTGGTTACCCATCAAATGGAATATTTCTTATACTCCACCTTGGATTATAATCTTCTCTAAGCTTCAGAATCATTATTACTCATTAAAAATTTCTTCTTCCTCTTGGCAATATCATACCTGCTTTCTTTAAATACGTAAAAATTAAACCCAATGACTGACTCACCCTTTGCTTCTCACCAGTTTGTTCCCTAAGCTTTTCAGTTTGTGAGTTTCCACCTGTAATACTGACTTTTAATGGTTTTGGGTGTTGTTCTGATTTCTCTTTCTTTTGTATTTGTGCTGTTCCCCCCCTCCCCTCCAAATGATTCCTGGAATTCAGAGGTACCTTGCAATTAGCACTGTGTTTGGTAATCAGAAGGTATCTTGTAAAATTTGACCCATAAAGGAGCTTAGAGGCTGTTTCTCTCCGTGTTACAGTCCCTTTCTATTTAACTCAAAGACATGCCAGAGCTTCAAATCTCACTAGAAATCAATGTAGCTCACTTTTATAGTCAGGATAGACTGAAAGCAGTAAATCACTATTGTGTTTAGTAGCAAGTAAAAAAAATCATACTCCATAAAAATAGATTTACTTTAATGATATAGTTAATTTTGGGGGCCATGCCCGTGGCATGCAGAAGTTCCCAGGCTAGAGATTGAACCAGAGCCACAGCAGTAACAATGCCAACCTCTAGGCCACCAGGGAGCTCCTAGTTAAGTTTTTATAAAGTGCTTTTGAACAGTGGTGTCAGATTTTATTTTACCAGTGGCTTACCTTTTTTCCCCCACGTAATCTTAAGGGACCCTAATTCTGTATCTGAAAAACTCAGGATTGGGCCTTAGGCTATTTTTAAATGGTCACTGTTTGGGGTAAGCGCCCTATTACTTTTGTAAAAACAATACACACTGCTGGGTTATAGGTTCCTGGAACACAGTTTGAAAACCCTTTCTTTTAAAGAGTAGAGATACAAGATTTTCCTTGGTTTATTTGGGAAGATTGAAAGACTGTCAGGCCAAACAGGAACCACATTCTTGTATGCACAGTTGCCATCATATTAGCTTCACCCTCGTTCTGTCTTCATTTGTAATATTTAATGGAGCCTAAATCAATTAGGATACTTAGGATAGGCTCTCTCTGTGCCAAATGCTAAAGAGAAAAAACAAAGGCGATCCTTAAACCACTGAATGAGGCCAGAGATTGAATCCACATCCTCATGGGTACTGGTTGGATTCTTAACCAGCTGAGCCACAACAGGAACTCCTGGATTTTTTTTTTTTTTTTTTAAAGAAATCAGTCTTTATTACATTTGATTATTTTATAACACATTGCCACTTCTGTCACCTAGGCAGTGGATAACTCTAGTGTATAATACGATTTCAGCATCCTCTCCATTGAATACTTAAAGGGCAAGTATTAAAAATGGAATTCTGGAATTCCCCTTCGTGGCTCAGTGGTGACGAACCTGACTAGTAGACATGAGGGTATGGGTTCTAGCTACGGTGTAGGTTGTAGATACCGCTTGGATCTGGCATTGCTCTGACTGTGGTGTAGGCCAGCAGCTGCAGCTGCAATTCAACCCCTAGCCTGGAAACTTCCATATGTTGTGGTGCAGCCTTGTGGAATTGAATACTATGCCAGAAAAGATGGGTATACCACATTTAAAAGTGGCTCTTACACAGTGTGCATTTATTCAAAGAAAAAATTAATTTAAATTGAAAGATATTTTAATATGAAATTGTTTAAGAAAATTATAACTTCTTTTTTTCCTCTTGCAGCACTGTTTTTCTCCCCTTGAGTAGATAGCTTTACCCTTGTAATCTTTCTTTTTCTCAAATTGCACTTAAAATCCACTCTTTTTCTTGTGGTTGATGTTCCTTAGTTCAGAAGCGTCCTTCTGTACTATATTTAGGAATTCTGTTTCAAGGGGCAGACTTAAAACCAAACCAAACCAAACCCTCCTACCTAAGATTAGGTTATACAATTTCCAAAAATTGTATCTACCTAAAAATGCTTTATAGTAAAGAATCATAATGAAGATTTTGAAAGTAGCTGTATTATTTTCTTTTTTCTTTCTTTCTTTTCTTTCTTTCTTTTTTCTTTTTCTTTCTTTCTTTTTTTTTTTTTTTTAGGGCCATACCCGCACCATACGGAGGTTCCCAGGCTAGGGGTCCAATCGGACCTGTAGCTGCTGGCCTACACCAGAGTCGCAGCAACTCGGGATCTGAGCTGAGTCTGTGACCTGCACCATAGCTCCCGGCAATGCTGGATCCTTAATCCACTGAGCGAGGCCAGGAATCAAACCTGTGTCCTCATGGTTCCTAGTTGGGTTCGTTAACCAGTGAGCCATGAAGGGAACTACAGCAGTATTATTTTCTTGGGAGTTCATAGTGTTGGGAAAATTTAAGATCAGAAAAATGAGATTGTGAAATAAGAACCAAACCTATGTGAGTGTTCAATCGTGAATTCAAGATGGGAGAAGATGTTCAGGAAAGAGGAAGTGGCCATCACTTCAGTTAGAGAGGAAAATCCAGGTAAGGGTCTAAGCAGCCCTGGAGGTTGGTATAAGACAGGCTTCTTTAGGTTGTTTATGTATTTTCCTCTGTAAGCAACATACATCATGCTCTTTCCTGCCTGGCCAACACATACCCTGCTCCTTTTTTTCTTTCGGGTCTCAGCTTAAATGTCATCTCAGGGAAGGAATATTAATAAATAAAGACAAACTCCACATTTTCTTCATGTCAGCCTGCCTTATTTTCACTCTAGCACTTATTACTCAATCCTTTCTCAATATTTTCTTGTACACGTATTCCTTCTTCTCTCCTCCTTGCCGTCCCTGCCTCCCAACAGTGACGACAGGTTACTAAGTGTAGGGGCCATGCCAGCTGTGTTTACTGCTCTATTTCCAGTTCCTAGAAAAGAACCTGCACTTATAGGACAGAATCTCTGGCTCTACTGTCATCTGCTTGAGAGCAGGATGACACCTTATCGTTATAGCCCTGTGATTATATAGTACCTGTTGAATCAATCAGGCTAATATTATTGAGAAAAATGAACTACTATGAATAAGAAGATAGCATAATTTTATAAACGAAGACATTGTATTCCCCCCCCCCAAATAAAAACCATTATAAGCCTTAGTGATAGTGGGGCCAAGTATAAAACTTAGGGTAAAACTGGGTAAATAAAACTGTGATGCTAGAGGTCTATCCCAAGGGTTTCTGACTCCTCCTATCCCCCATATCATGCTGATTGATTATTTTAGGAAGTGAGATTCTTCAATGGGTCTTATATATATATATATATATATCATTAAATAATGAAAAGCAATATTATATTAGTTTCAGATATATAACATAGTGATATTAAATTTTTATAGATTTGGGAGTTCCTATCATGGCACAGCAGAAACAAATCTGACTATTATCCATGAGGAAGTGGGTTCGATCCCTGGCCTTGCTCAGTGGGTTAAGTATCTGTCATTGCCATGAACTGTGGTGTAGGTCACAGACATGGTTCAGATCTGGCGTGGCTATGGCTTTGGCACAGGTCGGCAGCTGCAGCTCCAGTTCAACCCCTAGCTTGGAAACTTCCATGTGCTGCGAGTGCAGCCCTAAAATGCAAAAAAAAAAAAAAAACAAAAAAAAACAAAAACAAACCCCGATATATGTATATATGTACATATATATATATATAATACTCCATTTAAGTTGTTATAAGCCCTTGACAAAGGTTTTGTATAAAAATAAACAAAAAATAAAAAAATATAGTTACTATAAAATTTTGGCTTTAGTCCCTGTGCTGTACTATCTATCCTTGAGGCTTTTACACATATATTTATTTTATACATAGAAGTCTGTACCTCTTAATTCCCTACCCTTTTCATGCGTCTTCCCCCTTTTCTTTCCTCACTGGTAACCACTAGTTTGTTCTCTGTATCTGTGAGTCTGTTTTTGTTTTGTTATATTCATTCATTTTTTTTTAATTTTATTTTTTTAGATTCCACATTTAAGTGATAACAGATGTTTTCTTTCTTTGTCTGACTATTTCACTAAGCTTAATATTCTCTAGGTCCATCCATGTTGTTGCAAATGGCAAAATTTCCTTCTTTTTTTATGGCTGAGTGGTATTTCATTGTGTATATATACCATATCTTTATCCATTCATTTGTTGATGGACACTTAGGTAGCTTCCATGTCTTGGCTGTCATAAATAATGCTGCTGTGAACATCATTGTGCATATATCTTTTCTAAGTAGTTCTTTCATTTTCTTTGGATATATACCCGGGGTGGAATTGCTGGGTCATATGGTAGTTCTGTTTTTAGTTTTTTCGGGAACCTCCATATTGTTTTCATGGTGACAGCACCAGTTTTGTTTTTGTTTTGTTTTTGTTTTAATGTAGTAGTACACACTGAAATGAAGATGCTTCTGCCATGTATTGGGAGGTTCTTAGTTACTTCACTAGAAGATCATTTTCCATATAGCTAATGTTGCTTTTCCAGGTGGACTTTATGGAATATGGTATTCTGACAAATACTTTGCCCAAAGTTTAACTTTATAAATGATGGTCTCCTTAGATATATGCACCCCAATATTCATAGTAGCACTGTTTACAACACCCAAGACATGGAAGCAACCTAAATAATACCATTTTCAGCAACTTGGGTGAACCTAGAGATTATCATATTAAATAAAGTCAGAGAGACACAAATATCATATGGTATCACTTATATGCAGAATCTGAAAAAAATGATACAAATAAATGTAATTACTAAACATAAATAAACTCACAGACAGAAAATAAATTTATGGTTACCAAATGGTATGGGGGGCAGGTAGAGAGATAAATTAAGAGTTTTGGATTAATATATACACACTACTATATATAAAATAGGTAAACAGCAAGGACTTACTATATAGCACAGGGAATTATACTCAGTATCTTGTAATAACCTATAATGGAAAAGAATCTGAAAAAGAGTATATATGTATAACTGAATCACATTGTTGTACACTTGAAACTAACAAGATTGTAAATTAATCATAATTCAATAAAAAACCCTCATACAGTAAAAAAATTTTATAGCCGTGGGGAAAAAATGATCTCCTTGATAGAAATCTCAGTATTTTTCCATTTAATTGTTCTCCATAAAAGAATTAGATCTGTCTCTAGGTTGAACTTTCTCTGAAGATAAAATTTTGCTGTTATCAAATTAGCCTAGATATATATTTCCGCTAGGCCAATCATTTGGAGCTATGCTGTATACTGAGTCGCACTGAGGGAACTTGGGACAAGTTGGTGGCAGTGCTATATATTTTCATAAAAGAAGTAAGCTTTGAAAACAATATTTCCTAATAGTTTGTAGTGCTATGTAGTTTTGAGTAAATTTTGTATTTTTGGGGGGTTATTTTTTATATGTTCCTTGAAGAAATTATTATGAAGGTGGTTCTATTTTTATTTTTTATTTTTGTATTTTTTTTTGTCTTTTTTTTTGGTGTTGTTGTTGTTGTTGCTATTTCTTGGGCCGCTCCTGTGGCACATGGAGGTTCCCAGGCTAGGGGTCTAATCGGAGCTGCAGCCACCGGCCTACGCCAGAGCCACAGCAACACGGGATCCGAGCCGCGTCTGCAACCTATACCACAGCTCACGGCAACGCCGGATCGTTAACCCACTGAGCAAGGGCAGGGACCGAACCCGCAACCTCATGGTTCCTAGTCGGATTCGTTAAGCACTGCGCCACGACAGGAACTCCATGGTTCTATTTTTATATCACGGTTGTATTTTCTTAAGTTGAAATGTATTGACTTAACCTCATCTAGATGGATTAGTTACCCAACTCCTCTGAAAGCTGAAAATGTGCATACATTAAAAAATTCTTTTTCTCCCCTCTGAAGAGAAAAATATGGATATTCTAATTCTATAAGTAGAGATGCCAACTTATTAACCAATGAAGTCATTTTTATGTATCATCGTTAAGATTTTTTTCAACATAGCCAATTTGGAGTCCTGAAAACTTATTCCAAATCCAGGAGTTTTCTGCACATTCAAAATTAACAATCCCTCTTTTATATTTATTATCTATTTTCACCCTCCCTGAGTTTGGACATGAATTTCTGAGTGTGTGTAGTATGAGTTCTTTATAGAAGTAGAAACTTTATCCATATTATCTGGTGTCTCCCCCCCCCCCATCATTTTCTCCTTTACTGCCTGCTCTATTATGCTGTTACTTTCCTAAAGTCTTTGCTCATACTTCCTGTTTGCCACTTCTCAACTGCCAGGCTTGTTCTCTCTCTTCCTTTGAGGTCATTCTAAAGTTATGTTTCATTAATTGTACTCAATTTCATAAAGGGTGGGATGGGTTCAGAGATGAGAAGAACACACCCTTAGCCCTTGGAAAGCAAAGATTTAAATTAGGGTGAAGATGAGGCTTGATAATAGTATATATATAATAATTAGCTAATAGCATCAATGAGAAAAAAGGTGGAACCCAAGAGAGGGGCCTTGCCGTTTTTGTCTCAGAGTGTTGGCAGAAGGCTCTCCAAATGTCTGTTTGAGTTGATACTTGAGTGGCGAATCCTGAAGAGGTAGACAGGTGTTTCACCTCTTCCCAGCTAGCTTACTATAATCTAATTTGTATCATTATAACTTTATGAAAGTTATTTGGACAGTTATCTTGTGTAGCCACAGTTCTTTATGGCATAGGAAGTAATTAGATTTTCACAACTGCATTTGAATTTTAAAGTCAACAAGGTAAAAACAACTTGACAATACAATTCAAAAATTGCCTGATGTTATCTTTCATCCTTTTTCAGGGAAATTAGAAAGTGACACAAGGGAGGAACCCATTTTTTCTTATTTGAAAAGTACCTGTTTTGAAATGGGCTGAAGAGAAGCAATGACAGAATCTGTATGTGTGCATGTGTGTGTGCACATGCCTGTGTGCTTATGAAAACAAAAATAAAATCCAGCTGTTGGTTTCTGTTCTTTTCAAAATGTCAAGAGTATAAAGGCTTGGCCCTGTTCAGTGGCAGTGCAATGCCCAGACTGCTAGAGGTTAGCATTAGACTTCTGGATGCACAGAACAGTTGGGGGCAGTGAGGTGGCCATAAGATACCCTGCTTCACTTTTCACTGGGGCTCTGATGTGATGGAACTGAAGCAGGAAGAGAAGGAGTCCAAAATGGTCAAGCTGAAGGGACATTCAGCACAAAGCCATGTATAGAGAGAATTTGGTGTGTTTCCTTCCTGAAGGGCTCTGTGCAATAAATAAAGGAAAACCAGTAATTATCAATGGGCAGCTGGGCCAGGTCCTTAATATATTCAGATGGGCATAAATCGTAGTGTCTAAGCAAACAGACTGGAGAGAGGCTCTAGAGAGGAATCTGCCAGTTATGTTCCTAAGGATTAGGGAAAAAAACCTAATGCCTGAGTACTGTGTTAGGTACTCAGCTTTCAATAGAAGACTCCTCTGTGGCAACACTGACTATCATCTCTGCTAGTTTTTAAAGATTGATTTGAGTGTAGGTAGTTTGGAGAAGAATTTGACTAATATCAACTCATTGCTCCTTGTGGAAAGCAACTTCTTTAGCAATGGTAGATCAGTGAAAGTGGCATAAATCTGTAAAAAATTCAACTCAACGAATGTTTATTGAGCACCTATTATTTGGCTCAATGTTAGTGACTATATGTTAGAGATATGTTAGTGATAGGAATAATGGGCCTGCTGACCTCAAGTCCAAGTGACTCAGTCTAGAGGTGAATGAATGTTATCAGCCAGCCTGATAAGTGCAACTAGAAAAGCTTGGAAGAGGAACAGGGAGTCCTGAAAAAGCTAACATCTAGGCTGGATTTTGAGAGGAATGAGTTTCCACTGAATTAATTTGCATAGTTTAAAGAATGTATATGAAACCTCCCATTTTATTTTATTTTATTATTTATTTATTTATTTATTTATTTTGTCTTTTTGCCGTTTCTTGGGCCGCTCCCGCGGCATATGGAGGTTCCCAGGCAGGGGTCGAATCGGAGCTGTAGCCACTGGCCTACGCCAGAGCCACAGCAACATGGGATCCGAGCCGCTTCTGCAACCTACACCACAGCTCATGGCAACACCGGATTGTTAACCCACTGAGCAAGGGCCGGGACCGAACCCGCAACCTCATGGTTCCTAGTCGGATTCATTAACCACTGCACCATGACGGGAACTCCCCATTTTATTTTTATTTTTTCTGTTGTCTTTTCTAGGGTGACACCTGCGGCATATGGAGGTTCTCGGGCTAGGGTTCTAATCGGAGCTGTAGCTGCCGCCTACACCAGAGCCATAGCAATGCGGGATCTGAGCCTCATCTGTGACCTACACCACAGCTCACGGCAACGCCGGATTATTGACCCGCTGAGCAAGGCCAGGGATCAAACCCACAACCTCATGGTTCCTAGTCGGATTCGTTAACCACTGCGCCATGACGGGAACTCTTGTCACATACATTTTTTTGATGGCTTTCTAAACATGGGTATCCCTTCAATAACTTCTGACATTTGTCCTTTTATTACATAGATCTTAATTACATCTGTTACATAGATGTAATAGAGCCTTAAAGTCAGAAGCTCATGTTGATGATTCTGATTATAAAACAGTTGAATAAATAAATAATTTGACTTTTTTTTCAGATTAGAATCGTTAAGTTTGTATTTTCATTGCTGCTGATTTTCTGTCATGTTTATTGTGAATAAGAAGTTTCTATTTGCCTCTAATCAAGAACTCAGGGTACTCAAGAGATAGTGTTCATTGTTATTTATGAAAATACTGCATTTAAAAATAATTGTGGTATGAGCTGCCAAACAGTTTCTTATAAAACCAGATTTCGGTGGAATATTAATATATAACAGATCATTTCCTTTAGAGGGTGGAAAAAACTAAGACCTTCAACTATAAGATGTGCTCACTACAGCTGTTTTCTGCAATAGGAACAATTTGCATGCAGAATAGAGAAAATGAATTATACAAAATGGTGTGTAGAGCAACAACTAAAACTCTGGTGCATACAGTGGCCCACAGAATAAACTTCCTTCAAATGACATTGGCATGAATAATCCCATGCAACCTGGACACTGAAACTGTTATTCTGAGAAGGGGCTCCACAGCCTGGAAGTGTCATGGGTGTAATACTATCTTTCTAGCTGAGGTGGAGTGGGGAGTCCTCAAGCATTTAGTGGCATGTTTGCCCATCCCCCTCAATGTTCAGCATATTTGAATATTCATGATAGGTTGTCAGGTGGTCAGAGGATGCAGTACTGAAACTACTCGGAGTCCTTTTGCTTTTTCATTTTTTTATTAGAGAAATTCATGAGGTCAGGTGAGATGCCTCATTCATCATTTGCTTCTGATGTCAGTTTGAGGAAATTTTCCTAAGGTTGTCTAAAGCAAACTGTCAAGTGTTTAAAATCCTGTCTTCAGTATGCCTCTTTATAATCATATTTGCATTCATGGAATGTCTAACCAATTTTTATGTACATCATCATCACCTGATGCATTAAAAATGCCTCACATTTGTATTTCCCCACATATATAATCTTCTTGAGTCTTGACAGCCATGCTTATAATGTGTAGATGGTGTTCTTTCTTTTAAGAGAGTGGAAATGGAGCTCTCTAGAGAATCCTTAGGCCAGAGCCATAGAACTTAGTTTTCTAATCCAAATACAGGGCTCTGTACTTGCTTTCTCCTTTCTTTTTTCCTGCAAAAAAGGTATTGGATATTTTACACTTAGATTTCTTGCCTTACTTCTGTCACCTTCTTGAGAACTTACATGAGCCACAGCCTGTGCTGTGTCTTTTACATACATTATTCTGTTTAATCCTTACACTGCTTACAAGAGGAACCTGAGATTCTCTGAGGTTCAGAGAGTTGGAATAACTTTCCAGTGGTAGCCTGGCTAGTCTGAGGTGGATCCAGGATTGGTACTCAGGTATGCCTGAGACCTTGACACCTGTTATGTTCCTGAGTACATGTTTCTGGCCTTTGGAAATGAAAGGGAATTAGAGACGTGGTTCCTGAATATATGATAATAAAGAAGTCTATTGAGTGTCAAATCAGTGATTCAGTTAATGCCTTGGAATGGTAAAAGGAGAGAAGAGATGATAGTACTATGTGGTCTGGAAAGACTGTGTGAAGAAATTGGGATTTGAACTAGCAGAAGATACTGGGAGTAGCATCATGGTGTGAAGGAATGAATAATAGGAGTTTAGGGCATAGATGGGAACTATTGAGCATAGTTGGGGGATTTGATGCAGTTGATTTGGTGGATGTCAAAAGGAGGAAGGTTGAAAGGTGGCCTGGAGCCCTGTTGAAGAGAACCTGGGCTAGCAGGGTGTGGTATATGGCCTTGGGGTGTGTGTGTGTGTGTGTGTGTGTGTGTTGGTTTTTTGTTTTTTAGGGCCACACCTGGAGCGTATGGAAATTTCCAGGCTAGGGAGGCAAATCTGAGCTGCAGCTGCCAGCCTACACCACAGCAACACAGGAACGGAGCTGCATCTGCAACCTACACTGCTGTTCATGGCAACACCAGATCCTTAATCCACTGAGTGAGGCCAGGGATCAAATCTTCATGGATACTAGTCAGGTTTGTTACCACTGAGCCACAATGGGAACTCCTGGCCTTGATGTTAAGCATGTACATTTTTACTTCTTTGTGATACTACAAAAATGCAGTCTTCACTAGAATAGTTTCCATTGGTTTGTGACTGATTTTGATTTAATGGAAATTTTAGTGGGATGAAATCATATTTAGCTTCTTAGGGTATCTCATCTCCCAAGAGCTTGCCTAAATAGTCTTGTCTAAATAGTCTTCCTTCATAAGAAATACAAAAGCCTTGTTGTTTGTTATATAGTCTTAGGATGTTAATAGATTTGAAGTATTTGTATGTATAGTGATATTTCCTGGTTAACTGTGATGAGCTATCATCAGTCAAGATTTGAATAAATAACACATTTTGGACTTACCTAGGAAAAACCATTATCGTGAATTCTAAACAAGAAATAAAGAATAGAGGAGTTCCCACTGTGGCACAGTGGTTAAAAGTATGGTGTTGATTCTGTGGTGGTGGGTTTGATCCCTGGCCTGGTGCAGTGGGATAAGGATCTGTCATTGCCACATCAGTGGTATAGGTCATAGCTGCAGCTCAATTTGATCCTTGGCCTGGGAACTTCCATATGCTGCTGGTGTGGCCAAAAAAAGAAAAAAAGAAAACATCAGAGTCAGCTGGGGGCATAGCAGGAGTGTGTGAAAATTGAGACTGATATAGATGTTAGATTGGGATTTTTTTTTTCTTTTTTTAAAGGAAAGAAAAATCTTTTTACCAATTATTATCATCTCACCTTATTTATTTATTTTTTTTTTAATGTTGCAGTGTGCAAAGATCCACCTTACAAAGTAGAAGAATCTGGGTATGCTGGTTTCATTTTGCCAATTGAGGTTTATTTTAAAAACAAGGTATGTAATCTACTCATTAATCTTTCAATAGAAGATACTTCATTAACCAAATGATGTTTAAAATAGTTTTGATTCAGAATCACTTCTATCACTAGATGATTTTAAAATAAAAGTTAAATTTGTCTTCTAGGAATTTTGGTTATTGTTATCCTTAATTACAGAGGAAATGGCTAGAGAAAGATAATTTCACTTCTATGAAGTCAGATTATATGAAATTCATTAAATGTTTCTTTTAAGAGAAGAGTGATTACTGTTTTGAAAAAAGAAGATTAATATATGTTTATAAAATAGAAAAATTATAGTTTTTCAGTGAAAGGATTTTCTCATTTTCTTATTTCTAGAATTTTGAGACTTAACAAAGAATAATCTCTCATTTATCTCTAGCTGATACATTTGACACACATATATATACAATTATATCAGCTTTGAATTATTATAGATTCTATGGCATATAAAAAATTTCAACAGTGTATATGTGGCAAAAACACACAGACTGTGTAATATTGGATAAGTTGCTCAACCTCCATGGAGCTCACTTCCCTTATTTATAAAATGGGGATAGAATAAGAGTATTTACCTCATAAAATAGCTAGGAGGATTAGATGAAATAAGCTATGTAGAGTATTTAGAATAATGTTTCATATATAAGTTAAATGCTTAGTAAATGCTAGGTGTTACTCTTAATCATCCTGTCCCTTTTATTTTAAGGTAAACATAAGTTCCTAAAATTTTCCTTAAAATGAGATAGTTCAGCTTTTTTTTTTTTTTTTTTTTTTTCCCCTGTAAGGGAACTGAGTAATTTGAATGTTGTATTATCCAAACCAGGAAAGTCTGGTCCTTGGATCAAGCAGCATCAGCATTCCCCACAAGCTGGTCAGAAATGAGATTCTTAGGCTCTATCCCAGATCTGTTGAATCAGAATATCTGGGACTGGGTCTAGGAATCTTAATATTTACTAGCCTTTCAGGTGATTCTGATGTATCGCAAAGTATGAGAACCCCTGATAAGCCACTCTCTAGTGATCAGTATCTTCCACTGGCTTTTCTTTCCTTTCCTCTTTCTTTCTTCCTTCCTTCCTTCCTTCCTTCCTTCCTTCCTTTCTCTCTTTCTCTCTCTCTCTTTCTCTTTTCTTTCTTTCTCTTATTGAAGAATAGTTGATTTATAATATTGTGTTCCACTGGCTTTTTCATTGTAGAGAAGGCCATGCCTTAAATTCAGAAAAAAAAAAGATCTCTTTATGATTAAGAGATTATCCATTTTAAAATGAGCTATAATGAAACTATCCTGAAAGTTTGGAATGCGTAAACAGCAGAGATAGATTTTATTTTCCATAGTTCTTTTTTTTTTAAGCTGGTTTCCTCAAACACCACATTGCTGCTACACAGCCTCCCTGCAAACATGATACCCCTGTCATTATTTTTTTTCTTTATGTTTATATTTTGGGAGCATATTTGGCAGTAACCTATTTCTGTGTAGCTAAATGTTTGAGTGCTTACTTTATCCGTGGCAGTTTGTGAAGCCCTTTACATATGTTGCTTTAGTGAGTAGGTTTATAAAAACTTGAGAGGTAAGTAGTAGTATTCCTACTCTACAGCAAAGTCAGCCGAGTCATGGAAAGATTACATGGCTTGTCCAAGGCCACACACAGTTGGAAAATGTTAAAACCAAATTCATGGATCTCTTCAATGGCAATTCTCTTAACTTCTTTACCTTAGAAACAGTAACTCTGCCAGAGTAGTGATTACTTTCTTCAGTATTAATCTTCTAAAATGTTGGCATATTTTTCATGAAATCAGAAAATTGTTGAGATGCCTATATGTCTGCTCATATAATATGCTTTCACATTGATGTATTGATCTGTTTTTTTTCTCATTTCAGTATTTCTGTTAAGAAGTTAGTTTTTTATTAATTAATTAATTAATTAATTTATTTATTTTGTCTTTTTGCCTTTTTCTAGAGCCATACCTGTGGCATATGGAGATTCCCAGCTAGGGGTCCAATTGGAACTAGAGCTGCTGGCCTACACCAGAGCCACAGCAACGCGGGATCCGAGCCGCATCTGTGATCTACACCACAGCTCACAGCAATGCCAGATCCTTAGCCCACTGAGCAAGGCCAGGGATTGAACCCGAAACCTCATGGTTCCTAGTCGGATTAGTTAACCACTGATGGGAACTCCAAGAAATTAGTTTTTAGTTTTCTTTTTTTCTTCATTAAAAAAATTGACATATAACCATAAAATTCACTTTAAAAGTGTATAACTCTGTGGGTTTTAGTATATTGTGCAGTCATCACCACTGTTTATTCTGGAACATTTTCATCACCCCATAAAGAAATGCTGTACCCACTAGCGATTACTTCTCATCCCTTTCTCTCCCAGCCCAGGGATTAATCTATTCCCTTTAGGCAATTAATCTATTGCCTTTGTTTATGTAATATCCTATCCTGGTCAGAAGAGGATATTACATAAACCAAGGGCCCTTTGTGTCTGACTTCTTTCATTTAGTATGTTTTCAAGGTTTACCCATGTTATGGGATGTATCAACACTTATTCATTTTTATAACTGAATAATACTCCATTGTATAAATATACCACATTTTTGTTTATATTTGTATTCATAATTGTATGGACATTTGACTCATTTCCACCTTTGGCCTATGAATAATGCTACTATGAACATTCATATACAAGTTTTTGTGTGGACATGTGTTTTCAAATCTCATGGGTATGTAACTAAATGGAGTTGTTGGGTCATGTGGCAATTCTGTTTTTAACTTTTTGAAGAAATGCCAGACTGTTTTCCAAAATGACTGTACTGTTTTACATTCCTACCAGCAATGGTTCATCGAAACCTTCAGTTTGGAAATTATGCTGCAGTAAAATATCTGCTCTCCTACTTTGTTTTTAACTTTTCTGGTCAGTTTTGTAAGCTCTCAGTGCAGCAGAGAAATGTATTTTCCGAATTGCCCAATTTTCTTCTTTGCAGAAATAACTAGAATCTCCTCATCCACCAGATATGCAAAGAGGATGGAAGAAGGATGAAGAGGCAGTGATTAATGTGTACACATGAGTGTGCACACACAAATTCAGTCTCCTTGGCACCTTGGGTAGTAATTTTTATGACTGAAAGACTTGTTATTTATTCATTTGTGAGGAATTTTTAGTTTCTTAAAATATGAAGGAAGAAAGAAACACTTGAGATGGAAAAGTGTTGTTCCTTTGGGGCCATTGACCAAACGTTGTTTAGTGGCTATTCTGTTTAGTGTCCAAATTAGCTTACTTCTATTTTCCAGTTTTAGATTTACCCTAAGATTTTCTACTTAACAGTTATTGCTTTTTTTCAGTGATGCCCAGTAAAACATATTTTAGTGTTTGTAATATGAAAAAGTAGGAAACACCTAATTATAGAAATGTGGATCAATTACGGTGGGTTAGTGATACATAGGATACTATGTACAGTTAATGTAGCAAGATGGGTAAATCTCAAAAATAAAAATAATGAAATCTAATTTACAGATGTATATGTATGTATTTATGATATCACTTAGTATGTTTTTAATAAACCACTGAAGCCAGGAATAAATGAAGTTACGGGGAGACACATATATGGTACAAGAGCCTGGGTTGAAAGGACAGCACAGGAGTTAGAGGGCATGTCTAACTGGGAAGGAGGAATGGAGAAACTTATATTTATAAAACTGTGTTTCTTTCTATTTTTGTTGTTGTTGTTGTTGTTGTTTCTTGGGCCTCTCCTGTGGCATGTGGAGGTTCCCAGGCTAGGGGTCGAATCGGAGCTGTAGCTGCTGGCCTACACCAGAGCCACAGCAATTCGGGATCCGAGCCGTGTCTGTGACCTACACCACAGCTCACAGCAACACCAGATCCTTAACCCACTGAGCAAGGGCAGGGATCGAACCCGCAACCTCATGGTTCCTAGTCAGATTCATTAACCACTGAGCCACAATGGAAACTCCAAAACCGTATTTCTTTAAAGAAAAAAATAAACATGGTGAAAGTGTTAACATCTGTTTAAACTCAGTGGAAGATGTAAGAATATTGTATTTTAAGTATTTTTCTGTATATGGTTAATTTTTTAATGAATATTATTGCTTTGTCATCTCTTTTAATTGATAAATTAAGAAGATATTCTTGGAGTTTCATAGAAACCAAATTTTTGCTATATTCCAGTCTGGATATTCAAGCTTGATATATTTCTTATTTCTCTTCCTACTGAAATGATCCATGGGTAAAAATTTAATGGATCTAGGCTGTTGCCCCAGAATGTTCATTTCATTTCATTTGAGTATTTATAATTTTATTTGTCCCTGGAGTTGACTTCATTCTCTCTTGAGGAAAGAACATCCATTGTAATAATGGTTCATGAAAAAGTATTATTTAATGTTTTCATAGGAGATGAGAGAAAGCAGCCAAAAAACCCTCCACCCAATATTGGAGGCCTCCCACTGCATCTTAAGTATATCTCCCTGTCCTTGGTTCCATCTCCATCCTTGTGCTTTCCCTGATTACAATAAGCTTGTCTTCAGTTTTGCTCACTTACTTGAGAGGTCAGAGTCAAGAGGGGTGGTGGAGGGTCAGTGCTTCTTTTGAGGTCATGTTTGTTTATTCTGTCTTATTTTGTGTTTGTATTGAACAAAACAAGCCTATCTGTGAGAATCATGTATGTCTCAGAAACTCTAAATCAATAAGCCTGCTGAAACATAATTGACTGTAGCACTTCAGGTTTGAAAGGATCCCATACTCTGTTCTTTCAGTCTGTCCTTAGAAAAAGCACATGAGTAAATGTCAAGGACTGAAGCAGAATGAGAGGAGAAATTTGATGTTACCAAAACCAGATTTCGACCTCTAGGAAATGCATTCGTTTTACATGGGGAAGAAATACAAGCTTCCTTGTTTAAACTTTGAAAAAAAATCTTTTCCTCACAGACTTTGAAAAACTTGTGGTTTCCAAAGGAGATAGCTTGGGGGCGGGGAGATGGGTTGGGCGTTTGGGATGGAAATACTATAAAATTGGGTTGTAAAGATCATTGTGCAACTATTAATGCAATAAAATTCATTGAGTTAAAAAAAGAAAAAGAATCTCTTCTATGGAGCATAGATTGATGTGCTATTGATGTCACTTCTCTAAGAAAGATATTCAGTTGGCCAGAACACAAATTTTATGGGTACTTTTTACTTACTAAAAAAAAAAAATAAATCTTGAATAGAAAATTGCACTGAGGATTCACACAAAGATAGTCACTTTCTGGGGTCCTTAGCCTTAGTTCTACTGAAGAGTGATTTAAAAAAAAAATTTAAGCTGTTGAAGACTATAAAGTGATATTACTACCTCACTCTTTTTCTGCTGGTAATTATTTATCATTGTATTTTTCTCTTAAAAAAACTATTCAGGACTGTAGTCCTAGTAAAAAATGAGTGGAATACAATCTAGGAGTTATTTCTTTCTCTTTAATCATTGTTAACTATATGGTATAGCCTTTCCAGATCTCATGCATTTGCATAAATAAAAAGTATGTCAATGTAGAGATTGGCAGTGCCATAATATATCACATTTTAATATTTTTCTGTGACTTGCCTTTCACTTAAGAATATGTCTTTCCAAGTCAGTATTCTAAAATATCTACGTGGCATTCCATGGTAGTGATATACTTACATGCAGATCATTCCTATTTTTTTGCTTGTGTAAACAGTGCTGCCATGAACATTTTATTTTACATCTATATCTGTACCTATCTATATATCCTTGCATTCATATTTGAATATTTCTGTGGAAGAGATTCTTAGAAGTAGAATTACTGGGCTGAACATCTCATGCATTTAATATAGTGTGTTGATGAGTATTGCCAGTGTGTCTGCTGAAAGGCTTTACCAATTTTCACTCTCAATTGTAAGATAGAAAATGGCCCTTCTAAATTTTTAGAACAAACTCTAAGGTTATTGACTGTTTTATAATCCAGGGAAAAGGCAGGTAAGTTAAAAAAAAAAGATAATAATTCACTGTGATAATTACATTAATAAAGAAATGCTATAACAAGGGTATCTAATTTGGATAGAGTTGGGAGGGTTAGGAAGACTTTCCAGAAGAGTTCATACTTTAACGACTTTGAATGATGGGAAGCCATTTTAGCCCTGGGGAATACTGTGTGTGAAAGGTCACATGAATGAGATAGTATGAAGCACTGGGAAACAGCAAATGCTTTAACATTGAGAAAAGCAGGGTATAGTAAGAGAACAAAGGAAATGCAGGAAAAGGTATTAAAAGACTGTAATGGTTATTACCAGGAAGTGGGATTTCAGTCCTATAGAAGATGATGAGCCATAAAAGGCTTTTATATCAATGGAAAGATATCATCTGATTTTGGTGTTAGATCCCTCTCTTGTCATTGTGGCAGGTAGAATAGGATAAGTTCAAAAACAGGGAGGTGACCAGATGAGGAATGATAAGTGGTTGTGAGTAAGTGAGTGGAGATTGTGATTTGGGGAAGTTTGGTTGAAGAGATAAAAACTGAATTTGAGAGTTCCTGTTATGGTGCAGCAGAAACGAATCAGACTAGGAACCATAGGTTGCGGGTTTGATCCCTGGCCTCGCTTAGTGGGTTAAGGATCCAGTGTTACTGTGGGCTGTGGTGTAGGTTGCAGACGCAGCTCGGATCCCAAATTGCTGTGGCTCTGGTGTAGGCTGGCAGCTATGCCTCTGATTTGACCCCTAGCCTGGGAACCTCCATATGCCGCGGGTATGGCCCTAAAAAGGACAAAAGACTAAAAACAAAAAAACAAAAAACAAAACCCTGAATTTGTAGTAGGTAATGACTACATTCTGACAGTTTCAGGTGCTAAGACCTGAAAAGCACTAGCTTCAAATCACTTTATTGTTTTATCACATGATAGTAATATAACAAATTCTCTTTTACACAATGAAAAACATCATTTTATTTGACTATGTAATTTAAAAAATTGTGTATTAAAAAACCATAAGCAGCTCATACATTGCTGGTGGGATTTTGAAATGGTGCAGCCACTCTGGAAAGCAGTAACACAGTTCCTAAAAATGTTCAACATAGAGTTACCACTTGATCCAGGGTTATTGTGGGAACAACCCACACTTCTGTTTACTGACAAATGGATAAACAAAACCTGATATACCCATGTAATGGATTATTATTCAGCCATAAAGGGGATCTGACACATGGAACAATATGGATGAATCTCAGAAACATCATGCTGATAAAAGAAGCCAGTCACAAAAGATCACATTTTGTATGTATTTTATGTATTTTTGTGCATTTTTATGAAATGTCCAGAATAAGCAATTCTATAGAACAGAAATGGATCAGTGATGCCAGGGGACATGGGATCTGGGGATTGGGTAATGATCACTGATGAGTTTGAGATCTTTCTGGAATGATGAAAATGTGCTGAAATTAGATGGTGATGATGGTTTCATAACTCTGAATGTACTAAGAACCACTAAATATTATACTCTAAACGGATGAATTTTATGGTATGTGAATTATTTCTCAATAAAGCCATTATTAAAAAAGCATAAATAGGTGTTATTAAAAAAACCTAAAACGGCACAGTTAATGACAACTGAAAAAGTGTAACATTTCACAGAGATGGTTAATATCTATAATACACAAGGGGTTTTTATGTGAAGTAATAAATTCTAAGTGCTTTAATTTCCTCATCTGCAAAACAGAGCTCACAACTGACCCAAAGGAGAGCTCTGAGAATTAAATGAGTTAAATGTTAAAGTACATATTATTGTTATTATTATCCTCAGCCTTCATTTCACTTTGGGTGCCTAAGAATCTGTCTGTAGGGAGGTTTAGATGTTTAGCCAGCTAAAGTAATGGCTGGAGAGTAGAACTTGAGTATCATGGAAGAATTATAATTATTATGTTCTTGGATGTGATGCTATTTTGTCCTCAAGGAAAATGCCATTTTTTAAATTCATTTCATAGATGTTTATTGCATTTCTACTATGCACAAGGCACAAATTGTTGAGGGCACTGTGATGATTCAACCATTATTCCTACTTTCAAGAATCTTTTGATTTAACAGGATAAAGGAAGATAAGAAGATAGTTATTCTAAGATGTGGCAAGGATAAGAAATGCACACAGAACAGAGGAGAGGTGATTGGGGTTGGAGTTCAAGGGATGGCTTCCCCCAAATGAAACCTAAATGGAGGGGGATGAGTAGAAGTTATCCAGCTAAAGCAGAAGGTGGAGAAATGGAGGTAGTAATGTAAAGCAAGGGTGAAACCCAGTGTTAACTTAGGATGAAGAAATTCTGGGAGCAACCAAAACAGCAAGGTGTTGCTGGACCACCACAAGGATGGAAGGGCTGTGTTGAGATATGAAACCAAGAGCTAGAGGGTCCAAGTCCTGTGTGGCATTTAGGTGAGCTCAGATTTTTATCTTAATGGCACTGGAAACTTTAATCAACTTTTAATCTTTCAGTGAAAATGACTAGATCTCTGTGTTATGTGGATAATTTGAGGCCCAAATGAAGAAAGAATTGAAGGTAATCTATCCTGAAGTAGGAAGAACTACTAAAGAGAGGAATTTATGGTAGTTTGGGCAGTGAGTAAGAGCATGGCAATATGGGTTGGAGGGCTTGTTCAAGAAATATTTAGAAGGGAAAATGGCAGCTGTTGATGATGGCTATAGGGAGATAGAGTGAGAAGGGGAAGGAGTGGCTTCAGGGATGTCTTAGGTTTCCAATTGGGTGTCTTTGTTGGTGGTGTCATACCAACCGGTGAGAAGGGTGATGAGTTTATTTATTTATTTTTGCTTTGTAGGGCTGCTCCTGTGGCATATAGAGTTTACCAGGCTAGGATTGAATCGGAGCTACATTTGCCTGCCTACGCACAGCCGCGTCTGCAACCTACACTAGAGCTCACAGCAAGGCCAGATTCCCAACCCACTGAGTGAGGCCAGGGGTTGAACCCACATCCCTATGGGTACTGGTTGGGTTCATTTCCACTGAGCCACAACGGAAACTCTGATGGGTTTATTCTTTTTGGTTTTCCTCTAACACAAGAAGCGCATTTTTCAGATGTATCCATTTTTCTTTGTAGATAGTTGCATGATGTTTTTACCCCCAGTCCTTCTTTAACACTTATAGCTGTTATATGCCTGTGTCTTTTCTGATTCTTATCAGGAGTGAACCTCTGCTTTCTAAATTTCTATTTATGCTCAACTCTCTTATCTTTTTTTAACCTCTAGGAAGAACCTAAGAAAGTTCGCTTCGATTATGACTTATTCCTGCATCTTGAAGGCCATCCACCAGTGAATCACCTCCGCTGTGAAAAGTTAACTTTCAACAACCCCACGGAGGAATTTAGAAGAAAGTTGCTGAAGGCAGGAGGGGTAAGTAGCGCTGTCTTATGAAAAGCTTTCCTATTAAAAAAAAATAAAAAAACTAGTTGCTAGTGTGTCAAGAAGCAAAATAATATTTTGAGGAAGTTAGAAGAAATGAAACATCTAAATGACTTAGCTGTGGACTCATGGTTTGAGAAGAAGAGGTAAGCAGAAAATATTTTAAGTAGGTATAAATGTGAGATTACATTGTTATAACAGTCTTGTAGTCTATGCTGTTCAAATTTATCTTGACAAAAATCCAAACAAAGCTTTCCTCAATTAAGAAAAGTGCCTTAACTTTGTTATATCAGTCTATAGAAACTTTTTAAAGTTGAAAGTTATGTTAGAAGTTATATGAAAAGGAGTTATTGTACAAATTTTTCATGATCAAAATTAATAGAAAAGGTATATTCATTCAAATTATGTTTGGGTCACTTAAAGTTTGAAGTATGTGAGGTAAAAGATGGCTTTTTCTTTTTTAAGATAATTTTTGCTCATGTGAATTGACTTGGATGGGAAAATATTTTAAAATAGAATTTCTCACAAACATAAACATATGGAATGTTTGCTTGCAGCTAAATCAGTTGTACAAACACTATTGATGGGTAGAAATTTACTCTACACTGGGTACCGCTAGAATCATGAACCTCTACTTCAGATGAACTTACTATATCATCTTATGTGGGCAGTTCAGACCCCATAAAATGTTGCACTGTATTCTTTGCTCTAGGGTTTCTGTCACTAAATTTTACTAGAAAATTTTTAATATTTTTGCATCCATGAGCTTATCATTATATGTAAGCATGTGTAGACCATAAGTTCTCAGGATGCCTCATTTCACTGATAAACTCCACCTGAGGGCTTTGTAGGAAAGAACTGAATTCTATGTAGCACAGAAGTTCTTTCCTTTTATGAGGCTATGAATAACCACTTCGAGAACCTCAGGATAGCTGTGGACCCTCTCATAAGAAAACCAACCATATATTTATTAATATATGTATTAATTGTGTGAACATTTTGATTATGTATAACCCCTGGAGTCCATTTTTTGGAGATCTATTTTTCCTGTCCTCTCAACTGCTAATATGCATTTGAAGCATTACAAGTACTTTTACATTTCATTTCACTCTCTGCTGTATATCCGTAGTTCATGGGTTAAATGATGGGCTGGTGTTAGGAAATGAACTACCATTTATAGTATTTTATGGAGAAACTCATCTTTGCAAAGAAATGGGCTTTTGTAATACAACTCATTTATTTTTTTCATTAAAAATTTTTATTGAAGTATAGTTGATTTACAATGTGGTGTTAATTTCTTCTGTTACTCAGTTATACATATATATATATATATGTATATATACACACACACACACATATATGTGTGTATATTCTTTATCATATTCTTTTCCATTATGGTTTATCACAGGATATTGAATATAGTTCCCTGTGCTATAATAGTAGGACCTTGTTTATCCATCCAATATATACTAGTTTGCATCTACTCATCCCAAACTCCCAATCCTTTCTTCCCCCTCCTCCTTCCTCCACCCCTCTTGACAACAAGTCTCTTTTCTATGTCTGTGAATCTATTTCTGTTTTGTAGATAGGTTCATTTGTGTTGTATTTTGGATTCCACATATAAGTGGTATGGTATGTGTCTTTCTCTTTCTAACCTACTTAGTATGATAATCTCTAGGTACAACTCATGTTAAAGTTAGGAATCTATTATATATTTGTTAAGGAGTTTTTAAAAACAAACCCTATTTTATTCTTTTTATAGTTATCAAGAGCACAGTATTTATGCTATGAATTACCTTTTGCTATGCCCTTAAAAATGAACCTGTCCCTTTTAAGTCCTAATCATTCCCATTATTTTTCTTTTTATGAGAGTGGCATTTTACACCTCTGCTTAATCCTTCTGGGTATGCAGTTAGGTGGGTCATTGGAACACGTGAATTATGGAGCTTGAGTACATCAAGCTTCTGATAAGGGTCATCGGAAAAAGTAAATATGACTTAAGAACTTTTTAAAACATCCACTTAGTCCCAGAGTTCTCAAGGGTTGTTTGTGAGCTGGAGAAGAGGTTACAGGTCAGTGATAATGCAGCAGAGCACAGCACTGCATCCTGATAAGGTCTCTGGTAGATTTCTCTCTTTTGCTCCACTCAGCCTTTATCTCAGAATTATCCTCCTTGACTTCTAACTTTCCATCTTTGTGTCTCTTTAAGTGCTGTTTGCAAGCCTACATGTTTCTTTCCTGTTAGATTTAGATCTCATCTAGACAACTCTAAAATAATAAGTTGAAATGTGAAATATGCAAGCACACCAGTTTTTTGACATAAGTTATGCAAGTGACTGACAATAGTAAATTTGGTAGTAAAATTGAAATGTAAAAATTCATTTGAAGTGCTGATAATCTCATAGACTCTGTCCATTTCACATGGTAAGATTCAAAACAGTCTTCTGTGAAAATGGGTGAATCTGGACTAATTAACTTTTTCTCTCACTTAGATTTTTGGATATCTTGTATTTACCTAAAATTTTAACATTTATCATTGTCTTAGTATTAATACAGCCTATCCTGGTGTTACATGAGCCATTGTGATTTTATTAGAAATCTTTGTTTCAGCTTTATGGAGATATCACTGAAGTGTAACTTAAGGTTACATGTTGATTTGATACACTTGTATCCTGCAAAATCATTATCATTATAGCTTTAGCTAACACCTGCATCATATCACATAATTACCGTTTTCTTTTTTGTGGCGAGAACATTTACCACCTACTTTCTTAGAAACTTTGAAGTATATAATTCACTATTATTTACTATAACCACCATTCTGTGCATTAGATTCCCAGAACTTAGTCATATTAAAACTGGAAGTCTGTACTCTTTGACCCACATCTCCCCTCCTTTCCCACCCCTCCCATCCACTGGTAACTACCATTCTAGTCTGTTTCTATGAGTTTATCTTTTTCAGGTTCCACATTTAAGTGATATCATACAGTTTGTTTTACTCATTTTATTTATCCTAATGTCCTTAAGTTTTATCCATGTTGTTGCAAATGGCAGGATGTCCTTCTCATGGCTGAGTAGTATTCCATTTTATATCTGTCTGTCTATCTATCTCTTTATCACTTTAATCTTCATATCCTCTTTATCCATTCATCTGTTGATGGCTGCCTAGATCATTTCCATAGCTTGGCTATTGTGAATAATGCTGCAATGAACATGGGAGTGTAGATATATCTTTAATATCTTGTTTTCATGTCCTTTGGATATATACCCAGAAGTGTGATTATGGGATCATGTTATTGTCCATAGTGGCTGTACTGTAGAATTTACAATTCTGCTGACAGGGTACAAGGGTTGCTTTTTTTCCACATTCTTGCCAACATTTACTGTCATTTTTGTTTTTTTTCTTTCAAACAGCCACACTTGTGGCATATGAAAGTTCCTGGGCCAGGGGTTGAATCAGAGCTGCAGATGTAGTCTATGTATGCCACAGTCATGGCAACACCGTATCTGTGACCTGTGCCCTAGCTTGCGGCAATGCTGGATCCCTAACCCACTGAGCAAGGCCAGGGATCAAACCCACATCCTTAGGAGACTATGTTTGGTCCTTAACCCACTGAGCCACAAGGGGAACTCCTCTACCCATTTTTAAATTATATTGTTTGGGTTATTTATTTTTTTGCTGTTGAATTGTATGAGTTCTTTATATATTGTGGATATTAATCTCTTACCAGATATATGATTTGAAAATATTTCCTCCCATTTTATAGGTTGCCTTTTCACTTTGTCGATGGTTCCCTTTACTATGCAAAGGCATTTCAGTTTGATGTAGTGCCAGTTGTTTAATTGCTTTATTGCCATTGCCTTTGGTCTCTATTAGAAATCTTATGATTATGACTTTGTCTCTTCGTGTTAACTTTTTTGGACTGGATTTTGAAGTGAAAAGGTGGTGCCCTGTTCCTTACACTTAAACATTATATAAGCGACATAGACATATATGTTCTATTTTTAAAGGAAAAGATTGATCCCTTCTTCATGTATACTGTGTGACATCATTGTAGACAGCTTTTGAGGCATAAGTACAGTAAACTTAACATTTTGGCTATGATTCCTTCTCTTTCACTTTTGTCTTTAAAACCAAAAGTACATAGCACTATTAAAAGTAGAACTTGGCTTTTCAAGAGATCAGAAAGGTTGTTTTTAGAGCTGGCAGCATCTTAGAAAAATGCTTTTCAGCTTTCAGAAGAAAATGATTCCAAAGAACATTTTGCCAGAAGAGTCATGAAAAATTGCAGATTTTTTTCTACTTCATAGTCTATAAACCTCTAGCTAGATGACAACTTTTTTTTTTTTTTTTTTGGTCAATAACATTCTCTTCTTTTCACTCTCTCTCTCTTTCTCTCTCTCTCTCTCTCTCTCTCTCTCTTTTTTTAATGTTGTAAGTTTTTTCCTAAATAGTGTCAAAGAAATCTTGATGTACTTCCCTCTTGGAAGAAATGTGCCTTGTGTTCTTTTCTTAAATAGCTCCCTAAAATTAAGGATATCTTTGCTTTAAAGAAAAAAGAAAAACTTTTGTGGAAAGGGCATTTTTGGATTTAAGTTATTTTCTGAGAATGTTGAAATACAGAATGATTTCATTTACAAGACCCTGAAGGTAGTTTCCTCTAAATGAGAGATGTCATTGGTGCTTACTTGGGAAATTGTAAATTTGATTTATGAGCTAGCCCCTCTCAGACCTATGTAAGAAAAAGACAAAGGATAGGGGTCAGAAAACGGGAAAGAATAACCCAAGAACTTCTGGGAGGAGATTGCCTTCAGGGTTTTGTTTTGTCCCTGAGGCAGATGGGAGTTTTCAGGCTAGGGTGTCAAATCGGAGCTGCATTTGTGATCTGCTCCACAGCTTGTGGCAATTCTGGATCCTTAACCCACAGAGCCAGGCCAGGGATTGAACCCACATCTTCCGGGAGATGATATCGGGTCCTTACACTGCTGAGCCACAATGGGAACTCCCTTGCCTTTGTTTTGAGATCTTATTTTATTCTTTAGTTGGTAGGGGAGGGATACAGAACAGTGAGCAACTTTTGAAGGCAAGACTTGATGTGATCTATTTATAATTGAGTTTTATGCAAAAGGACCAATTGTACCCCATTGAGAAACATCTCTCACTGAGGTATTTCTGTTTGCTTTTTTTTTTAAATGAACTGATGACTCCATTTAGAACAATCTTCAAATATGCTCTTTGAGACGTCTGATTTTTTTTAAAGGGTTATGATCACAATAGATGACTTTCTATTTACTTGATCACCTTCTTAGTAGCTGGAATTCAGTAATACTGAAAAAATGCAGGATTTGACACCATTACGTTTGATTGAAAGAGGGTGAGTTTTTCTTTTGGGTGTTGGCAAAGCAAAGGTACAGTGTTTGTCATATAACTGAAGCTCATCATTTTATAACTCATTTCTCTAGATTTTCTGTTAGGAGGGAGTCTGATACAATTAGAAACATTTCATAATCAGTCAGATTTAAAGAAAAACCCTGTGTCATCTTCTAGCTGAATTGCCCCAGGATAACAATTCTCTTTGTTTGAAGCTCAGTTTATCATCTGTGAAATGGACAAGGCAGTGTTTTCTTCACTGAGAATGTATAACCATGGTGTCTAGACGTAGTAGATACTCATCCCCTTGATTGCTTTTCCTTTGATTGCTGGTTTAGAAAATCAGACTTTTATCTGCTTTTATATCGGGCACTTAAAGGTTTGTTACTTAGTATAAATTACTCTAGATGTATTCACAGGAATACATGTTTAGCACCCGCTAGTGTGACCAGCATGTTGATGGACCCAAATTGGGTTTAGAGGGGATTAGCTCATTGTATCTTTCTTCAAGAAGTTTACATTCTGGCTGTTTATATTTTGCCTATATAAAGTGAAACAGAGGTCTGTTTGGAATATCATTTTTTAAGATGGAAGTTTTCATTGTAAAAATTATTCTTACTATTGTTCTTAATTATAAATTTCTAGTAGATCAAAAGCTTCTTAAAGCCCCTTGGAAGATTTCCTAAGTAGCATGTTCAGCAAGTATGTATGTGCTTCCTTGTGCTTCTATGAAGAAAGCACAAAAGGGGCAGTCATCTTTGGAGAATTGAGTTTATTTTACAGCTGCTCCTTTTTTTTGGCCTGGAAATCAAGTGGTCTGTTCTGGTTTTGTTGTTCTTTATGGGATGGTGGTAGGGTGTTGGTAGGGCTTTTTCTTTCTCTCTTTCTCTCTTTCTCTCTCTTTCTTTCTTTCTTTCTTTCTTCTTTCTTTCTTTCTTTCTTTCTTTCTTCAATTAAACAGGGCAAAGTCTAAACATGTTGTTCAGTCTATTTCTGAATCAGTGGCAAGCAGTTAATTTTGAGGACTGAAAAATTAAAACTAACCACAGCAGTTGTTAAAACTAGGGTTTCTATAGGCAGAAATCCAATTCTGTTCAGACACCACCTGTTTCAATAGGACATTTCAGACGCCCATTTGGCAAGATTTGCTGGAGAAGACATGGGGAACATGCTTTCAGTCTGTGTTAAGTCTGCAGCATAATACAGCCCTGTTCTCAGAGTGACAGTTGCATTTATATATATATGTTTTTGCAAGGAATAAATTGGAGTCTTTCTGAAATACTAGTTATTGTGAAGTAGAAATCAGATCCACACTGAGCCCCCAACAAAAGGTTTTAGTTACTAAAGGGCCAAAGGAATCTTAAGATAAGGAGCTTTCGCTAATGCAGCTATGTCAACCCTTCTGAACATAGCATTTTATCACAGCGTTCTGGAATGAATTTCTTGTAGGATGGTTTAGTATTTCCTTTTGCAAGGACTTCCGAACGTGTCTAATTTCTAAACAGTACAGATCACATTCTCTTCCTCTCAAATTTTAATTTTTTTGAATAGGTAAATACACATCCAGTACAAAAAAAAAAAAAAGTCATATAGCAAGCCTTCCTCCAGGCCACCAACGATGCTGTCGTGAATAACCTTTTATGTAGTTTTTTATATTCTATACAATGGATGAGTATATCTGTAGGATAAATTCTTGGGGGGAAAATCATGGCTCCAAGGCAAACTGGAATTTAAATTTTGATAGACATTTACAAATTGCCTGCCAAGGATGTTATACTACTCTGTGCTTGCATCAACAATGTGTAAGAGTGCCTGTTTCTCCACACAGTGATTCATTAAACATTTTCCCCCAATCTGATGAGTGAAAAATGATATCTCATTTTAATTCACATTTCTCTTATGAGTGATGATGAGCATCTTTTCATATGTTTAAAGCCATTTTCATTTCCTTTCAAAGACCGCATTTTAATGTAGTTTAAATTGGAAATATTCTAAGTGTTTCGGTTCAACTTAAATTTATGAGTACTCTTCCCACATACTTACATTTGGAAAGGTTACAAAAAGATACGGAAGCCTCTTTAACCAAGGTCTGTGTTTTCAAGCTTTCTTTAGCATGTAACAAATTATGTTCTTAGGAACTGATTTGTCAAGACTTTGGCTTCTAAAAATATAAGTGGCTTTTGTGGCACACTCATCTTAACAGTGCCCAGAGATGGATAGCTGGCTGCTTATTTTAAAAATGACTCAAAGAAAATAATACATAGAAAATTATTTTAGTGACTGTTGCTGGACAGCTTCATTGGAGTTTTGGATATTTGTCTTGGGACAAGTGTGCCTTCCTGTTATTTTCCGATATATATCACCCTGTTATCGTCTACCTCAAAAGATAAAAGGATGCTGCTGTTTTTCACCAGCACTGATAAAAGGTGATTTATTTAAATAAATGTAAGATCAAGCAGGCAGCCTTATTTATTCAGTTGTTTCTCAGAGTCGAGGTTAATTTCATGTCAAATTGGTGTTTTCTTCTTTCTGTTCATTTGGCTCCCATTCCCTCCTGCTCCCTTCCCCCATCAAAAATCTGGAAAATTACATTGTGAAAGTAGAACATACATATAAATGACAAACAGAATATCCAGGTGGTGAGATCAAATGTAACATTGATCTCATAAATTCAGGGAGAAAGTATGGCCATTATAGGTGAAAAGTTATTTATGTCACTTAGCATACTTTGTGGGTAATTTATGGTTTAACATCTTCTGAAAGTCACATAAGTTGTATGAAGGACAATTAAAGAGTTTTGAAAATATGCATCTGAAAAAACACCTGTGGCATAAATCTTCCCACCTTCATTTGTTCCTTTCTTTCCAACTGCTATTTACTTTTTCTGTAAGGAGTAAAAAAAAGAGGGGTACACTTTTCTCTCAGTCCAAAGTTCAGACTGCGTAAAGTGAGCGAAGGCTAAATGTAAAAGAAATGAAAACAGGTAGATATTCCTAGAGTGTGGACTAGAAAAAGCTCTGTAGAGTGTTTAAGCTGTCGGTATTTAAGCTGTTTTGCCATGCTTCTTCTTGCAGACCTCTCAGGAGTACCCTTTAGCTGTCTATAGGTAGGAAACTTAATTTAGTCTTGACAGGAAGTACTGTAATCTCTGAAAGAAAACCATTAAAAAACCCCGCCCCCTAGGTCCTGTCTCCAATGCACCGAAAGCCAAGAAAATAAGAAATGAACAGAAAAGGGAAAAAAAAGTAGAGAACTTCAAATTTTAAAATGAACAATTCTTTTTCTCCTTGAATACAAACATATTACAATTGAAAACTGTTGGTTCAATTTCTCTCTCCCTTCTTGGCTCAGGTAGTTCATTATGCCTTTGTTTCAAAGCTACATATAAAGTTTATCTAATGTGAATCTATGCCCTGACTTCTAGGATGGTAAAGGAGTTGCTGTTTTGACTATCCCCACTGGATATTTTTTGGGTTCATACTCTATAATATTAAATAAAAGCAGTTTAGGGACAGAGGGTAGAAGAGGGGAAGGGAAGCCATGATTAACATTTTATTTTTCTTGTTCTTTATAAGAAAGCTTGACAGTAATCAGGATCTGTAGGTAGAAGTTTAGAAAATAAATGTCTGGGACTATTGAGATAGATATTTGTGTTTCATCTTTGAGGAGTGAATGTGGACAAATGGTAGGTGTTTAATATAATACCCTTTATTCCATAAGGGACACAGCCATAGTGTGATAGAAAAAATGCTTGATTTGAAATCTGAAGGCACAAATTCAGCTGCTAATTTACCTTAGGCTTTAGGTTGGTATAATTATGAATTATCCCCTTCCTTCCACCTGAGATTATTAAATAGAATGTGGTACATAGTTAACCAGTCAGCAAATAATTGTTTTATTTATTAACACCACCTCTTTTTTCCATAGGTTTTTTAATGAGCTTTGGTTTAAAACCACATTGTTTGTCACCTAGAAAGTTGAAAATAAAAGATTGCCATTTCAAGACTGACATAATAATGGTGTTCCGCTAGAAAGAACATGTTTTAGCCTCAAGAAGGAAATTTTTGGCCATGTCTGTGGCAAGTGGAAATTCCCGGGCCAAGGATTGAACCCAAGCCACAGCCACAACCCATACCGCTGCAGTGACATCACTGGATCCTTAACCTGCTGTGCCACAAGAGAACTCCAAGAATCTTTTTTTTAAAACAGATTTTAAAATAAATATGTGGGAGTTCCCATCGCGGCTCAGTGGTTAACGAATCTGACTATTAACCAGGAGGTTGAGGGTTCGATTCCTGGCCTTGCTCAGTGGGTTAAGGATCTGGCATTGCCGTGAGCTGTGGTATAGGTCGCAGATGAGGCTTGGATCCTGCATTGCTGTGGCTGTGGCGTAGGCCAGCGGCTACAGCTCCGATTCGACCCCTAGTCTGGGAACCTCCATATGCTACGGGTGCGGCCCTAGAAAAGACAAAAAGACAAAATAAAATAAAAGTAAAAAACTATAAAATAGGAAGAAAAACACTTTGCAAAAAGAATAAAATAAATATGCGGTAACTTTAGAGCAACGTAGACTTTCTAGAAAGGCATAAAGAAAAGAAATTGTTTATAATCCCTCTAGTGATTGTAACCACTATCAGTATTTTACGTTATATTTTTCATATAGATAAGATCCCATAAAATGTTTGTATTTTATACTTAGTATATTAAAAATGAATTGCATAAGTTTTAAACTACATAATTATTTTGTTTTTTAAAAACACATTTGCTCACTTCAGAGGATTGATGTAAAAATTTTGGTTGTTTGTACTAGTATTGCGTTCTGTGATTTAGTTTATTCGTTATTATTTTCTCCTTATGACTCTCAACTTCTCAAAATTGAAGTTACTGACTTATGGCCCAAAGCTCTAAATGAAATAAGGAACAAAAGAACTGTTTTTCACAAATTTAAAGTTGTTTCTTATCGTTCTGACAGTACAGAAGTGTGATGGTCTAGTTTTCTTTTGCTACAAGATAGGCCCTATTAGATTTGTTACTTGGAAAAATTTATATTTTAATTTTTTTTATGGCCACACGTGGCATATGGAAGTTCCCAGGCCAGGGATTAAATCTGAGATGCAGCTACGACCTTTGCCAAAGCTTCAGCAATGCTGGGTCCTTTAACCCACTGTGCCGGGCCAGGGATCAAATCTGCACCTTCTCCAGCGACCTCAGCCACTGCAGTTGCATTCTTAACCCACTGCACTACAGTGGGAATTCCTGGGAAAATTTATATTTTAATGTGGATTATCTTAGGTGTAAATTTGTTAACTTGTCTTTGTAAATGCCATTTTTGCATAGGGAAGATTGGGGGCCTACGGGTAACATGAAATGGTTAAATATAAAAAGACTTCCCTAATGGAAACATTGAGAAAGATAAGGATGCCTTATCCATAAAACATACTGGTCCATTCAACTACAGTCTGAGTAAAAATAGAATATAATGAAAATCTGGTTAACCTCACAAATTTCAGTCTTAACATGAACTCTTGGTGACTCAAGAGATGGTTTTAAGCCAGTAATAGAGACAGAAGTCTGCCCCTATGGTGTCCATGGTGTCTTTGGGCAAGTTAGAAATAACCGCTTCCATCTCTCTCTGTCCCATGAAACTCTATCCCAAGGAACAAGGCATTGCTAGCATGAGCAAAGCTGGAGTTCAGGAGTCCCTATCCCATTAGTCAAGTGTCCTTGTGCAGGGTACCATCTGGACAATCATTTACAGTCATGACACTATTTATAGGTCCACACAAAAAGGTGATTTTGATGTTAAAATAAAATTATCTTGCCTGAGACAGTCTGCACAGGAATGATTTATTTCTGGGGAAATAATTCATAAAACTATCTTGAAAATTTCTTCTCCAGTTTTGAATAGCCATGTCCTTTCAAGGTTTAGCCTGGCCTCTTGTCCTGTCACTCTACTTACTGTTTTTAGCTTAAGATACTATTATCCAACTTCCATAGATAACCATAAAGATCTGGTATAAGCACAGGGAGCAAGAGGGCTTTTGATAAGACTATTGTACTAAACCAGCGGTTTCAAATGTCAATGACTGTGACAGGCTAACCCTTTGAAAGGACATGGCTGCAAACACTGGAAGACCAGCTGGATAATGTAGCCCTTGCTATTGGGAATTTCACACAATGTGTGCTGATTCATTATTTTTTTAAATAACGATGAAATCAAATGGACTTCTCCTTTTTGATGAGTTTGAACCCTGAATGCTTTGATAAAGAGAGCAGCAATGTGATCCAGATTAGTGTTATTCTAGAACTTAACAGTGACCGTTAATAAGAATGCCTTCAACGTTTTTCCAGTTTTAAGATGGATTTCGTCTGATTTGACTCTTTTTTTTTCTTTTTGTCTTTTGTCTTTTTAGGGCTGCCGCACCAGTGGCATATGGAAGTTCCCACGCTAGGGGTTGAATCAGACCTACAGCTGCTGGCCTACATCATAGCCGTAGCCATGGCAATGTGGGATCTGAGCCGCATCTGTGACCTACACCACAGCTCATGGCAATGCAGGATCCATAACCCACTGAGCAAGGCCAGGGATTGAACCTGCATCCTCGTGGATGCTAGACAGATTCATTTCCACTGAGCCACAATGGGAACTCCTGATTTGACTCTTGATGTAGGTCCCTGAGTTAGGGCTGGAACTAGTTCTTGAGTCTTTTCCCCTTATGTTACTTCTTTATTTTTTCTTCCTAGATTTCTGTTCCTACACTTGATAAAGAAGGTCTTCATTTCTAATGTCCATCAGGCCCTTTCCCAGGGTCAAGTTTTTCTTCTCCATCTATACTGTCCCTTGGATCTATCTGAGCCCTGTTCTTGCTTCTTTTCTCTTCTTATGAGGGGATTTTTGTGGTTTATATACTAATTACAATTTGGGGCTTCAACTCTTTTTCTTTTTAATTAAAAACATTATACTTAAATCTTTATTCTGATTTATTTACCTTTCCTAAATGAAAATGCTTTGCAGTTAAAGATGTATGTGCCTCTGAACTGCAGAGCAACTCAGGGGCACAAAGATAAATGCCATCCTTGATTAATCAGACTTGACAGTAATAATAAACCTGTATGGATTGTTGTGATATGTGGTCACTTTCTCACTGCTTGGTTCTCTGAACACTGTATTCTGATTCCTTTTGGAGAAGAGACTATAACATAGCAGTTAAAAGGGAAGACTTTGTTATGAAACAGATTTTTTTTTTTTTTTCAGATGTGAGCACTGGCACTTAGTTACTGTGTAAATTTGGACAAGTCACTAATCTCTGTTCTCTTGTTTCCTCATTGGTAAAATGAGAAAAAGCATGCGTATACATACAGTTTTATAGCTGAAGAGATTCTTTGATAAAATAGGTCAAGCTCCATGATTTGCAGAGGAGTAAACTAAGGCATCAAATACTGAAATGATTGGCCAACCGAGGGCTAACAGAGTTGGGATTGCTGTTCACTGTTCTTACATATTCTTTATATGATACCATAGAGTGATGTTAGTTTTCTTTTGAAAATGTAATTAAAAGAGACGAGGAGAAAGCATATTCTAGGGAAGGATCAAGATGGCTGAGGGGTAAGATGTGGCAATCACCTTCTCCCACAAACACATCAAAAAAAAGCTATCTACATGTGGAACAATTCACACAGAACATCTATTAAGTGCTGGCAGAAGACCTTAAACCTCCAAAAAAGGCAAGAAACCCTACACATAACTGAGTAGAACAAAAGGAAAAAGAGAGAGAAAAGGAATCAGGATGGGACTAGCACTCGTGAGAGGTAGCTGAGAAAGAGGAGAGGAACCCACACCCTGGGAAGCCACTGAACCAAAAGGAAGATCAGCCAAGATGGAGGAACCTCAGAGTACGGAGAAAAGTGCAGCAGCTGGACTGAGGAGGGCAAAGCAAAGTGAGAGGCACGCAGAACATCTGTACCACCACCTCTGGACACCGCAGTCTGAGACACTCAGATGGGGGCTGGGCACTGAGACTTACGGAGGTCAGTTCCAGGGAGAAGGCTAGTTGGCTGTGTGGAGACAGCCTAAGGGGCTAGGGAGCAGTGGGCCACAGGCTGGGGAGCAGAATGCCACAGCTGAGAGAACCCAGGGGGAGGTCTGGGCCCACAGGAGAAGCAAAGCACTGTTGTTGGGAAGGGGAAGACCACCATAGGAATATCTTTCCTTGCTTATGTGCAGACTCTCAGAGGGTGGGGTGCTTCTGGTGCAGGCTTTGGGTGGCAAGGCCCCACCTGCTCAGGCTACAGACAACTGGGTGCCTCTTGTGTGGGCTACCGGTGGCCAGGTACCTCTAGTGTGGGCTAAGGGCAGCAGGGGGTAAGCGTGACTTGGTGCCTCTTGCGTGATCTATAGGTGGCAGGGGCAAACCACAGCAGTCATCTCAGATACCAGAGGGGGGCATGGCCCGCCACCACTAGGGGTCTGTAAATAGGCACCATCTATGGTCCCAGTCACCTCAGAGGTCAGCAGAGAAGAGGGCACTGCAGTAGAGCACTATGCATTGTTGTTCTCACTCTCCTGGGAACAAACCTGCCCTGCTGCTGCCCCTGCTAAACACTTCAGGTGCCACCTACACATGCCTGATCACTGTCTCTTCCCAGGGCCCTGCAACTAGGAGCAGACTGTGACACCTTCCCATGGGTCCTTGCCACTGTCAAGGGCCCAGCAGCCAGGCACTGGCTATTAGCCCTGTCCATTGTCTCCATCTCTTGGGAAGCATGCACAGCATCCTATTATAAAAAGTCCTCACAAAATACCCAGGGGCACTCATGCATATAAAGAGCCCTCTAAGACTACAGTAGTTGTCTCCCTGAACTCACAGAGTAAAAAAATATATAAGCAAAATGAAGAAACTCAGGAACCATCCACAGTTAAAAGAACAGGAGAATTTACCAGAAGTGAAAAAAATGCAAATAATTAAACTGCTGCAGTCTAACAGACATCGATTCAAAAAGGAGACAGTGAAAATACTGAAGGCATTAAGAGCAAATGTGAAGGAATTAAAAGTGGATATGAACAGTAATGCAGGTTACTTTAGAAAGGAACTAGAAAATATAAGGAGGAACCAAGAAAAATTAGAAAATTCATTTGCAGAGATGTAAGCTAAGGTAAAGGCATTGAATAACAGAATGAATAATGTAGAGGAACAAATTAGTGACTTGGAAGATAGAATAATGTAAATTACCCAATCAGGACAGCAGACAAAAAAACCAAATGGAAAAACATGAGAGCAGTGTAAGAGATCTATGGGATAATATAAAGTGGGCCAATCTATGCATAATAGGGATTCCAGAAGGAGAAAAAAAAGAAAAAGGGATTGAAAATATATTTGAAGAAATTATGTCTGAAAACGTTTCACATTTAAAGGAAATAGATATCAAGATATAGGAAGCACAGAAGGCCCCAAACAAGTTGAACTCAAACAGGCCCACACCAAGACATATTATAATGAAAATGGCAAAAGTAAAGAGAGGATTCTAAAGGCAGCAAGAGAAAAACAGTGACTTAATTATAAGGGAACCTCCATAAGGCTATCAGCTGATTTCTCTACAGAAACACTACAGGCCAGAAGAGAGTGGCAAGATTCTAAAAGGGAAAAATTTTGGAGATTAATCCCTTTTCAGTTGATTCATTTGCACATATTTTCTCCCATTCTGTGGGTTGTCTTGTTTTGTTTAAGGTTTCCATTGCTGTGCAGGAACTTTTAAGTTTAACTAAGTTCAATGTGTTTATTTTTGTTTTTATTGTCATTACTCTAAGAGGGGGATCTGAGAAGATGCTGCTGTCATTTCCGTCAGAGAGTGTTTGGCCTATGTTCTCTTCTAAGAGTTTTATAGTATCTTGTCTTAAATCTAGGTCCTTAATCCATTTTGAGTTTATTTTTGTGTATGGTATTAAGAAGTGTTCTAATTTCATTCTTTCACATGCGGCTGTCCACTTTTCCCAGCACCGCTTATTGAACACCTCCTGAAGCTCAATACCAGAAAAATAAGCAACCCCATTAAAAAATGGGCAGAAGATCTAAACAGACAGTTCTCCAAAGAAGACATACAGATGGCCAAAAAACACATGAAAAGATGTTCAGCATCACTCATTATTAGAGAAATGCAAATCAAAACCTCTATGAGGTACCACCTTACACCAACCAGAATGGCCATCATCAAAAAGTCTACAAACAGAAAGTGCTGGAGAAGGTGTGGAGAAAAAGGAACCCTATTACACTGTTGGTGGGAATGTAAATTGGTGCAACCAATTTGGAAATTTGGAATTTGGTGCAACCACTGTGGAAAACAGTATGGAGATTCCTCAGAAAACTAAAATAGAACTACCATTTGATCCAGCAATCCCACTCCTCAGCATCTATCCAGAGAAAACCATGACTTGCCAAGACACATGTACTCTGATGTTCATTGCAGCACTATTTGCAATAGCCAAGACATGGAAACAACCTAAATGTCCATCAACAGAGGCGTGAATCAAGAAGGTGTGGTAGTTGGAGTTCCCATCATGGCTCAGTGGTTAACGAATCTGACTAGGAACCATGAGGTTGCGGGTTTGATCCCTGGCCTTGCTCAGTGGGTTAAGGATCTGGCGTTGCCATGAGCTGTGGTGTAGGTCGCAGATGTGGCTCGGATCCCACATTGCTGTGGCTCTGGCATAGGCCGGTCACTACAATTCCGATTAGACCCCTAGCCTGGGAACCTCCATATGCCTCGGGAGCAGCCCTCAAAAGGCAAAAAGGCAAAAAAAGATGTGGTACATATACACAATGGAACATTACTCAACCATTAAAAAGAAGGAAATACCAGCATTTGTAGCAACATGGATGGATTTAGAAATTATCATGCTAAGTGAAGTTAGTCAGACAATGAGACACCAACATCCATTGCTATCACTGACATGTGGAATCTGAAAAAAGGACAGAATGAACTTCTTTGCAGAACAGATACTGACTCACAGACTTTGAAAAACTTACAGTTTCCAAATGAGACAGGTTGGGGTGTGGGGGGTTGCACTGAGGGTTTGGGATGGAAGTGCTGTAAAATTTGGTTGCGATGATTGTTGTACACCTATAAATGTAATAAATCCATTAAGTAATAAAAAGTAAAAAAAGGGAAAATTTTGCAGCTTAGAATACTCTACCCAGCAAGAATATCATTTAAAATAGAGGGAGAAATAAAGAATCTCTCCAACAAACAAAAAGAGTACAGCAATACTAAATTCATTCTAAAAGAAATACTAAAAGGTCTCCTCTAAATAAAAAAGAGGTAAGAAGAAATAGGATGGAGGAGATCCCAGTTGGAAAGCAGTCACTAAAATAAGCCAGTCTATGTATCTAAAAGGACAAAAAAAAAAAAAAACCTATCATAAAAGCAAAACGACAAACTATGAAAATATTAAAATAGGACTTCAAAATCATAAAATGTGGGGAAGGAAAGTAAGAAAATCTAGACTTTTTTTTTTTCAGACTGTGTTTGAGCCTATATGACTTATGAAGCTAAAGGAAGCAGATATAGGAAAGGGTTAACATTCTTGAAAAAACAGGGCAATCACAATTCAAAACCAACATTACATTCACAAAAACTAACATGAAAAGGACACAAGTATAAAATAAAAGGAAATCATCCAACCAAAAATGAAGGAAACAAAGAAGAAACATAGAATCAACTGGAAAAAAAAGGTTTAAATGGCAATAAATACATATTTATCAATAATTACCCTAAATATTAGTGGACTGAATGCTCCAATTAAAAGATGTGGAGTGGCAGATTGGGTTAAAAAAATAAGAGCCTACAATATGCTGTCTGCAAGAGACTCACCTTAGGGCAAAGGACATATAAATTGAAAGGGAGGGGATGGAAAAAGATACTTCATGCAAATGGACAAGACAGGAAAGCAGGAATTACAACAAATAGACTTTATTTTTTTTATTTTTTATTTTATTTTATGTTTTGTCTTTTTGCCTTTTCTAGGGCCACTCCTGTGGCACATGGAGGTTCCCAGGCTAGAGGTCTAATCGGAGCTGTAGCTGCCAGCTTAGGCTTACGCCACAGCCACAGCAATGCAGGATCCAAGCCACGTCTGTGACCTATATCACAGCTCACTGCAATGTCGGATCCTTAACCCACTGAGCAAGGCAAGGGACTGAACCCACAACCTCATGGTTCCTAGTCAGATTTGTTAACCACTGCACCACAACGGGAACTCCCAAAATAGACTTTAAAATGAAGGCCATAAAGAAAGACAAAGAAGGACACTATTTAATGATAAAAGGACCCATTCAAGAAGAGGCTATTACAGTCGTCAATATATATGCCCCTAATATAGGAGCATCTGTATACATACAACAAATGCTATGTCTGCGACCTAAACCACAGCTCACAGCAATGCAGTATCCTTAACCCACATCTTCATGGATCCTAGTCAAGTTCATTAACCGCTGAGCCACTAAGGGAACTCTGATACATCTTTTCAAGTGCATGTGGAACATTCTCAAGGATTGCCCACATACTGGGGTACAAAACTAACCTCAACAAATTTAAGACTATAGAAATTATTTCAAGTATCTTCTCTGACCACAATGGCATGAAACTAGAAATCAACCACAGGAAAAGAAATGAGAAAAAACTGACTGCATAGAGAATAAACAACATGCTACTAAAAAACCAGTGGGTCAATGAGAAAATCAAAGGGGAAATTAAAAAATACCTTGAAACAAATGGTAATGAAAACACAAGCATTCAAAATCTATGGGATGCTGCAAAAGCAGTGCTTTGAGGGAAGTTCATAGCAATACAGGCCTTCCTCAGAAAAGAAGAAAAATCTCAAGTTAACAACTTAACCTACCACCTAAAAGAATTAGGAAAAGAACAAAGAAAATCACCTACTCAGTCATAAAAAGAACAAAATAATTCCTTCTGCAGCAACATGGATGGAACTAGAGACTGTCATACTAAGTGAAGTAAGTCAGAAACAGAAAGACAAATACCATATGATATTACCTATATGGCACAAATGAACCTTTATATAGAAAAGAAACAAACAAATGGACTTTGAGAACAGACTTGTGGTTGCCAGGCGGAAGGGGGAGGAAATGGGATGGATTGGGAGTTTGAGGTTAGTGGATGCAGCCTATTGCATTTGGCGTAGATGGAACATGATGGAGGGTAATGTGAAAAAAAAAAAAAACCACACAAATATATATATACACACATATATATATATGTATATACATATATGTATATATGTATACACACACATATATATGTATATACATATATATATGTATGAATGAATGACTGGGTCAGTCTTCTGTACAGCAGGAGTTGAGAGAACAATGTAAATCAGCTATAATAGAAAAATAAATATCTAAAGTAAAAAAGGGAAACAAGGAATTAAAAAGAAAACAAATTCTCAGGGCTACTTTTCTTAGTTGCTTTAGGGCCACTAGGATTATTTTGCATGAGTCCCCTTCCTGAAGTGCTAGATAAATTGTCAGAGTAGAGCAGTGCATTTGCTGCTGATAGCAAACTTTATCCTTTTATTGTCTTGCTTCAGAGACTGAAGTTCTGTGTATTTCTCTTGTTTTTGAAAACCCAATTTGTGTGAAGAAAATGATAATTAGGAATTTGCTCCCCCACCACCCAGACTTTCTTAAGCCAGAGTCAACTTATCTGTGAGGATTGGTTACATTTTCATTTTCCATAAATTAGAGACAAGCATAATTTTAGAGTCTTTTTTTTTTCTTTCAGCTGAATAGCAAGGGTATGCATGACTTTAGAAGTGGTTTTTCTTGGCATTAATCAGCATGTGAAAAAGGCTATAATAAAGTCAACAAATAACTTTGTAATCTACCAGGTTTTTGAAAGTAGAGATGCAAATAATTCATGGGGCAGGAGTGATTCTTTGAGTGCATAGATATTAAAAGATTTTCTCCTCAGGGTTGGAAATTTGGCTCATAAAATACACTTTATTAGAATCAGCTTACTGAGGCTGGCTTGCCACCTCTCCCTTGGGGAAGTTGTTTTTGACTTCTTGAGATCCATTCTCTGTGTCTCTGTCTGTCTGTCTCTCTCTTTCTCTCTCGTGCGCCTGCGTGCACACACACTTGAATCAAGGACAGGTAGGACAGACTGAAGAAATCCAAGTTGCCTTTCAAGTCCTAGAAGATTTTTATCCTTTTGTTTCTTGCTTGACAGATTGAAATTCCCTGAACAAAACTGATTTCTCTTTCTTCTGAAAATCAAGTTTGAGAGGACCTTATTAAGTCTTGTCCTAGCCCTAAACTTCATGTACCACCTGTACATGTATGTATATACATGTGTGTGTGCGCGCACACACACTTGTGTTTTAAACCTTAGCACTTGCCTTATTCTGAGAAAGTCTAAGTGTTTTTAAAATATTTGAGTACCTGCAACGGGCCACACTTAATGCCAGATGCTGAAGGTTATACAGTGAATGAACACTGGATTTGTTTTTTTATTTCTACCAAACTCTACCTTCGATCAATTTATAGGGCATAATACATTCTCATCCTCTCAGAAGTCTAATATGATCCAGATCAGTTTCTTTAAAAAGAAAGAAAGAAAGAGAAAGGAAGGAAGGAAAGAAGGGAGGGCAAGAGGGAGGAAGGAATCAAACAGAAATTTCTAGCTGTCAGTCCAGGCTGTCCTGATGTGCTTTTGGAGGAAAAGCAGCAGTACTCTAAGGCATTAATTTCTTTTACTGGGGTACCAGAAACTTTCTTGCTAGACTTCACCTCCATCTCACCCCAAGCAAGCTCTGTGGGCTTCTGAAGACCATGGATGGCAAAAACAACATTTTCTCATTTGGAAAAAACTGGTCTTTTGTGTAAATCTGTTAGATGGTCAAAGTGAATGTTTATAAAATTTTTGTTTGTTTGTTTCTTCAACAGATTCTACCAAGTAGAGCAGATTTTCCCAAATAAGCCATAGATAAGTTGTTTCCAAATACATCTTTGAATTTATATGACAAGTTTAGAGTCTTTTTTCTTCAACAGAAACAATTGGTTTTAATTGAGAGATGAACTAGAGCTTAGATCATGGATTTTTTTTTTGTCTGTTTTCCTTTTTGTGTGTGTGTGACATAAAAAATGCAGCCTCATTTGGTATTTTTGAAAGCAAACTACTGCCTTTTCTTTTATTAGGAAAGCCTTGATTTAGCTGACAAACCTAATTTGTTGTAAGAAAGACTTGGTTCATTTTGAGATGGTGTTAGAGTCCTCTTGGAAGACTATGGTGCAATTTAGTTCTTGGTATGATATGGGTTCTTGGAGAGAGAACCAAGTGGAACAAATTGAACTGAAGCTCTTTTTTTGGACACTGTCTGATTCTGATGCCCTTTCTGGGGTCCCTTAGTCCATTGTGCACAGGTTGAGATATGGAGCTCTTCTAAATACTATTATTTACTTTTATTATTTATTTTCTTTAAATGTTTGAAATAATCTCAAACTTACAGAAAAGTTGAAAATATAGTACACAGAATTTTTCTTTCTTGAACCGAGAGTAAGTTGCCAACCATTTGAGAGCAAAGTCCATCATCTCTGAATACTTGAGTGTTTATTTCCTGCAAACAAGGACGTTTTCTAATATAATCGTGATACAACCACCCAAGTCAGGATTAACATTGATGCATTATCGACCTCTACTCCTCAAATCCCATTCTGGTTTTGCAGATTGTTCTATTAATGTTCCTTATTTTTATACCAAAAGGTTCCTTATTTTTATACCAAAAGGATCCAGCCTAGAATCATATGTAGCATTTGATTGTCATGTCTCTTTAGTCTCCTTCGACTGAGACTATTTCCTTGGACTTTTCTTGATTTACATGAACTTGAAATTTTTGAAAATTCCAGGCCAATTATTTAGCAGATAGCCCTCAATTTGGGTTTGTATGATATTTCCTCATGACCAGATTCAGGTTATTCATCTCTGGCAGGAATATTTTTACAAGTGATACTGGACTCTTCTCATTGCACCCAGTCACATGATCATACTTGTCATTGTTCCATACCACTACTTCTGCCATGTTGCTCTGATCTCTTGATTGAGATGGTGTCTGCCATAGTTCTTCACTGCATATTACTTTTTTTCTCTTTGTAATTAATAAGTGTCTTATTGGGAGGTCCTTGGAGAAAATGTAAATATCCCATTCCTCCTCAAATTTAAGTTTATTGTTATAACGCATCATGGACACATTGATATAATTTTTTCAGTGAGTTATAATCCATTACTATTATTGTTTATTGTCAAACTTAAATTGTCCTGATTTGGTCAGTGGAAGCTCCTTTAATCTGGTTTCAGTGTCTTTTTGACATGCTCTGGTCAATCTTTGAATATTTCCTAAAGATGTCCCAGGCTCATTTTGTACTTTCCTTGTTCCAGCTCTGGATTTAGCCATTTCTTGAAGGAGCAGCCCTTTTTTAGTGACTCAGAGCCGCTACATGGATGCCCCTGCTGTTGCCTTCTTTGCTTGGTCCCACCTAATATTTCTTGGACTGAGTGTTCAGGAAGAGGAAGGGCACATTTTGTTTAGATTTAACCACTCATGTTCACTCTGTGGATGAGGACTAACACATGTTTGATCTGGCATCCTGAGTGCCTAATTTATAGTAAATGCTCAATAACTGTATAAATCCATTCAAAGACAAACATTTAACTCTGCATCTATTAGGAGTCAGTCATTATTCCAGGTATGGGGGTGGGGATGGGGGAACAAAACAGTGAACGAAACTTGAATAACAGAAGAAAAACACATACATGTGTAGGAATCCTGTAAAGGGAAATAGTTCTTTGTGAAGGATGGACATAATTTTGTGAAGTGGCCAGTTCCTCAAGGGTGTTTATTTATATTAATATGTATTCAGGGGAAAAATGATTCGACTGCACATTTTAAACTAGTTCTTATTAAAGTGCATAGATTAAATGTATCACATATTTTTTTGCATTTTATTGCTATAGCTCTGATTTTCCCCCACCCTAAAGAGAGCTGATGCCTTCCATATAACTAACACAACTTTTAAGTGCAAAATGGAAATGCTAGTAATGTAGAAATGTTATATTACTTAGCTCCGCCTTGTAATTTGTTAGTTTTCTTTTTTTAACCTTTGACCAGAGATATTTCCAGTGAGAAAAATGATTTTCCTCATTATACTTTTGGTAATAAGTAATAGAATGTAGGAACAATAAGAATACATCATGAAATCCTTTCTATAAATAGAGTTAATCATCTATGTTATTTCATTTAACTCCTGTGAGCAAGACCATCATACACAGCCATATAATGAAACTCTCTTTTTGTATTATAAAATTATTCAAGCATTTATTCACTCAAAACATAATTGATTACCTATTCTTTGCTAAGTGGCTACCTCACAGGACTCTTAAAGGATTCAGTGAGAAATGTGTATGCTTTGCTCAAAGCAGCTACTGTATAAGTGTTCTTTGAGTCTGATCATGAATTTCCCTTACTAGTCTATAGGATTCTGACATCAGGTATTATGAGTTTTTCTTAAAAAAATGTTATGCTATAATTGATTCATATGAGGATTATATGTATTTTATATGTAAATTATAAAACAAACATTATAAACCCACCATTCAACTTAAGGATGAGAATTAGAACATTAATGCCATTCAAACCACCTGTCTACACCTTCCTAATCCATCGCTTTATGTCCACCAGATGTAGCCATGCTCCTAAATTTTCCTGAGCTTTTAAATATAGTTTTACCACAAATGTATATATTCTTCTATTTGTTCTTTGTTTGTTTGTTTCATTTTGCTTTTTAGGGCTGCACCTGCAGCACATGGAAGTTCCCAGGCTAGGGGTTAAATCAGAGCTACAACTGCCATCTTGGAATCCAAAGCCACATATGCAGCCTACATCACAGCTCATGTCAATGACAGATTCTTAACCCATTGAGCAAGGCTAGGGATGGAACCCCATCCACGTCCTCATGGATACTAGTTCGGTTAATTACTGCTGAGCCACAATGGGAACTCTCAGTTTTGCTTATTTTTGGCCTTTAGAAAAATGGTGTAATACTCTACGTAATTTTCTGTGATTTGCTTTATTTACTCAGCACTGTGTAAGATTTGTACTTATTGTTGCATGTCATCAACTTCACTGATATACCAGTCCACATAGTGTGGTTTGTGTATCCGTATTCTTGTTTTCTAGATATCTAGACTACCCCTTTTTGTTTTTTTACTTTTGCTGCTGTGAATTACATAGTTAGGGACCTCCTCCTTGGGCACCTCTCCAGTACACATGTACTGGAGTTTCTCTAGGGTGGTAGATTTCACACTTTTATGACTATGAACCATGCCAAGAAATATGTTTTCCATAATAACCAGGTATCCACTTACATAAATATACATAGACAAATGAGACCAAAGTTTTGCAAATCAGTGCTTGCCTTACTACATGAGACTCAGTCTATTTTACTTTATACTGGTTGACTTATAAAAAGCTATGCAGTCCACTCTGTCACTTTCTAGTCTCACTGGTGGGTTCTGTTTGAATAGCATTTGTCTAGTCAGTGCTTCAAACTCTAGGGCCCGATAAGAATTACCTGGAGAGTTGGTAAATGCGAGCATAGCCTCATATTCGGTAGGTCTGGGATGGAGCTTCAAAGTCTGAATTTGTCATAAGCATCCAGGTAATACTGATATTGCTGGCTCACTGACCACTATGAGAAGTACTGCTATATAGTATATACTCGTGAGTGAAATTGCTGAGTCATAGGGCATTCACATATTTAGCTTTTTATTCTGTAGAAGCTACAACAGTATAGAGTCCTATATCTGGGGTTTAAAGAGGAACCATTGCTCTCTTTTCTAGTTAGACTTGTTCGTCAATGCCCATATAGTAGACACTAAAATGATACCTTACTGTTATCTTATTTTGTATTTCAGTGGTTATTAATAGGGCTGAGCATACATTTCAGTGGCAGTTCATATTTCTTTCTCCCTGAAGTGTTTGTGTCTTCTGCTTATTTTTCTTACTTTTGTTGGAGGTCTTTTTAAATTCTAGAAATACAAATGCATTGTTGGTTATACTTACTGTAGATAGTTTTCCTAGTTTGTCCATTTAATGACTTTTTAAACTTTCTTTAAGGTATCTTTTGACGGAAATCTTATTTTTAATGGGTTCTTTTTTTTTTTAATGGCTAGTTCTTTTGGGGGGTCGGGGGGCACTGCACTCTCGGCATATGAAAGTTCCCAGGCTAGGGGTCGAATTGGAGCTGTAGTCAATGGCCTACACCACAGCCACAGCAACACCAGATTCAAGCTGCATCTGCGATCTACACCAAAGCTCACGGGAATGCTGAATACTTAACCCACTGAGCGAGGGCAGGGATCGAACCTGAGTTCTCACAGATACTAGTTGGGTTTGTTATTGCTGAGCTGCAACAAGAACTCCCATATGGCTAGTTCTTTTGTATCCTGTCAACATGTTTTCTACCTCATGGTCATGTAGATAATCTCCTATAATTTTTTCCCCAACACATTTGAGAAGTTTTGCCTAACATTTAAATACTTTCAAACATCTGGGATTGATTTTATGTATGGTATGAGGTAAGAGTCTAATTTAAATTTTTTCCTATATAGAAAATCAGTCCCAGCACATTTTTTTGAGTTGTCTATGCTTTGCTCCATGATCTGCAGTGCCTACCCTGGCAGATATCAGATTTTCATTCTGTGAATCTGTTGGGGGATATGGTTCAGTTCTGTTCTCTTGGTCAGTTTGTGGATCTCTGTAGGAATACCACAATGTTGTTGTTGCTCTAATTTTATCATTGCTATATGGCATGACAGGTTGTATTATTACATTTTTCTCTTCATATAAATTTTAGGGGATCAGTTTAAGTTCTTTAAAAAGCTCTCTTAGAATTTGTATTGAAATTACATTGAATCTGTAAATAATGAGTATTTTTTTATTTTAAATTTTATTTATTTATTTTGCTTTTTAGGCCTGCACCGTGGCATGTGGAAGTTCCAGGCTAGAGGTTGATCGGAGCTGCAGCTGCTGGCCTACACCACAGGCATGGCAACTTGGGATCCGAGCCACGTCTGTGACCTACACTACAGCTCACAGCAACTCTGGGTCCCTGACCCAGTGAGTGAGGCCAGGGATTGAACCCACATCATCATGGATACTAGTTGGATTCATTTCTGCTGTGCCACAATGGGAACTCCTGATAATGAGTATTTTTATCCATGAACCTCATCTGTTTATTTAGACATTGTTTAATGCTGTCAAAGAGTTAACATATTTCTGATAAGAATATAGCTAGTTTTATGGCTTTTATTCCTTGGTACTTTATATTTTTATTGCTCTTATAAATGGTATGTTTTCTTATTGTTGCTGATGTGTAAATATGCAGTTTACCTTTGCATACTTCTAACTATCTTACTAAACTTATTAATTCCAGTACTTTTTCTGTATAGCTCCTTTTGTTTTTCTATGTGGACAACCATGTCATGTGAATAATGACATCTCTCTTATTTCAATTTTCTTTTCCCCCCTGTCTTCTGTATTCCTTTGTCAGTAGGATTACCTGTAAAATATTAGGTATAAATGGTCCTGATTGTAAGGGGAATATTCTAACAACTGACCATTTAGAATGGAGTTCGCATGGGAATTTAGTACCTACCTTTTGTCAAGTTAAGGAATTTATCTACAAGTACTGCTTTGTTAAGTGTGTTGTTTTCCTTTTTTAAAAAAAATATCTTACATGGAATTTGATTTTATCAGACTTTTCAGCCTCTCCTGAGTTGAACAGATGGTTTTGTTCTCCCTTAATCTGTTAATGTGGCACTTGACAAGGATTTTTGTCATGCTAAACTGCTCTTGAATTCTTGAGATAAAATCAATTTGATCTTGCTCTATTAGGGTCCTCTGTACTAGATTAACTAAACTAATAATGTATTTAAAAAATTTGTGCCTATATTCTTGAGGTAAATTTGTATGCTTTTTTTTCCTCTTACTTTTCTTGGCAAGTTTTGTCCTTAATAATACGCACTGTATTAAGTGAGAAATATTTTCTCTTTTCATCATTTGGAGGAATTTCTGTAAATTTGAAATTACATTTTCCTAGAACTTGCTTCTAAAACCTTGTGGGCCTGATATCTTCTTTGTAGGAAGATTTTAAACTACTTACTTGATTTTAATGAAGGATTATTTTTGATTTTTATATCTTTTCACGTCAGTTTTAGTAAGATGATTGGATTTATCTTAGTTCTTTTCAAAGTCCTTTTCATGTTTTGGTGAATTTTTTTAGCATTTTAAATTATACAAAATTCTCTAATTGTCAATCGTTTTTTCCAAATATAAGCATTAAAACTAAATTTTTTCCTCTTAGTACTGCTGTAACTACATTCCACAAGTATTAATGTGTAGTATCTTCTTTATTCCATATGATGAATTTGAAATTTTCTGTTTAAATTTTCTCTTTTACCTATAAATATTTTATAAGTGTCTTTACAATTCCAAATGTGTGGAGGTTTTTTAAATTAAAAAAAAGTTGTTTGATTTTAGCTTAATTACATTACCATAATTTCTTCTTGAATTCATTTTCTTTCTTCCTGCTGAAGTTCTTTAGTGAAAGTCTCATTTTAGTAAATTCTTAATTTTTGTTAATTTTTAAAGTTTTGACTTTTGCCCATATTATGAAATGTGGTTTTGATGGTTATTCAGTTCTACTGACATGTGCTTTTACTGTTTTGAAAATATTTTTTAATTCAAGGAATTTATTATATTTATTTATACTTGTACAACCATCACCACAACCTAGTTTTACATTTCCATCCCAAACCCCCAGCCCATCCTTCCTTCCCCCCCAAACCTGTCTCCTTTGTTAACCAAAAGTTTTTCAAAGTCTGCAAGTCAGTTTCTATTCTGCAAATATGTTAATTGTACCTTTTTTTAAGATTCCGTATATGTGAGCATATGATGTCTGTCTCACTGTCTAACTTCACTTAGCATAATAATTTCTAGGTCCATCCATGTTTCTACAAAGGCCATTATTTCATTCCTTTTTATGGCTGAATAATATTCTATTGTGTATATATCCACATCTTCCTTATCCACTTCTCTATCGATGGACATTTAGGTTGCTTCCATGTCTTGGCTATTGATATAGTACTGCAATGAACATTAGGGTTTGTGTATCTTTTCAAATTATGGTTTCTCCAGATAAATGCCCAGGAGTGGAATTGCTGGATTGTATGGTAATTCTATTTTTAGTTTTTTGAGGAATTTCTGTACTGTTTTCCATAGTTGTTGCAACCAGTTTACATTCACACCAACAGTATAAGAGGGTTCCCTTTTCTCCACACCCTCTCCAGCATTTATTGTTTGTGGACTTTTTGATGATGGCCATTCTGGCTGGTGTAAGGTGGTATCTCATATTAGTTTTGGTTTGCATTTCTCTAATAATGAATGATGTTGAACATCTTTTCATGTGTTTTTTTTGCCATCTGGTGTATCTTCTTTGGAGAATTGTCTGTTTAGATCTTCTGCCCATTTTTTGATGGAGTTTTTTGGGTTTTTTGGTATAGAGCTGCGGGAGGTATTCATGCATTTTAGAGATTAATCCCTTGTCAGTCGCTTCATTTGCAAATATTTTCTTCCATTCTGTGGTTGTCTTTTTGTTTGATTTAGGGTTTCTTTTGCTGTGCAAAAACTTTTCAGTTTAATTAAGTCCCACTTGTTTACTTTTGTATTTATCGTCATCACTCTAGGAAGTTGATCTGAGAAGATACTGCTATGGTTTATGTCAGAGAGTGGCCTAAGTTTTCCTCTAAAAGCTTTATACTATCCATTCTTATATTTGGTCTTTAATCCATTTTGAGTTTTGAGTTTATTTTTTTAGTTTTTTTTTTTTTTTTTGCTTTTTAGGGCCACACCTGCAGCATATGGAGGTTCCCAGTCTAGGGGTCTAATTGGAGCTATAGCTGCTGGCCTATACCACAGCCATAACAATGCAGAATCTGAGCCATGTCTGTGACCTACATCACAGCTCACAGCAACACCAGATCCTTAACCCACTGAGCAAGACCAGGAATCCAACCCGCAACCTCATGGTTCCTAGTTGGATTTGTTTCTGCTGTGCCACGATGGGAATTCCCTGAGTTTATTTTTGTGTATGGTATTAGGGAGTGTTCTAATTTTATTCCTTTACATGTAGCTTTCCAGTTTTTCCAGCCCCACTTATTGAGGGGACTCTCTCTTCTCTATTGTATTTTCCTTGCCTCCTCTGTCATAGATTAGTTGACCATAAATGCATGGGTTTAATTGTAGGCTTTCTATCCTATTGCACTGATTTATATTTCTGTTTTTGTGCCAGTACCATATTGTTTTGACGACTGAAGCTTGTAGTATAGTCTGAAGTCAGGGGGCCTCATTCCTCCAGCTCTGTTTTTCTTTCTCAGGAGGGCTTTGGCTATTTTGGGTCTTCTGTGCTTCCAAACAAACTTTAAAATATTTTTTTCTAGTTCTGTGAAAAATGTCCTTGGTAATTTGATAGGGATTGCATTAATCTGTGGATTGCCTTGAGTAGTATAGTCATTTTGACAATACTGATCCTTCCAATTCAAAGCATGTGATGTCTTTCCACCTGTTTGTGTCATCTTTGATTTCTTTCATCAGCATCTTATAATTTTCAGAGTACAGGTTTTTTGTCTCTTTAGGTAGGTTTATTCCTAGGCATTTTATTTTTTCTGATGTGGTGGTAAATGGGATTGCTATCCTGATTTATCTTCTGATCTTTCATTGTTAGTATAAAGAAATGCACTTGATTGCTGAATATTAATTTTGTTTCCTGCAACTTTACCAAATTCATTGATGAGTTCTAACAGTTTTCTTATGGCATCTTAGGATTTTCTAGGTATAGGATCATGACATCTGTAGTGATAGTCTTACTTCTTCCTTTCCAATTTAGATTTCTTTTATTTCTTTTTCTTCTCTGATGGCCACGACTAGGACTTCCAAAACTATGTTAATTAGAAGTGGTGAGAGTGGACCTCCCAGTCCTTCCTGAACTTAGTGGGAATACTTTCAGCTTTTCACCATTGAGAATGATTTTAGCTGTGGGTTTGTCATATATGGCCTTTATTACGTTCAGGTAGGTTCCCCCTATACCCACTGTCTGGAGAGTTTTTATCAGAAATAGATATTGGATTTTGTCAAAATCTTTCACTGCTTCTATTGAGAGGATCATATGGTTTTTATTTTTCAGTTCTTGATGTGGTGTATCACACTAATTGATTTGTGGATATTGAAAAATCTTTGCATCCTTGGATAAATCCCACTTGATCATGGTGTACGATCCTTTTCATGTATTTCTGTTTTCAGTTTGCTAGTATTTTGTTGAGGATTTTTGCATCTGTGCTCATCAGTGATATTGGCCTGTAGTTTTTTTCTATTGTGGTATCTTTGGTTTTGATATCAGGGTGATGGTGGCCTCATAGAGTTTGAGAGTGTTCCTTCCTCTCCAATTTTTGGAATAGTTTCAGAAGTGTAGGTGTTAACTGTTCTCTAAATTTTTTATAGAATTCACCTGTGAAGCCATCTGGTCCTAGACTTTTGTTTAAGATATATTCAAAGTTCTAAAAGGAAAAAATTTGCAGCCTAGAGTACTCTACCCAGCAAGAATATGATTTTAAAAAGAAGGGGAAATAAAGAATTTTTCCAACAAACAAAAGCTAGAAGAGTGCAGAAATACTAAACTCATTCAAAAAGAAATACTGAAGAGCTTCTATAAATAAAAAAGAAGTAAGAAAAAAAAAGGATGGAGGAAATCACAATTGGAAAGCAGTCACTTAAATAAGTCAGCATATAGATCTAAAGGGGAAAAAAGAACCCTACTGTAAAAAAGGACTTCAAAATCATAGACTGTGGGGAAGAAAAGTAAGAAAATGTTGGAATTTTTTAAATCACAGTTTCTTTCTTTTCTTTTTTTTTTTGTCTTTTTGCCATTTCTAGGGCCACTCCCACAGCATATGGAGATTCCCAGGCTAGGGGTCTAATCGGAGCTGCAGCTGCCAGCCTACACCACAGCCACAGCAACACGGGATCCAAGCCACATCTGTGACCTACACCACAGCTCATGGCAATGCCAGATCCTTAACCCACTGAGCAAGGCTAGGGATCCAACCCGAAACCTCATGGTTCCTAGTTGGATTCATTAACCACTGAGCCACAATTGGAACTCCTAATCACAGTTTCAATTTCAGTACTTGTGATTGGTCGATTCATCTTTCTGTTCTGTCTTGGTTTAGACTTGGAAGGTTGTACTTTTCTAAGAGTTTGTCCATTTCTTATAGTTTGTCCAGTTTATTGGCATACAGTTGTTTATAGTAGACTCTTATGATCCTTTGTATTTCTGTGATGCCTGTTATAATTTCATCTTTTTCATTTATAATTTTATGATTTGAGTCCTCTCTTTTTCTTGATGAGCCTGTCCAAGTGTTTATCAATTTTGTTGATCTTTTCAAAGAATCAGCTTTTAGTTTCATCAATCTTTTCTGTGGTTTTCTTTGTTTTTATTTTGTTGATTTCTGCTCTGATCTTTATGATTTCTTTCCTTCTGCTAACTTTGGGTTTTGTCTGTTCTTTCTGTAGTTGCTTTTAGGTATAAAGTTATGTCGTTTGAGATTTTTCTTGTTTCCTAAGGTTGGTTTGTATTGCTATGAACATCCCTCTTAGAACTGCTTTTGCCACATCACATAGGTTTTAGATTGTTGTGTCTTGTTGTCATTTACGCCTAGGTATTTTTTTATTTCCTCTTTGATTTCTTTGATCCATTGATTGTTTAGTAGCATGTTGTTTAGTCTCCATGTGTTTGTGTTTTTTTGCATTTTTTTTCATGTTGTTGATTTATAGTCTTATAGTGTTGTTGTCAGAAAAGATGCTTGATATGATTTCATTTTTCCTAAATTTACTGAGGCTTGTTTTGTGGCCCAGAATATGATGTATCCTAGAGAATATATCATGTGCAGTTGAGAAAAATGTGTATTCTTCTGCTTTTGGATGGAATATTCTATGCATATCTATTTCATAGTCCATCTGGTCTAATGCTTCATTCAGGGCCTATGTTTCCTTATTGATTTTCTGTCTGGATGATCTGTCCATTGCTGTAACTGGGGTGTTAAAAGTACTCAGCTATTATTGTGTTATTGTCCATTTCTCCTTTTATGTTTGTTAGCAGTTGCTTTATATATTGAGTTGATCCTAATTTGGGTGGCATACATATTTACAATTGCTATGTCTTCTTCTTAGATTGATCCTTTGATCGTTCTTTGTCCTTCTTTGTCTTTTATAACATTCTTTAAGGTCTCTTTTATTTGATATGAATATTGTTACTACACCTTTCTTTTGGTTTCTGTTTCTATAGAATATTTTCTTCCATACTCTCACTTTCAGTTTGTACGTGTCCCTAGAAATAAAGTGTGTCTCTTGAAGACAGCATATATATGGGTCTTGTTTTTGTATCCATTCACACAGTCTTATGGTTGGGTCATTTAGTCCATTTACATTTAAGATACTTATTGATATGTATGTTCTTACTGCCATTTTATTAATTGTTTTGGATTGGTTTTGGTGGTCTTTTTTTCTTCCCTTGTTCTTTTGTCTTTGATGACTATCTTTAGTATTGTTTTTGGATTACTTTTTCTTATTGTTGTGTGTATCTATTGTAGATTATTTTGTTTGTAATTACCATGAAGTTTTGATAGAGGAGTCTACATATATATAAGATTGTTTTAAGTTGATGGTCCATTAGTTGCAAGTGTATCTCCAGTGTCCAGCATTTGTACCATCATCTTCTCTCGATTTTTGATTTTGGTAGCATATTTGTGTGTGGATGATTTCCTACCCTTACTATGTATATATATACCTTTACCTGTGAGACTTGCCATTTGTAATATTTTTGTTTTTTGTTGTGGCCTTTTCTTTTTCACGTAGAGACCTTCCTTTAGTATTTGTTTAAAGATGGTTTTATGGTGCTGAATTCTCTTAGCTTTTTCTTGTCTGTAAAGCTTTTGATTTCTCCTTCAAATATGAATGAGAGCCTTGCTGGGTAGAGTAATCTTGGTTGGAGATTTTTTTCCTTTCATCACTTTAAGTATAACGTTCTACTCCCTTCTGGCTTGCGGAGTTTCTGATCACAAATCAGCCAATAACCTTATCGGGGTTCCCTTGTATGTTATTTGTTTCTTTTCCCTAGATGCTTTCAATATTTTCTCTTTGTCTTCAGTTTTGGTCAGTTAAGTTAATATGTGTCTCAGGATATTCCTCCTTGGGTTTATTTTATATACTACTCATTGTGCTTCTTAGATTTGAGTTCATGATTCCTTCCCCATATTAGGGAAGTTTTCAGCTATTTTCCCTTCAGATGTTTTCTTAGCCGTTTCTCTCTCTCTTCTCCTTTTGGCACCCCTATGATGTGGATATTGGTGCATTTAAAGTTGTCCAGAGTTCTCATATACCGTTATCATTTCTTTTCAATCTTTTTCCTTGTTTCTTTTCTGCATCAGTGATTTCCAGCAGTCTGTCTTCCACCTTGCTTATTCATTCTTTTGCCACCTGTATTCTGCTGTTGGTTCCTTCTAGTGAATTTTTTATTTCAGTTATTGTATTTTGTATCTCTACATTCTTAATCTTTAAATCTTATGTTTCTTTATTCACTGTTTCTTATAATTTATCAATCTTTGCCTCCAGTCTATTTCCAAGATCTCGAATCATCTTTACTATTATTAGCCTAAAGTTTGTAATATCCAGATCACTTAGCTGTTTTTCTTTGGATTTTTCTTATTCCTTTAGCTGAGTCATAATACTCTGCTTTTTCGTTTTGTATGGATTTTTATCATGGTCTTCTTTTTGCAAACAATAGGGTTGTGGCCTCTCTTGGTTCTGATGTCTGTTCCCCTTGTGGCTGAAGTTGGTACAGAGGCTTGCTGCAGGCTTCCTGATGGGAGAAACTGGTCCTTCTCAATAATATTTCTTTTCTTTCTTTTTGCAATCACACCAGTGGCATATGGAAGTTCTCAGTTTAGGGGTCAACTCAGAGCTGCATCTGCTGGCTTACCCCACAGCCAAAGCAATGCCTAATCCAAGCCACATCTGTGACATACTCTTCAGTTTAAGGCAACAATGGATCCTTAACCCACTCAAGGAAGCTGATTGAACCCGCATCCTCATGGAGAATATGTCAGTTTCTTAACCTCCTAAGCCCAATTGGAAATCTCTTTTGTTTTTATGAAGACTTATGTCTGTTTAATTCAGGGTTAAGCCAGTTGAAGTAGAGCAACTACCTGTCTTGTGGAAAAGTTTCTGATTTTTAATGTTTGCTTGTTTCTGTGGTGAAAATATTCTCTTACATGTTATGTCAGTTATGATAGAGTTGATAGGAGATATGCAGTAGTACACAGTTGTGAAGTATTTCTACCATCCTAATACAGTAGACATCAATAGTTACCTCAAGAGCACAGATAATAATATATAGTAAAATAATTAGGGAGTGATGAATTTTGATTATTACCTCTGTTTTCAATATTTTTCTGCTTGTATTTTTATATAATTTAACATTAAATAATGACCTTGTTTAAAAACTGCTCACAAAATTCCTGAACTTTTAACCTATTCCCGTAGGTTCTTTTGAACCTACATTCAGCAGCTGTAGCATACCACTGTTTACTTGCTCTTTTTTTCTTTCATTCTTTTCTCTTCTTTTAAGGATGCACCTGCAGTATATGGAAGTACCCAGGCCAGGGGTCAAATCAGAGCAGCAACTACAGGCCTAAGCCACAAACAAAGCAATGATGGATCCAAGCTGCATCCTTGACCTTGTGGCAACGCCAGATCCTTAACCCACTGAGCAAAGCCAGGGATTCAACCTGTATCCTCATGGAGACTGTCATGTTCTTAACCTGCTGAGCCACAATGGGAACTCCTATTCTTTTTTCCAGTGAATGATCTCTTGTGAGCCTTGGGTGACTGTGTTTACAATCTTTTTGTCTTTAGTGTCCTTTTTTTTTTTTTTTTTCTTCTTTTTTCTTTCCATAGCATACGTCAGCTTGATGTGGATCCCAAAATTCCCAGACAGGGCTATGGCCAATGCAGTGAAAGCACTGAGTCCTAACCACCAGACCACAAGGGAACTCCCGTTATCTTTAGCATTCTTAATCTTTAGTACAATGTGTCTAGGAATAATTTTTTTTTCATTTATGAATATATTATTGCTATAAATTATAGGGTTTTTTTGTTTTCTTTTGTCTTTTCGTCTTTTCTAGGGCCACTCCCACGGCATATGGAGGTTCCCAGGCTAGGGGTCTAATCAGAGCCGTAGCCGCTGGCCTTCACCAGAGCCGTAGCAATGCAGGATCCGAGCCACGTCTGCAACCTACACCACAGCTCACGGCAACGTTGGATCCTTAACCCACTGAGCAAGGCCAGGGATCAAACCCTCACCCTCATGGTTCCTAGTCAGATTCATTAACCACGGAGCCACAACGGGAACTCCTGTAAATTGTAGTTTTTCTGTGGAGTCATGACTTTCATTATTTTGAAAACTATCAGCCATTGTATTACATGTATTCCTTATTTTTTCTGAGTCTCTAATTAGGAAGTTTTATTTTTTGTTCTGCTCTCCATGTCTCTTAATAACTTCCATACATTTCATTTTCTTGTTGTGTCTTTGTGTGCATCCTGGCAATTTGTTCAGATCTATCTTCCAGTTTTTTAATTCTTTTCAGCCATGCTTTGTCTGCTTTTCCCTCTATTGAGATGTTAATTCCAACAGTGATTTTTTCCTCTCCATTTTTTTTTTTTTGTCTTTTTGCTATTTCTTGGGCCACTCCCGTGGCATATGGAGGTTCCCAGGCTAGGGGTCTAATTGGAGCTGTAGCCACCAGCCTACGCCAGAGCCACAGCAACGTGGGATCCGAGCCGCGTCTGGAACCTACACCACAGCTCACGGCAACGCTGGATCGTTAACCCACTGAGCAAGGGCAGGGACTGAACCCACAACCTCATGGTTCCTAGTCGGATTCGTTAACCACTGCACCACGATGGGAACTCCATCCTCTCCATTTTTTAAAGTCTTGTTTCTTTTCAGTGGCCTGGTCATTCTTACTCATCTCTTATTGCTTGGTCACTTTTTTGATTCCAACTTACTTCCTTTCTACACCTTGTATGTCATTATTTTATATTCTGTATCTGACGATTCCAATATCTGAGAGATCCTTAAGGCTCTCTTATAGACCTTCAAATCATGGTGGCTTGTGTCTTTGTGTTTAGGGATATTTTTAAATTGTAAATTCATACTCGATTTAGTTGAACTTTAGGAATCCTGAAGCCTGAATCCAGAGTACTTTTCCCCAACAGCAGGTTTGCAAAGGCTTCCCCTGGATTTCTGCAAAACTTTGAAGTTCAGGTTTCCAAATATGTTATGGCCCCCAGGTTTGGTCTTTAAAAACCCATAAGAATGTGGACTTATTGAGTGCCCTTTCAGCAAACTTATTTCTCATGCTTAACTATAGCTCACAGTTCACGTTTTAACTCTCCTCTTCTCATCTTTTCTCTTTATTTCTGTATCTCTTTTATATACTCATGACTCTTGGTATCTTATTTTTTTGTAAGTCCCACAATGAAGACCTCTGTAATTATCCAATATCTGGTTTTATCGTAGTGAGGGCTCCCAAAGCGCCTACTCTCTTGCCCAAATTAGAAGGATTTTTTTCCCTGTGAACCATAGTATGTCCAGCAATTTCAGCTTTGTTCTTTGCATTGTTGGAGACTCAATAAATATGAATTGAATAACTATTTTTATGTATTTTTTTTTCTTTTTACATTTGCACTTACAGCATATGGAAGTTCCCAGGTTAGAGGTCAAATCAGAGCTGCAGCTGCTGGCCTGCACCATAGCCACAGCAACACTGGTTCTGAGCTGCATCTTCAACCTATGCTGCAGCTTGGGATAATGTCAGATCCTTAACCCACTTGAGTGAGGCCAGGGATCAAATCTACATCCTCTCAAATGCTATGTCAGGTTTTTAACTCACTGAACCACAAACGGAAACTCCTGAATTCAATAACTATTGAGAGAAGTTCACAAGGCAACATAACTCTGATTATATTTTCCAATTTTTTTAATTGTGCCATCTTTGAGTTTTTTTATTTATGCAATAGATTCAGTGAATTTTTGTGTGTCAGACACCATTTTTCATCTTAAATTTACAACTACTCTGCTATGATTAGTGTTATCCATTATACATTGAAGATTGACTCTTCTTTGTGAGTAACAATTACTTATCAAGGCTCATTGTCAGAACTTCAGCAACTACTAAAAGAGAAGACTAGAATTATTTGGCCAATATGTTTTAAAACTTGTTTAAGAAAACGGAAATTGTACAAAGCTAAATATATATAAACCTAGAAAGAGAAGTGATATAATTATTACTTCAAGTTTCCAGTTTCAAACCACAAAAGTAAACAGAAGCTTGCTTGAAACTGCAAAGTCTTCTAAATATAACTTACTGTTAACAGTACTTAATTATAATTTAGGATTAAAGCCATAGCAAGTCAGGGAGTAGTATATAAATAGGATAATTTTAAATGAGACTGGATTCTGAAACAAAAGTATTTTAAATTTCCTAGAACATAGCTGAAACTAGTCATTTGAGAAAGGAGGTCATGTTAAAATTTATCTGCTTGGAATAGTATTTTGTAAAATACTGAATTTCTTACCAAATTATACTTTATAGTTAAATTTCAGATTGTCTTGCAGATATGGTACTTTAGCATGTATTTTAATGAGAAAGAAGTCATATATTAGGTTTACTTTTAATGCTTTTGAACAGAAGACTAGGGAAATGAAAATTTAACTTCTGTTCATTTTAGAATTGAAAGAATTTTTTTTCAGTTATTTCTATTTCTCAGTTGGAAACATGATTTATAGATTTTATTTTCTTCATCTTTAATGACCTTAGTATAATGAATAAAGCTCAAAATGTAATCAAAACTAAACTTGTAGTTTAGGGCTTGATTGTGGTTTGCTAAGAATAAATACATAAATAAAATAACATTGAAATCACATCAGAAGGAAAATTGGATTTTTTATTTTAAACACAGGAAGATAGCAGCAGTCTCACAGTTGAACAGCTTCTCTTTTTATTGTTCAAATGCAAAATTGAAGTCACAAAATCTCTGTGCAAATGGGTACATGAAAGAGAATATAAAAATACTTTTGGAAAGTTGATGAAATTTATTTTCTCTCAAAATAATGCAGTTACATGGTTTAAAAGAATTAACTAGCAAAGGATGCTATTAGGAAAAACCAGACATCCTATATTTTATTTTCCCCAATCTTCTTTCCACTTCCTGGAAGGTAGTACTCTAACTTTCTTCTTCTTCTCCTTCTCCTCCTTTTTTAGTTCTGGGATTACTGTACGAGGTTTTGAAATCATATGCTTATGCTTCTGTTTCTATGTGAGAACTGAACCTGTTTGCTCCATCTCCTTTTCCTCCCTATATGACATCATTTAAAATTCTTATCGTGGATATAACTTTCTAGATGTTGAACATAAAACTTCATTTCCTGTTTTACCAACTATGGTCAATATATCTTGATTTTCACCTTCGTAGGCTCAGGGTATCCTAGAGTTTCTTTCCCTTCTCTGTTCATGTTTCTACCTTCCATGTTTGCCATCCAGCCTTTAAGTTTCCATGCTTGTCTATAGTAGTAGTAGAAATAATAGTGGTAGAAATTGAAAGCACTTACATAGTTCAGACTATGTACCAAGAATGTTGAATGACTACGTACCAAGTATGTTGCATATACCATGGTACGTAGCCTTATCTATCTATCTATACATTATAATACACTTATATATGTATGCATACAGGCATTTTACATTTATTAAACTTACTTAATCAAGTTGACCTTGATGCTATAGATAATATTATGGTCTCCATTTTACTGACAAGGAAATTTAAGTAAAACTGAATAAGTTAAAATCTAAATATTGAAAATGAGTACATGTTGTTTACAATTATGGCTGTAAAAGTAATTCACAGCTAAATGTCTACTGTTATATTTTCTTAATATGCCTATTTTGTGGTTTTAAAAATCATTGTTTTTCTTGAGTATGTCTTTGTTTTTGTACTAAAATTTTCAGATTCCTTTCTTTTCAATTACCTCCTATAGATAAAGGCCCAGTTGTCTTATAGAGTGACCCTGTCTAACCTAACCTTTCTGGAGGTGATCATTTATTTGTTTAAGCACTATAATTTTTTTGTCACTTTCAAATTATATAATGTGGCAGATTTTTACATTGATTTTGAAAACACTGAATTATGAAAGAAATATATTTTATAGTTTTGTGATACTCTAAAATAATTAAAGATAACATCTTCAGGAATATTATAAGAAAGATTGGTTTTCTAGTACCACGTAAGCCCTTTGAACATAACTACTTTAATGTATGTCAAGTTTGAATTTTATTTTTTCTTTTTAGGGCTGCATGTGCAGCATATGGAAGTTCTCAGGCTAGGAGTTGAATCAGGGCTGCAGCTGCTGGCCTACGCCACAGCCACAGCAATGTCAAGAGCTGCTTCTGCAACCTATGCATCAGCTTGCAGCAATGTCAGATCCTTAACCCATTGAGCGAGGCCAGTGATCGAACCCACATCCTCATGGATACTAGTCAGGTTCTTAACCTGCTGAGCCACAATGGGAATTCCACATCTGAAATATTTATTTGGTAACAGATTTGAAGTTTAAGCTACTTGAACCATATATAGGAAGAACATCTGATTTCAAAATAAGTTACTTGTCACCTACCTAAAAGTAATATGTTGTACCCCCTCTGCTGGAACTAAACAGAAGTTCCTTATATAGTTATTCCTCAGTGGCAGGCATGTTGTTTTAGAAGCCATTGAGTTCCTCCCTCTTGCTTCCCATCCTTCTTTCATTTCCAGCTCAGGTTATATTGTCACGGTTGCTCTGAAACCAACTGACCTGAGAGTCGATAAATGCATAGGGTTTGAGGATATGGGCAGTGAAGCCAGACTACCTAGGCTTATATCTTAGTTCTACCACTAATTATGTATGTGTCTTTGGGGACTTTGGGTTCTGTACCTCTGTCTTTTCACTTATGAAATGGGGCTAATAAAAGTTCTTCATAAGATAGTTGAATTAATAATTATAAAACTCCTACATTGGCATCTGGGCTACTAAGTGTTCTGTGAGCCATTATTTCCACCACCACCACCATCATCATCACCACCACCATCCCACAGTGCAGTAGTTCTCTAGCCTTTCTTTTTGCACCTCTACCCACTCCATCTTCTCTCCTACATTGCTACTAAATGTTCTTCCTAAAATTAATAGCTGTTAATATTGACTTCTTAAAGTCCTCAAGTAGGTCTCCTTTACTGCCCAGATATGACTGCTCTTTGTACCTCTTATTACAGCGAAACCTCTTATTTATAAAGAATTGACAGAACTCATAGCCAGGCAGGACCGAGGGGAATCTGTTATTCTTGATTAGATTCTCTCCTTAAATGATCAGCATCATCTTTTGACCCTCTTTCTTGTTACTTGTTGGTTCAGGATTAACTGATAGGGTAATGGTTGCCTCTTTTGTCATTTGTGCAAAATCCAGATTTTACCTGTATTTCTGTAGGCATAGTTATATCTTTATCGGTTGACTATTATATAGATCCAGACAAATTGAGAAATTTGAGGATGATTCTTTATTTTCCCAAAACTGTCTGCTGCCCCTCCCTGGGCAAGTCTAGATATGGTTTCTAGAAATGTTTTTTCTTCTTTACGCTTCCCTCCATGCTGTGGGGGTCCACTCTAGGGTTCTCTCAACTTCCTGGGGGAGTATCAACTTCAGGAATAGTACAACATTATTAAAAAATCAAAACAAGTAAAACATTTCAAAGCATTATATCCTATAATGGCAGGCTTTTCTTTTTCCTTCCTGTGTGTGTAAATATTTCATGATCTTTTTATGCACAAGCCATTTAGATTGTTATTGAATAAAGGCTCTTGTTAATATTCTCAAACGCCATTTCTTTCACATTTGTACAGTGATCTTTCAGTTGTCTGTCCATTGACTGATAAATATTAAATTTATTGCATCTATTTGGCTTAGGTGTTTAAATAAGCTGTGATTCTTTTTTTTTTTTTCCTTCTTTTTAGGGCCGCTCCTGTGGCATATGGAGTTTCCAAGGCTAGGGGTCAAATTAGAGCTGCAGCTGCCAGACTGCACCACAGCCACAGCAGCACTGGATCCAAGCCATGTCTGCAACCTACACCACAGCTCACAGCAACACTGGATTCTTAACCCACTGAGCAAGGCCAGGAATCAAACCCTCATCCTTATGGATACTAGTCGGGTTTGTTAGCTGCTGAGCCATGACAGGATGATTCTCTTTTAAAACTTAATTCTATCATTTGTTGTTGAGATGTTTTCTGTCTACAATCTTAGTGTGTTAAAATACTCATTTTTAAAAAACTGCAGTTCCCGTCGTGGTGCAGTGGTTAACGAATCCGACTAGGAACCATGAGGTTGCGGGTTCGATCCCTGCCCTTGCTCAGTGGGTTAACCATCCGGCGTTGCCGTGAGCTGTGGTGTAGGTTGCAGACGCGGCTCGGATCCCATGTTGCTGTGGCTCTGGCGTAGGCTGGTGGCTACAGCTCCGATTCGACCCCTAGCCTGGGAACCTCCATGTGCTGTGGGAGCGGCCCAAGAAATGGCAAAAAGACAAAACAAAACAAAACAAAAAACAAAAAAACAACAACAACAAAAAAATAAAAATAAAAAACTTATATATGAGAGTCAATTGGTGCTAAAAGCTTATAAAAGTCATCAGCAGTCCCCTTTGATCATCCCTGCCCTGAATGAACACTCTCTTACCTATTTTGAACTGTTTGGCTGTATCTTCCCATATTTGCCTACCTATTCTGAAATATTAATAAACTGCTATCCCCTCATTAATTTTATTTCTTTTATGGTTGATGATGATTTTACATTTAATAAATTTTAAATTCAAGAAATTTGAGGAGTTCTCCCACGGTGCAGTGGTTTAAGGATCCAGCATTGTCAACTGCAGTAGCTTGGCTCTTTGCTGTGGTGCAGGTTTGATCCCTGGCTCAAGAACTTCTGCATGCCACAGGCATAACCAAAAGAGAAAAAAAGAAAAAAAGAAACTTTACCTCTCTTAGTTGGTTTTAAAAAGTAGATTGTATATCTCCTTTTTTTTTGTCTTTTTGCCATTTCTTGGGCCACTCCCATGGCATGTGGAAGTTCCCAGGCTAGGGGTCGAATCGGAGTGGTAGCCACCAGCCTACACCAGAGCCACAGCAATGTGGGATCCAAGCCGCGTCTGCGACCTACACCACAGCTCATGGCAATAGCCGGATCCTTAACCCACTGAGCAAGGCCAGGGATCGAACCCACAACCTCATGGTAATCAACCCGACTAGTATCCATGAGGATGTGGGTTCTGTTCCTGGCCTTGCTCAGTGGGTTAAGGATCCGGTGTTGCTGTGAGTTGTGGTGTAGGTCACAGACACAGCTCAGATCTGGTGTGGCTATGGCTGTGGCATAGGCCAGCAGCTGCAGCTCCAACTGGACCCCTAGCCTGGGAACTTTGATGTGCCAAGAGTGTGGCCCTAAAATTAAAAAAAAAAAATTAGAATTGATAAATTTCTCTTCAGAATTTGATTCCTAAATATACTTTTAAGACCATTATTTTAGACCATAAAATGTTGGTGACATTTGTTTCTTTTACTTTCTTTCTTATGTTTGATATTATATCTTCTTCTAGTTTCTCAGAGTGAGTACTAATTTATTTTTACAACTAGCTTCTCCTCTCTTTTTCTTTTTTTAAAACTAATAAATACAATGAAGACAATACATTTCATTTTGAACATATGTTTTGTTCTGCCCCTAGATTTTTTTTATATGAAACGATCTTTTCATTATTTTCTTTTTTGGAGATTTCTTCCAATTCAGCCTTCATTCACTCTAATTTACCAGTTAGAGTCCATCTTCTCCTTAAATTTATCTACTGAATTATTCAGCTTGAAGATTTTACTTTTTAAATTTTTATTTAATTTTCCAAAAATCTGTAAAAAATATTTTTTGCATTCTAATTGACTGTCCTTAAGTAGTCACAATAATTTTGTCCTCAATAATTTGTCTCCATCCTTCAAGAGATCTGTTAAGTGTACTCTCCCTCATTGTCTCTTACTACTGCTAGTATTATTATTATTACTATTATTATTTTGCTTTTTAGGGCTGCACCTGAGGCATACGGAGGTTCCAAGGCTAGGGGTCCAGTCGGAGCTACAGCCACGAGCCTACACCACTGCTAATAGCAATGCCGGATCCTTAACCCACTGAGTAAGGCCAGGGATCAAACCTGCAACCTCATGGTTCCTAGTCAGATTTGTTTCCGCTGTGCCATGACAGGGATCTCCCTCTCTGTTATTCTTAGGTATATTATTTATATCTGCACTGGGGTTTAGGTTGAGCTGCTAGTAGACCTTAGGTTCTTTAATCCTGTATGGAATGGATAGTACAGGCATCTAAGCCTACACTGTAGCAGCAGATATGTTGTTTATTTCATATATACTTGGAGGACTCTGTGTTTGCCTCTGGTCTTCTTACATCTGCAGCCTCAGGAGTAGAGGGGGAGGGGATTCCCTCTTTTCTTGAGTCCCTCCTGGACACCTTTGGGGCCAAGGAGACTGGCCACACTTGTGCAGTTATCTATGTGTAGAACTCTTCTGGGTCTTTCTTCGAGCCCAGAACAGAACAAGCCCTACACCAGTCCTCTCAAGAAGCTTATAATTCCATGGCCACATTCTTTAGGCCCTACTCACACCTGCTGGTCCATGGAACTGACTGGTTCAAGAGACGTAAATGGAAGTGGAAGAAAGTAAATTAAACCAAGATTCTTTTTCTCCCTAGAATCCTGAATTTTTATACTTTATTCATATCCTCCTTTGGGATTTCATCCCTCTGTGCCATTTGTCATGTATTTAAAAGCATTACAGAAAAAAATTTCTATTTGGAAAGCCTATCTTTGACTATCATGGTTTTCACCACTCCTTCCTATGCATAACCTCTTGGACTATACTGCAGTTTCTAGGAGGTGCCCTTTTAAGATGCATTTTTTTTGGAGGGGGGTGGATTTTTAGGGCCTCACCCAGAGCATACAGAGGTTCCCAGGCTGAGGGTTGAATCAGAACTAAAGCTGCCAGCCTACACCACAGCCATAGCAGCATCAGATCTGAGTCGCATCTTTGACCTACAACCACAGCTCACGGCAACACCAGATCCTAAACCCACCAAGTGAGGCCAGGGATCAAATGCATGCCCTCATGGATGCTAGTCAGCTTCGTTAACTGCTGAGCCACAATGGGAACTCTCTAAGATGCATTTGAACAAATAAACTCTTTTTGGAGATTTTATTTGTTTTAGATAAATAAAACTCTTCTGGGAGAGTTTATTTGTGTATAAATTTTATTAACATATGAATAATCTGAATATCTTATACAACACAGAAGCCAGTTAAAGTAGGACAGAGACCAAAAATAAGAGGATAGGTAGATAAAGAAATAGAAGCTGGAGAAAGAATCAGCCGTGAGTTATCAGTGGTGCTAGGAAGAAGACATGGTGATAACATTGAAATTGAAAGTCGCATATAACCAGAAAACATTTTTCTGGCCAATAATTAAAACCTGTTCTTTTCTTAAACCATCTACTGGACTTGCTGGCAAGTGGTATTGGAAGAGATTATAAATTAAAGGGACTCATTCTGTTCCAGAAAATTAAGACAAGGAAGCATTCAGTAGAATCTCAGTGGATGAAAGAAAATACTGTACCCTATATTCACAGGGTATAAAGTTAGTATAAATATATGTGTGTTTATGTTTAAACAACCATTTGCCTTAAATATTTGAGATTTGAATTATGCACACAGCTCTCCCTAATATTGATATTCAGCTTGTCCTAATCAGCCTCAGGCAAAGAGAATTTGAATTATACAACATGTGTAAACTTCACATTGAATGGTAATTAGTCTGTGCTGCTTACTGGCACTTAATATTGAGGTTAATAGTTCAGTACAAATTTTTTAAAAGCCAGTGACTTTATCCCCAATTTATATGGGACAGATAGGCTGAGAATCAGTAAAAGCTTTTATTCTGTGTCAGTAACCATTTAATTCCTGACTTTGTATCTAAGGTGCTGTTTACCTTTCTTACATATATGAATATATAGTCAGGTAACATGTGTTTTAACTTTGTCATTTTCCCCAGGCCAAGGAAAATGTAGCCCTCTAGTATAGAAACCATTCTCTCATCTTTTTGTTTTTTTTTTTCCCTAAATTTTTATTTGTCTGGAGTATTGTTTTGGAATCTGTTTTTCTCCTTAACTCTGAATTCCTTTAAGAAAGCTTTTTGGCAAAGTGGAAGGAAAAAGAATGGTGGAGTCACTTGCTTATACCAAGATTTGTTGGGTGGGTGAAAATTTTGGAGATAATGGGCATTTAATACCTAGAACAACCGGGTGAGTAAACAGTTTTAAAATTTCTGGAATTCTGTACTTAACATCATATGTATGTAATTAAGATGAGAACTTGAACTTCCTATGACACAAGACCCTCTGTCATATACCTTTAGTTTGTCATACAAGAGATTTTAAGAATAAATCATGGAAAGCCCCCTCTAGAAGTCCTTTTTTTTTTCCTTTTTGATGCTGAAAGATTACTATTTTTTAAATGCTTAACACTAGAAAACATGTTGGTAGGTTAAAACTTGTATATTTTTAAAAATAACATTGATAAAAATTTGTGTAATACTCATGAAGGTTGAATATTGAACCGTAATGCTTGGGTATTCTAGAGCCATAATAAGAATACTGATTGCAAACTGCCAAAATTCAGTGGGTCAACAAACCAAATTTAAAAAATAATAAACAACTCAAGGGTATTAGATTACAAAGTATTCTTCCTTAATTTAGTTTGTCCATTATACTTTATTTTAATTATTCATAATATTGCTTAACATGCCAGGAAATGTCTTGTAATAGAATTTATAAAATAATGTCATTTCAGTAATATGAATACATACTATCTTTAGCATTCTGCTTTTAAAATCTCAGATTAAGATGTTCTGTAAGGAATTATATAGTTTAATGCATAAAAGCATGTCTTTGCTTAGTAACTTTATCCACTTCAGATTTTTGAAACCAAATGCTCACTTGGGAAAAATAAATTGAATAATTGGTATATGCCATTTTGTTGTTGAGCAAATAAGACAAACATTTTTGTAGTAAAAAACACGTATTCCAGGAGTTCCCTTCATGGCTCAGCGGAAATGAATCTGACTGCGAGGACACAGGTTCGATCCCTGGCCTTGCTCAGTAGGTTAAGGATCAGATCTGGCGTTGCCATGAGCCGTGGTGTAGGTCACAGACATGGCTCGGATCTGGCGTTACTGTGGCTGTGGTGTAGGAGAGCGGCTATAGCCCTGATTCGACCCCTAGCCTGGGAACCTCCATATGTCATGGGTGCAGCCCTAAAAAAAAAAAAGGAAAGAAAATAGAGGACAAATAAAATGGATGTTACTGCTAACATGGAGCAATTAATTTTTCACTTGGGGGTATCACTTTATGATGTTTATCCATATTTTGGGGTTTTTCGTATTTATTTTATTTTGTTGCATGGCCCAATTAGTAGATTATTCATTTTCATGAAGAACATAGCCTATTATCTTTCCTGTGTCCTGCTGTACACTTAAGGAATACAGGATTGGTTTATGTATTGTTGGACTTAAGTGGGCAAGTTAGAGGTGAAACATAATAGCAGGCCTGAAGATATAAGTTCTAATTGAAAATCTGGGCATTTATTTGTCTTTGGTTCCATTAGGAGATGGAAGTAAGAAAGAAAGAGCTCTTCTTTTAGTATTGGTGTGGATTTGCATGTCCAGGATCTACTTCTGTTTCTTATTCTTACTATTAATGATAGAGGTTTACAAATATGGTAAGTATAGACTTAGATTTTGTTCCTAAATAGAAAGATTATTTATAAATTATATATTATGAGGTGTTTATATGAGCGGAAAAGTTAGTAACACATTTAAAATGAAATAGGCAGCTATTAACTCTTTCCTCATGATTATACAATGAGTAATTGCCAAAGACTTTTCAGGCCATCTGATGACCATTAGGTGAAATCTTTGTTCTGTTAGGTTTTTCTTTGCTTTCTTCCTTTTCTTTTTTCTTTGCTAGTAGATGGGAGATATATTCCTTAAATGAAAAAGTTTGTTCAGGAGTTCCCTTTGTGGCTTAGTGTAAAAGAATCTGACTAGTGTCCATACAGATGCAGGTTCGATCCCTGTCCTTGCTCAGTGGGTTAAGGATTTGGCAATGCCATGAGCTGTGGTGTAGGTCACAGACGTGGCTTGGTCTGGCATGACTGTGGTTGTGGCCAGTGGCTACAGGTCCGATTCAACCCCTGGCTTGGGAACCTCTATATGCTGCAGGTGCAACTGTAAAAAGCAAATATATATATATATATATATATATATATATATATATATATATATATAATTTCTTTTTTGGGTCTTGTGATTCTTTATATTAAAAACTCACTTAAAATTTAATATGATCTGGCATCACTATTTGACCTTGGACTGTTTTCTACTTCCTTCTCAGCCTTTCCTGTAGCTGGATGCTGCTCCTCAAATAAAATCTGTGCTGTGATCTCTCATTGTTTTAGTTCATTCTAGTCCCTGGATCCATGTAGCTTTTAATTCTTGTCTTTCTAGAAATTACCTGCTTACGCTTGAGGACCTGACTGAGGTGTTAATTTCCCATAAGTTTCTGTATGATTCTCCTCTCCATCCACCAACAGAATTAATTCCCTCTCTCCTTTTTGTTGTAATAGCCCTTTATAGGTGGCTTCTCCAACAGCTATGAGTCATAGATGTGTCATAGTTATTAAGAGAGGGGCCATGTGTTATCCAGCCTTGTCTGTTCTAGGACAAGCATGTAGTGAACATTTGTTGAATTGAAATGTTTCGAACGCCATGCTTGTCATGATTAAGAAAACAGCTTGCCTCATTAAATTCCTCGATCACAGTAGCCAGCTCTCCCTGTTGCTCGCACACTCTACTCCCACCTGTTCTATTGTGGTTGTCGGTTTCTATTAAAATACATTTGGGAGCAATCAGCAGAGGATCATTTTGAGTAGCTGAGTGCAAGGAAACTGGCTTTGGCTTCTCCATTGACGTTTTGTTTTGAGTGGTCTGTTTTCTTCCTGCCTTTCTGCAGGACCCTAACAGGAGTATCCATACCAGCAGCAGCAGCAGCAGCAGCAGCTGTAGCAGCAGCAGCAGCAGCAGCAGCAGTAGCAGCAGCAGCAGCAGTAGCAGCAGCAGCAGCAGTAGCAGCAGCAGCAGCAGCAGCAGCAGCAGCACCAGTTTTTCCAAGCCTCACAAATTAATGAAGGAGCACAAGGAAAAACCTTCTAAAGACTCCAGAGAACATAAAAGTGCCTTCAAAGAACCTTCCAGGGATCACAACAAATCTTCCAAAGAATCCTCTAAGAAACCCAAAGAAAATAAACCACTGAAAGAAGAAAAAATCGTTCCTAAGATGGCCTTCAAGGAACCGAAGCCCATGTCAAAAGAGCCAAAACCAGACAGTAACTTACTCACCATCACCAGTGGACAGCAAGATAAGAAGGCTCCTAGTAAAAGACCCCCCATTTCAGATTCTGAAGAACTCTCAGCCAAAAAAAGGAAAAAGAGTAGCTCAGAGGCTTTATTTAAAAGTTTTTCTAGCGCGCCACCACTGATACTCACTTGTTCCGCTGATAAAAAACAAATAAAAGATAAATCTCATGTCAAGATGGGAAAGGTCAAAGTTGAGAGTGAGACGTCAGAGAAGAAGAAATCAGCTTTACCGCCCTTTGATGACATTGTGGATCCCAATGATTCCGACGTGGAGGAGAATATGTCCTCTAAATCTGATGTGAGTAGGCTGGTTGGTTTTCCTACTTTCCCTTACTAAGCTTTCAGATTTTATTTGCAATAGCTTCAGAGTAAATTCAGAGGGAAGCAAATGAAAGGTACACCCTTAAAATGGTAGCATGGAAGTAGACATGGCCTAGGAATGAATTTCCTTAACTAATGGAAAGAAGGAAATGAAACCATTAAGGGATCTGTAGAGGTTTAGGCTATTATTTAAGTTATTAAAGGAAAGGTATTCCAGAGTTATAATAAGGGGTTGTTTGAATACCAGCAGAAAAATCTAGATGCTCCTCAGAGCTTAGTTACTCTGCTTTTCAGTGACTGCTGATTTAGGAAAGTGAGAAGAATGCAATAAAACTAGAATACACCAGAAAATAAATTTTTAAAAGACATAGAAAATATTAGGGTGCAACTACAATGTTGATCTTTTTGATCAGTGGAAAGAAGTAATTTGTTTACAGAGACTGAAAACTGGTGATAGTATTTTGTAATAGTTTCATGGAAGCAAAATTGATGTAACAATATACTATGTATTTAAAATGTTTAGCTTGATAGATTTTGATGTATGTATGTGCCATGAAAATGAAATATTTAATTTTCCCCCTGTCTTAGAGCTACTGATTTGGAAGAGGCAGTGTATATGATCTTCATTACAAGTTTTGCTGTTGAGTAGGATTATTTTTGTGTGTTCCTAAAAGACCATCTGGACATTTAATAACCCTCCAAAATGTTATTTAATTTTGAGACATAAACTTAAAATTATGGGGCGTTAGTTGTTGTGGCTAAGGAGTTAACGAACCTGACTAGTATCCATGAGGACTTGTGGCTAAGGAGTTAACGAACCTGACTAGTATCCATGAGGATGTGGGTTCCATCCCTGGCCTTGCTCAGCGGGTTCAGGATCCGGCATTGCTGTGAGCTGTGGTATAGTTCGCAGACGTGGCTTAGATCCTGAGTTGATATGACTGTGGCACTGGCCAGCAGCTACAGCTCCGATTCAACCCCTAGCTTATGGGAACTTCCATAAGCTACAGGTGCAGCCCTAAAAAGCAAAAATAAAACCAAAAACCAAAACAAAACAAAAAATGACTTAAAATTATGGATTTCTCAGAGTTGTAAGGGAATTTCAGATTACCTGTTATAATCTCCTATCAGTATAAAAAATCTTACATTTCTGGTGACAGAATTGTTAATAACTTAAGTATTCCATTCTATTTCTGGAGAGTGAATGCTATGAAGTTATCTCCTCACTTCCTGTTTTTCTCTAGCTTTGGCCTTCACTGCTACTTAACAGTCATGATCAGTCTCAATAACCTCCTTAAGTTGAGTTGTCAGTATTTCTAGACAACAGTCAAGGAAGATGTCAGGCTGAAAATTGCTGACAGTTTTAGAATACTTCTCTTTCTGTCCCGTAGGGAAGCTCCACCTAGGTTCCTAGTTCAGATGCTGGCCAAGGGTAAGAGGCCTTCTGCATTTGCACTGTTCTGGGTGGAAAGCCAACTAGGGTTGGCACATGACATCCATATACCATTCAGAGGCCACCTCCTTCCTCCCTGCTCTCTATAGCTAATCTCAAAATTTTAATAGCCGACCAGATTAGGAGCAGAGTGTCCTATAAAATACTGGATGTTTGTGAAATAGAGATGAGAGCTAATAGGTTTGTCCCAATATCTCCAGCATTTGTTTTCCTCCTTTGCTTTATACCTTTCCTCTTAATTCAGAACTTGCTCTTCATGTAGATGTTCTTTGGAACATTTTTATATGTTCAATTTTTATTTCAAATTACCCTGAAATGTTCATTTATATTGGAGTATTATTAGTCTATCAAGATTCTCAAACTTAGCAACTTCATCTCTCCATATTCTGTTATGTTGCAGTTCTTCTAGAACAGTTTTCAAATTGTAATTTGTGATTTACTGGTGATCCATGAAATTTAACATGCCATCACTAGTATTAAAAAAAAATTAAGATCAGAATACATTGTAATTAGTATGGGTAAGTAATGGTGGTTTATGAAAATCTTATTTCAAAGACTATGTGTATATTTCTTATAATATGTCATGGCCAAAATTTTGAAAGGCACCCTTCTTAAATCTTTACTAATTTATGCAAAGACCAAATGGCTTTCATAAAGCACTACTGAATGCTCTTTCTATGTGAAATTATCACAGGTGATCTTTCTTTTTAGATAATTCTGCATATTCTTATTTTTGTTTGTCTCTTTTATATATGATTTATAAGATATGGCTTTTCCTAAACTTCATGTTCAATTTGATAGGTTTATTCAAAGCAATACTTTGAAAAATCTTCTGGAATGAGGAGTTAGAATTGTAACTCTGTAGAGTAGGTAGCAAATTTTTGAAATTATTCGTGACATATTAGAGCCACATATCCAGTGATCATTATAGGAGTTTTTGTAATGTGCTTTGTGTATTATTACAGAGAAAGCCTCTAAAGATTTTTGGGTATTATTTGGGTATAAAAATCAACAACTGTACTTTCCTTGTCCATTTTCTGACAGCAGCACTTTTATTGTTGCTACTTTTGGTTTCATTCTCTAAATATAGGTGGTAGAGCAGAAGAGTATTGACAAAAGTGTTTCCAAATAAGCCAGGGCCCAAAAGAGGATAAAAGAGGGCTGAAATTCCCTTTCTCCAATGGTAAAGGTAGCCTTTGTTTGTTTCTCCTACCTGGTGTCCCTTCTGTGGATGAGACTGAAGGATTAGGAAGCGGTTGTAATAGCACTAAGAAGCCTGTATATCCTCCCTTGGCAAGGAACTGATTGGATAGCTCAACACAGGCCAAACTTCAGGGGGTACCATTCCCATTTTTCTGGTGGTGAGTGTGTCTTTATCTGAATAAGTGACATCAGGTGACCTGATCTGTCTAAGGACCTTTCCAGTGTCATTATTTGAGTATGAGCCAGATTTATGTCCATTTGTGGTGGATGGCCCAGAGAGTAATTTTAGACTTAGGCAGAGATCATGGACTTTGGAAATAGAAGAAAGGCATAAAGAGAAATTTGGCAAGTGTGAAGAATTAGGAACGGCCAGGGGATAAAAGATTATTACCTGCTATATCTATAAAGAAAACATCTTGTCTTGGTACAGATTAGTTAAAATAAAAAGTAAAAAAAAAAATTTAATTATAGTTGGTTTACAACATTGTGCCAATTTCTGCTATACAGCAAAGTGACCCAGTCATACACACACACATATATATATATACATTCTTTTTTATGTTATTTTCCATCATGGTCTATCCCAGGAGATTGGATGGAGTTCCCTGTGCTTTACAATAGAACCTTGTTTTTATCCATTCTAAATGTAATAGTTTGCATCTATTAACCCCAAACTCCTAATCCATCCCGTTCCATTCCATGCCCTCTCTTCCTTGGCAACCACAAGTCTGTTCTCTATGGGTGTGATTCTGTTTGTTTTGTAGATAGGTTCATTTGTTCCATATTTTAGATTCCACATGTAAGTGATATCATATGATATTTGTCTTTCTCTTTCTGATTTTGCTTATTGTGATAATCTCTAGTTGCATCCATGTTGCTGCAAATAGCATTGTTTCATTCTTTTTTATGGCTAAGTAGTATTCCATCATATCTGTATATACCTATATATATGCCTACATATATACCTCACATCTTCTTAATCCATTCATCTGTCAATTTAGGTTGTTTCCATGTGTTGGCTATTGTGAATAGTGCTGCTATGAACATAAGGGTGCATGTATCTTTGTAAGTTATGTTTTTGTCAGGATATATACCCAGGAGTAAGATTGCTGGATCAGATGGTAATTCTATTTTTAAAAGGAAGAAGTTTTTCAAGGAGATTTTCCATGATTAAGTTAGATTCAGGTTTTATATGAAAAATAAAAGCAATGCTATTAAAATAGATTAGGAAGCTTAGATTGTTGACTCACATGGTTCTTCTTGGTTACAGTTTTTATATGCTTTATATGTGAGTAGAGATAAAAGAAGTTCATCCATGGTTTATAAGTCTGCATGTTTTCTGAGGAATCACTTATTTGTTGATAAGTAGGTAGGTAAGTAGGTAAGGTAGATAGGTATATAGTAAAGACATTAAGTAATTAAAGAGTCAGCATTCTGGTGTCAGGCTGTGTTTTAAATTGCAGCTCCATCAGTGATCTTGAGCTTGGATTTGACCTTCTGTATTTCTTAGTTGGATCTGGGATTTGACCTTCTATATTTCGTAGTTTCTTCATTTTCTGAAACAGAGATCATAGAAGACTTTGTAAGATTTTTATGGGAAAAGTCAATCTGGGTAAAGGGCTTAGCACACTAAACAAAGAATGTTGGTGAGCCACTGTTACATGATTTGGCTTCTGCCAGTCATTATAACCTTTAACATTGAAAGAGATTTTGTGATATTCAAAAATACTGCAGAATTCTAGTGTCCTTTTTCAAGTGTATGAGGTAAATGTTTTAAATGTGAAAGAGTACTTGGAAATATGTCACATTGCTCTGAATTTTGTCCTGAGGAGGTATATGGCCTTGATATTGATGTGCATGTGTAACATGGTAACTGGAAAAATACAGGACAGAGTGTCTCATGGTTTTTGTTTGTTTGTTTGTTTATTAGGGCTGCGCCTGTGGCATATAGAGCTTCCCAGGGAGGGGTCGAATCAGAGCTGTAACCACTGGCCTACACCACAGCCACAGTAATGCCAGATCTGTGACCTACACCACAGCTCATGGCAATGCTGGATCCTTAACCCACTGAGCGAAACTGCATGCATGCTAGTCACATTCATTTCTGCTGAGCCATGATGGGAACTCCATCAGTTTTAAATGAAGAGTTAAGCCAAAGTTTCCCAGGATCCTTTAGTTTTTCAATTAAATGAGATAACAGGCAAAGACTTAGCCACCACTGCATTGGTAAGCACTTGGTTGTTTTCTTTTTCTTTCTTTCTTGGCTTGCTTGCTTTTTCCTTTCTTCCTTCCTTCCTTCCTTCCTTTCCCTCCCTCCCTCCCTCCTTTCTTTCTTTCTTCCTTTCTTCCTTCCTTCCTTCCTTCCTTTCTTTCTTTCTTTCTTTCTTTCTTTCTTTCTTTCTTTCTTTCTTCCTTCCTTCCTTCCTTCCTTCCTTCCTTCCTTCCTTCCTTCCTTCCTTTCTTTCTTTCTCTTTCTTTCTATTACTATTAAAAGAAGACACTCTAAGAAATGATTCATCTTTTTTATTTTTATTTTTTTATTTTATTTTTTATTTTCCCACTGTACAGCAAGGGGATCAAGTTATCCTTACGTGTATACATAACAATTACATTTTTTCCCCCACCCTTTGTTCTGCTGCAACATGAGTATCTAGACAAAGTTCTCAATGCTACTCAGCAGGATCTCCTTGTAAATCTATTCTAAGTTGTGTCTGATAAGCCCAAGCTCCCGATCCCTCCCACTCCCTCCCCCTCCCATGAGGCAGCCACAAGTTTAGATTACTATTAATATGACTGTACGAGTCGTTTTTAAAATAGGATTTATAATTCCTGAAATGTTTCTCATTTTATAAAGAAATTTAATGTTGTTACATGAAAAATCTATCAGTACTTTTCCTCTACAGAGGAATTTGGGAGGTCAGGTGGACAGCAGTGGGTAGGGAGGGGAAGGCCTGGTGCAGAGTGGGTGAGCACTTAGTAAAGACTGGAAGCATGGTAAGGGCATGTTTTCATTATGTCCATAAATGTTAGCATTACATTCAAGAACTTAGGTAATTCTCAGTAGAGTAAAGCTGTTCTCTATTTAGGAATTCATCTTTTTGTGGCCAGAATGGTCACTTATGGAAAGTGGCTGTTCTTACTAGTGATTATCACTAACTGGCAGCTAGAAAGGGTGAGGAACTGAGTCTATCTGGTCAACTAAAGATTCGTAACTGTGGTTTGTATTAATCCATTTAAACTTTAATTGACAATTAAGAAAAAATCTTCTACCCTTCCTATAATTCCCTAGTTTTTGTTTTTTATAAAACTCTTCCACTAAAGGGAAGTTTATTGAGTTGATCTTATTTTGTGATGAGGAAGTTTGGTATTTATAGCAGAGAAGGAGGGAAAAAACAGTAAAAGAAAATTGAAGCAGCCATTTATGATCAGATTCAGTTGTGGTAGTAATTTCCTTATCGTTCATTGCCTTCACTTTTTTACCTTGCTTTGTAGAGATTTAATCATAATTTAAAAGTATAGAAGTTAAAAGTTTTAATTATCCTGCCTTGTAAATGGGCAGATTGCATATGGTAAAATGTTACATACTTCAACCTGCAGTGTGAGAAATGAGATTTTAATTGTGTTTTGATAGTTTGACTTTACCAAAGTGTTTTATTGGAAAAGATCTTGAGGAAGGAAGATGAATTATCACGAAATGGAGCAGGTTTTCCCAAGGGTGGCTGGTGGTTTAGATACGGGGTAAAGACTTCACCTGAGCAGAAGTTTCTTTGGAAAAGAAAAGAAAACAAAAACAAAACAAAAAAAAAGAAAGAAAGAAAGAAAAAGAAACTTCCCTTCTTTTGTGGTGCCTCATTTCCTCTGGCCCCACCCTGTCCCTTGTCCCGATTATGCTGTCTGGAGCTGGCAGTAAATGTCCTGCTGTTGAAGCACCGGCCTCAGGTTTTTATGTGATGGAAGGTTGTCGCAGTCAGAGAAGAAGGTCTTTATTGTGTTTTCAAAGTGGCTTTTTAATGACTTGTAATTCCAGCACATGCAAGAGCTGTAAAGTCGGTAAGGATGGAGAGTGAGCAGCTGGAGAGGCCATTCATTAAAGGGCTGCCCTGACTCTCCAAGGGGGGGGCTTTCGTTCTGGACTCCCATTCTCTGCATTTTATAACTGAAGGTAAACATACCTGAAAGGGTGCAGTTCTTTCTCTGGTAGAGGTAGCCCAGTGTGGAACATTCATGAACATAGTTGGCAGAACGTTAACTTTGTTGGAGGCGTGGAGGTTTTCACCTGACCTGTTTTCTAACTCTGTGTTGTATGTAATCAGATGGAGGCTGGTTCAGCCTGGAAGATCAACTGTTCATTTATTCAGCCACATTCCTTCATTTATTCCAAAGAGGATCTGAAGCAATTCAAAGGGAGATTTGAAAAAAACAAAAATAAAAACAGAACTCCAAAACTGACTTAAAGGTTCTTTCCTTCCTTGTTTGGGTGCCATGCTAAGTAAGCCCACATGGTTTTTCAGTTTTTAAGGTAAATAATTCCTTAGAAGCCATTAGGTATCTGGGAGTCATGAACGGGCAGGGGGGCCTGATCATTGCAGAGTGGGTTGTCATCAATAATTGACAACACTCAGCATTTTCACTTGCTTGTATTGAATTTTCTCTTTCCCAATAAATTCCATGAGCCTCCTTCAAAGAAGCTGCATTGCCTATTCAGTGCATTATTGTTTCTTACTCCAGGGCTCATTATCATTATGTAATTGTCCCATCTGTCATGTCAAGACACAAAGTCAGTGATGTGACTCAACATGGTCTTTGCATGGCTAGCTTTACTGTATCTTCAGGATGCCTGATACTTGTAGCTAAGCTTTCCTTGTGTGCTTTCTATGTGCTGGTCACCCTTCTGAGTACTTCACTTGTTTCAACTCATGTAAGCCTCAAACTCTATGAAAGAGACTCTTATTACCCCCATTATATAGATAGAGAAACTGAGGCTCAAAGGTTGAGAAACTTGCTCATGGTTGCCATTGTTTAAAAATGGTAGAGCAGGAGTTCCTGTTGTCGCTCAGTGGTCAAGGAACACGACTAGTATCCATGAGGACATTGGTTCGATTCCTAGCCTCGATCAGTGGATTAAGGATCTGGCATTGCGGAGAGCTGTGGTGTAGGTCACAGACATAGCTTGGATCCAGCTTTGCTGTGACTGTGGCATAGGCCAGCAGCTGTAACTCCAATTTGACCCCTAGCCTGGGAACTTCCATATGCCATGGGTATGGCCCTAAAAGGGCAAAAGACAAAAGCAAACAAATAAATAAAAGTGGTAGAGCCAGAATTTGTTCCCACTTGGTAGGGAGTGTACTTGAGGAGTTTGGGAGGGAAGAAAATCATATTTTCCCAGGAATTCATATTATAATGGCAGAGATGTGCTTCATGAAATGGGCATCACTGCTGTGAAAGCCTTTGATAGCATATTTCTTGTTCCACTTCTGAATCATAATTCTTTGAACTACCTCTTGGCTTGGGCTCTGCCAACAGCCTTTAGGAGGTGACAGGTCCTCCTCATGGGAGGACTGGGCATACCCAATTGGAAGTGAGGGAAGTGCTGTGTAACATCCAGGAACCTCCAATCCATATTTGCTTAAAATAAAACAGACCCTTATGGTTCTGGATTTAACAATATTACAGTGTATCATCAGCACTATTTCCCTGCTCTCAGAATTTTCCCCACTTGGTTTTGTGTGGGAATGAATTTATGTTTAACAGAGCTGAGCTGCAATATCGAGCTTTCCCAGAAGGTGCCACCAAATAACAAATGCTGTCCTCCAGTTTGAAGATTCTTTTTTGTAGCTTCTAGTTACATTTTGTAATTTCACTTTATAATGTCTCTAAGATAGTAAAGATGTCAGCTGTGCTTTCTTTGAATTAAGGGACATGATAATGCCATGGATTAGGTAGAGGGTGGTTTTCTTTTGGGGTCTATGTAATTGTTTAACCAAGTTTGAGAAATTGTTCTCAGTGGGTAACAATTTATGACTGTAAACTTTCAAGGCAGTGTCAAGGTCCACAAAGAAAAATCACCCCTAGAGGCTTCTTTAGGTCACTAGAGGTGACTGCCACAATGAGATGTTCCCAGATAAAGTCAAAGATCCTTCTATTAAGTGGGAGAAAATTGAAAAGCATTTACTGAAGTGTTCAGAGACAACAGACTTTTTTTGCCTTTGAATTCTGAAGACATAGAGGATGGGGATGTGCGGGGGCTGGGTCGGGGGAAATATTCAGAATTGTTGACATAGAGAAAAGGAAATTTCCTTGTCTTGGTCATGCGAAGAAATTGTATGCATGGGGTCCTCAGATGTTACTTAAATAAATAAATAAGGTAAATACTAGAGTGCTCTGGTTTGAGACCTCAGTATTTAGAATCATGGAACTTTTTTTATTTAATTTTTTTTTTTTTGGTCTTTTTAGGGCTACACCTGAGACATATGGAAGTTCCCAGGCTAAGGGTCAAAATGGAGCTGCAGCTGCTGGTGTACACCACAGCCACAGCAACTCCAAATCCAAGCCGCATCTGTGACCTACACCTCACAGCAACTCCAGATCCTTTAATCCATTCATTGAGGCCAGGGATCAAACCCCTGTACTCATGGATACTAGTCAGGTTCTTTACTGCTGAGCCATGATGGGAATTCCATGTACTGTTTTTTGAAAATTAAATTGTTGACCCATTTGTGTTTTAAATATTATAAAACCATCATGTCACTTTGAGTACATATACACATTTCCTTCTAAACATGTTTAATTGTTTTTAATATTCTTCGATTATTTTAGTCTTGTTTAATAACATTTGACAATATTTATGTGGTATATACTCCTATATGTAAACACTGTGTTAGATGATGGTATGAAATTAGAATTTGGGTTGAGCTTTGAAGGAAGGCAGGCATGAGGGAGTAGAGTTGAGGGTGGGTGGGTCAGAGAAGGCATTCTTGATTGGCTGGAAACAGCTTCAGGAAAAACAACAACTGATGGCAAATGTAGACAAGTCTCCATTGTCTTTATTGAAGATGAAGAGAGCTCTTATACACGAATCTCTGCAGTTAATTTATCAAACTGGTTTGTCAGGAATGAAGGAAACCTCATTGAACTCTACTTCGTGCTCGGCATATGCTGGATACTTTCACAATATACAAATATCTTCTTATTCAATCCATACAGTGTGTGAGATAGACTTTTTCTTTCCTCTCATCTTCCAGATGTAGAAGTAGCAGAGTTAACATGTGAATTAAGGTCTGACCAGTGCCAGAACCCATGCTTTTTTTTGGTACCACTGATGAAACTTTGTTGAGAGAGGAATCACATCAAATTAAAACTGATGCAGTACTGATAAAATCTTTTCAAGAAAAAAATCTAAATTAGCAGTATTAACTCTTCCATTTTTAGCTTCCTATGACCCTCTGATAACGGTATCACAGTTCAGTGAAAGGAGGAACATGAGAAATAAGATGTGTAGCCACAGTACTTGGGTACTTGGCTGTGAACGATGGGTGCAAGGAGACCTGGCTGTGATTTCCACAGTGCTGATCAACTCATACTTTACATCATTTCCTAAGCAGAAGAACTGAAGAAAGTATTGAGAAGTGCTGGTACTTCAGAGTCTGTCCAAGGGCACTTGTTCACCAGTGTACCAACTTACTAGGCTTTTTCATATGCCTTTTACCAGGGGGTAGGACAAGGCCATTGTGACTGTGAGAGCTCCCATTTACTGCATTGCATTATCTTAAGGGTGTACTCATGGAGGATATGAAGAAGGAACATAGGGCTCTCTTGTCCTGGAACATGGCCATATCTGGCTAATAATTTATCTTTTCTTCCTGGGCCCAGGAGAGGTGGTCCAGGAGGCATGGTCCTTGAGCATACACTTGGAATCAAAAGACTAGACTGGGTCAATTTCCTAGTGATGAATGGTAAATTGTGATTTTTAATGATTAATGATACAAACTGCCAAAAATATTCATTATATCATAGATGAAGTCTTAACCTTTTTGTTTGTTAATTTATGATTTGTGTTCTATGAAGATCTGGTGTTAGTAGGTGTTCTTGTGAAGATTAAGAGGCAAAGCCGAAGTCTAAGAATTTAGTGATTTATACTCCACAGCCATAGCATATGTTTTACTCCAGCACACATTTCTAAAATCTCACTTTTCAGTTGGCCTAACCTTAGATCATATTGGGAATCAAAGCAGAGTGTCGCTGTAAGTACACTCTAGTTTAAAATGTTCAGTATCTGACAAATTGTACTCAAGGTGAACTGACGCAATTTCAGGATTATAAAGTGCTCCATTCCATTTTCAAGTTCCCTCCTCTTTCTTCTTATTTTCCAGGGTCATTTTAATTAAAGGGGTACATTAGAGTTCCTGCTGAGGTGCAGTGGATTAAGAATATGACTGCAGTAGCTCTGATTGCTGCAGAGGTGTGGGTTCGATCCCCAGCCTGGCGCAGTGGTTTAAAGGACCCAGTGTTGCCACAGCTGCAGCATAGGTTGCTGCAGCTTCTCAAATTCAATCCCTGGCCCAGAACTTTTATATGCCATGGGAGTGGCCATTAAATAAATAAGTAAATAAAAATAAAGGGGAACATTAAACTTGTTCCTGCTGATTATGGAGTTCCCCAGTGGCTCAGTGGGTTAAGGATCTAGCATTGTCACCACTGTGGCTTGGGTCATTGCTGTGGCGAACATTTATTCCCAGGCTAGGGAACTTCTACATGCCGCAGGCCTGGCCAAAACAAAAACAACAACAAAGAACACTGTTGCTGATCTTGTGATGGGTTATTTGAAAGTGCTAGGTTATCTGATAATCGTAGGCAAGGATGCCTCACTCTTGCTTAGCAAGCCTGCCTTCAATGTCCAGCAACTTTCAGAATCATACAACAAGTCCCCTCCCCACTTTTAAAGAAGAGGAATGCACAGTCCTCCTTATGTAATAAAATCAGCATTATTTCGTAGATTACTCTTCCAAAATTATGACTGGAAGGAAGGAGGTGATGTTTCCGTCTTTTTATCCTCATTAGGTTAATAGTTCTGTTGACTCTCTTCTCTCTTTAGAAAACCTTCCATGGCTTACTATGTACTCTTTTAAAGATTTAAGACTGAATTTGGAAACCATGGAGATCTTTTTTTTTTTTTTAATACAGCATTTACTTCACAATGTAGAAAATCATAGCATTTTTTAAAAGTGGGAAGTGACTTCAGAAATTTCCTTTAACACCTTGCATTTTGCAGAGAACTTGAGGTCAAGTTTCTTAATCTGCCCAAGATCAGGATGCCCTCACTGACCCCAAAAAAGGCCCTAGGATTCAGGCCCCTAGTTAGTGTGCTATTATCATTTCCGGTTGGAAAGTTTACAATCCTTCACATGTCCCTTATTGCTTTTCCCAAACTCTCCTCCACTTGAATGTTTTATACTTCTTTGTAGTGAGTGGTTTATGCCCATTAGGCATAAGACCACTTGGCCCTGCATCTCGGTCTATGCCCCTTAGTTGAATGAATGGACCTTATGTTTCACATCCTCAGCAGAATCCCACCTGAAAAGCCTCGTGTTATGTTTAAGTGAGAGGAGGATGTAAGTCTCAGAATATTACAGAGATTAATTGATGAAAAATTCAATAGACTTGTTTCTTCGTCGTCCTTTGATTGTCTCTGGGAAAATACCAACCAGAGTAATCATGGCTTGGTATATTTCAAGGGGAAAATAAATCACAAGACAAAACAGAAGATGACACATTTAGGTATCTGGCAAATCACAAGTGTTAATATTTTTTGATAATCAAAACATCAAAAGAGCTTTAAAAACCTCTAGTATAAATGAAGCCTTTACTTGGACAAGCTGATATTCTTTGCAGATGAAACTTCCTCTCCGGTATCTTCAGTATCTGCTTATGTGTCTTATTGTTCCCCTTAGTCTCTCTGTAAATGTACTGAGGTATCCCTCATTCCAGACAGCCAGCCTCTCACACACTCACTGCCTCTAGCTCTCCAGTTAACCCTGATGCTCTCTAGGCTGTGGCCCCTTATTTTTGTTTTCTTCACTGACATATGTCTCAAAAGCTCCCTTATTTCTCAACCCATTGTAAGCTGGCTTTTGCTCTTGGAAACTATTCTTCAAACTACCACTGGAAAAGGTCACCAGTGCCTTCCAGATTCTTATGTAGAAAATGACTTCTAAGCATTAGATTTTACCTTTCTGGCATCTTTGACTTGCTTTTATGTTCTATTCCTTGGCCCTACTCTACTACCCTGATCCCTCTGACTGTTCTCTGTGAGCCTCCTTTGCCAGCTGATCTTCTTCTACTAACCTTAAGTTTGCCACTGCCAGTTTCTTTCTTTTCTGTTATATAATCTTTCCCTGGACAATCACTGCATACCTCTCTCCTGTCTCTTTCCTTTCTCAGACTCTATCTATAATGCAGACACATTCTGGGAGGAAATATGCAAAAGGATCTAAAACACTAGTTAAACTGGTATTATGGGCCATTTTCAAAATGTTATCTTTAATACTGCTATTTTTAAACATCTTATTGTTTCAAAATCTCAAATCCTGGAGTTTCCACTGAGGCACATTTGGTTAAGGGTCTGGCATTGTCTCTGTAGTGACTCTGGTTGCTGCTGAGACATGAGTTTAATCCCCAGCCCAGCATAGTGGGTTAAGGATCTGGCATTTACACGGCTGTGGCATAGGTCACAGCTGTGGCTCAGATTTGATCCCTGGCCTAGGAACGTCCGTATGCCACAGATGTGGCCAAAAAACCAAACAACAATCTCAGATCAAAAACAAAAATCTCAGATCCTATATGGGCTAAATACTAAATTCTGTCTTTTTCTTTTTGTAATCTTTTATTATGGAGAATTTCAAATATATATACAATATGCAGAATAGTATAATAAAGCTCCCAGTCATTTATCACTTAGCTACAACAATTATTAACTAAAGGCCATTCTTTTTCAACTTGAGTGACGTCTGTGCTTCCCCCAGTATAATTTTTAATATAATCCTAGATGCCATGGTAATTCATTCATAGATATTTCCATGTGAATCTCTAAAAGATAAGAACTTTCTAAAAACAGAAAATATCACTATACATCTGAACAAATTAATGATTCTTAGTATCATCACTGGGCAAATTTTTAATAGAATCAAAATGTCATAAATTTTCTTTTTGTCTTTGCAGTTTGTTTGGATCAGGATCCACATCTTGCAATTTGTGTCTTTGAAGTCTCTTTTAATCAAAAGGTGCTCTTTTATCTCACTTGTTTTCATGTAAGGGTACAAGAAAAAACAAAACCTGGTTCGTTTGCCTTATTTCTCACTTTGCTGATAGTATCTTTGTGGTGTATTTTCTGTAGATGAGGGGTATGGCCAGATTTAGGTTAGGGTTTGGGTTTTGAGGCAAGACTGTTTCACTGATTGAGTTGTGTTCTTTCATCTGGAGGCCTGTAAGGTGAGGTTCTTTCTTTTTTTGGTGTGATTAGCATCCATTGATGCTCAGGGCCCAGATGCATTAATTCATTGGGTGTTGTATATTGGCAGTATTTTTATTCCATGATTCTTTCTTCATTTATCAGCCAGAGCTCACCTCTCGAGAGAAACTCTCTCCTTTGTTTAATCAGCCGTTAGCTTGTATAGGGAAAGTAAAACACGGTGCTTGATTCTTTACCTCCCTCCCTGTTTAATACCAGTTTTCAAAAGAATGGGTTTGGTTCCCTAGCATCCTTTGACAATGACTAGTTTTTTTAAGCATTGCTTTTAAGACTTCTTCAATTTATCCTTTCCACTCTCATTTTTCTTTGCTTTCCCTTATGCTTTAGTGATCCTAAAATATTAGCAATCTTCAGTTTCCTGATCATTCCATGCTATTCTACATCCTAGTGAAATAGTTGATACTTTATGACCTGGTTAACGTTCACCTTTTCTTTGAAGTCTTTCTAAGGAATCTACCCCACTTAAATTAATATCTCCCTCCTTTGTGCTCCCTCCATTAACAGTTTATCCATACTTTGATTATAGTTGTATTCTCTCGTATTAAAATGTTTTTCTCCTGATCAGTGGGGTATATTTAGTCCAGATACAGACTCTTACCTGTCTGATTTCTCAGCTCCTTGCATTGTGCCTGGCATTTAATTGGTGCTGAACAGATGTTGAGTTAAATAGTGCAAAGATTTATTTATACTTATGTATTTGTGGATTTATAATTGACTTCTCTTAACTAATTTATAGTGGAGATGTCTTAGCTATAAATATGTCCAAGTGATCTGGAAATGTGATACTTGGCCCCTTCCCTTTATGGAGGTAATGTGGACAGGCCACAAGGAATGGGAGAGCTCCCTGTATAAACAAGACAACTTGGCCCTCATACAGGAACACAGTTCAGGGTATAACCCACCCTTGAAGGAATAAGTTCATCCAGCAGAACCTTGTGATAAATTGGAGGCCAGATTAAGCAGGTTGTATAAATAGGATTGCCTGGTGTGTGTGTGTGTGTGCTTTTTAGGGCTGCACTTGTGGCAAATGGAAGTTCCCAGGCTAGGGGTCAATTCGGAGCTACAGTTGTCGGCTTACATCACAGCAACGCAGGATCCGAGCTGTATCTGTGACCTACACCACAGCTCACAGCAATACCGGATGCTTAACCCACTGAGCGAGGCCAGGGATTGAACCCACATTCTAATGAATCCTAGTCAGGTTTGTTAACCTCTGAGCCACGAAGGGAACTCCAGCACCTTACCTGTCTTTGTAGCCCTGGCCTTTGTGTTGGAGGACAAAAACCAGCCAAGGAGTTGGAGCTCGTGAAAATTCTCAAGAAATGACCTGAGATTTTTGTTGTTGTTGTTAACCGATTCTATCATGAAGAGTATTAAACCACAAAAATAATTGGGGGTGGGGGGCAATGACCACAAATTAATCTTTTATCGAGACAGCAGAGGGATGTCAGAGTCTAGAAATCCCAAAACATTTGCTTCTGTATTTTCAAAAAGCAAATAGCTTTCAGAGAAATTTCAATAACAGGATGTTGAAGTGAAAGAAATTTCTGCCTCCCTGTTTCCTATACGGACTGTGCAGAGGCATGATAACATGCAGGCTATGCAACCACCTTGTTTTTGCTGTCCTTGTGATCATGAAATACGATTATATGAGCTCTAATGTTTATATGTGCTTTTGAAATTATTGGAACTGGTAAAAATGCCACTTGTGTATTGTATGAAAGGAACTATTTCCCCTTCTTCGGTTTACTCAGGTTGCATAATCACCATGATAGATTAGCTTTAAATTAATAACCTTAATTTGGTTGTAGATAATTATTAAACCATCACATTTGAGTATCTGAAACGATGCAATTAAATGTTTATTGTGTATGTGGAAGAATGAATGAAAAAATACTCCCCAAAGACTTAAGTGCTTAACCACAAGGGCAAGCATTATTGAAGAAAAAAGGACTTCCTGTCGTGGTGCAGCAGAAAGGAATCCAACTAGGAAGCATGAGATTGCTGGTTCGATCTCTGGCCTTGCTTAGTGGGTTAAGCATCCGGCGTTGCCATGAGCTGTGGTGTAGGTCGCAGGCATGTCTCAGATCCAGCTTTGCTATGGCAGTGGCATAGGCTGGTGGCAACAGTTCCAGCCTGGGAACCTCCATATGCTGCGGGTGCGGCCCTAAAGAAAAGGCAAAAGACAAAAAAAAAGTTCTGCTGAACAATAGCACTTATGCTGAGAGAAATAAAATGTGGAGGATATATATAGTTCCCCTAAAGAATTAGTATCTTAATCAGTTTTCAAATATGTATTTAATTATACTCAAACATATATTTAAATATACTATCGGAGACTTAGCATTTGAAGGGTGGCTTTAAAGGAGTCATGATTACACTAGAAAATTAAAATTATAACCAAGTATAATTTATCACTGTGGGAGACTGAATCTCTTAAAAGAAAAAAATGGACTGAAGACAGCAGCCATCATTTTCAAGAGGAAAATGTTATCACAAGCATCTTCTCTTAAGGAAAGACATGGGCCCAGCAATGTACTTTTAAACCTCATTAAGGTATCCTAAAAACGTACACAGGCATATCTCTTTTTATTGTGCTTTGGTTTATTATGCATCACAAATATTGTGGGGGTTTTTTTGTTTTTGTTTTTTTACAAATTGAGGGTTTGTGTCACCCTCCTTTGAGGAAATCTGTCAGCACCATTTGCTCACTCCATGTCTCTCTGTCACTCTATAGTAATTCTTGTGATATTTCAGACCCTTCGCCAGTCAAAAAATTATGGCTCAGATGATGTCTAGCAATTTTTAGCAATTTTTTAAAATTAAGATAATATACATTGTTTTTTAGACATAACGCTGTTGCGCACTTAATAGATATGCACTGGGAAACCAAAATGTCTGTGGCACTCGCCTTATTGCAATATTCGCTTTGTTACGGTGGTCTGGAATCTCTACAGTATCTCCAAGATGTGTTCCCTCCTGTCTTCAGATCTGAGGATCTCCTAAGTTGGATTTTTCATGCTAGTGCATCCTGAGCAGTGGCTCCACTAGTTGGCTGTTAAGGGACCCTGCACGTTCTGCAACCAAAAGCTTCACCAGTGGGGGTGGCTTTCTTATACTCTGCACTCCTACTTCCTGTTGTCTTCTGAGTAGTTTGTGAATTTTGAAGGTAAGGACCCTGCTTTATCAGAAAATGTGCCTAGGTTTATACTGACTTCAGAAGATCCTGAAGTACACTTACCAAGGATTTTCCTTCACCTTGTTTACCTGCTGCTCAGCGGTCACTAATTTTGATGACTTTTTAGTAGCCTAAAGCCTATAAAAATGCAGACTTGGATAGCATGTCTTAGTCCATCTAAGGGTGTGTAATGTACCACATTGGAAAGATTTATTTTGCAGTCATTGCCTGTGGGTGTGAACCGTGTCAGTAAGTCAAAGGAAAAGCTTTTAGTTGTTACAGAAAGGACAGTTAAAGGTGTTTAACCTAAATTTCTTTCCTGAATGCCAAATATCTTTCCAGGGGAGAAAGATTCCAAGTCTTTTCTGATTAGTTCATTTCAGAATAGTGAACATATAGCCAAGATCAAAAGGCAACAAGGTTTTGCCTTAGATTCATAGCTGCATGTTCTAAAGTAGCTGTAGAAGTTACCCCATTAGTACGTTTTAAAGCTACCCATAAAATGCCACTTTGCATCTGGCATCAGATCTATTAATTTGACTATTATGAATATGTAGGAATATTTTGAAAACTCCCATAGTCTCCTAAAGTCTCCAGGCCCTTATTAGCAGAAAAATCTTAACTTCTGCCAGGGCATGGAGCCAAGGTAAGATCCTTAAGTAGATAACATTTAGCATTTGAAATACTCATAACGAAAGGGAAGTCCACATGGAGCTTTCAAGCTGTTATCCATTTGAAATATCCAGTACGGAGTCCGAGGGAGAAGATTAAGCAGATGTCAGGCTTGTTCCGGCAGGATTCATTGATGAACCACCGTCTCTCCAATGTGTTGTATGCCCAGCATCCTGGGATGGGCTCACACTAATTCATTTGATCCATGTGTTGCTTTGGGAGGCACTATGCATTGATTGCTCCTGCTTCACAGGTGGTGGCCAATGAACTTGGGGAGATAATGGCCTTTCATTACTCTTGTGGGGACTTTCTTTTACCTGCCTTCTCTCATATAGGTCACCTTGGACTGAAATTTGTCCCTCCCCCACCACCTCCCAACAAAAAATCAGGACAAAGCTTCTTTGATAGATTCATTAAAAAAAAAAAAAAAAAAAAAAAAAGATCAAAATAGGCCAGGTCTTTTCTGTTTTTCTCTGAAGCTTTATTTCCCCAAATTCTTATTTTCTCTTACTCTGTTCCTTATTTTCCTGTCTTATCTGAGGGAGAAATTAAAAATGCTTTCTGTGCTTTTTACAAGTATATCTTAGAGCCAAGGTCAAATGCTTTGTGAATAAAGATAACCCCCAGCTAAGATGCTCTCAGAGGTAATCTCAATGGTGGAAAAAAGTTACGGTTGATTCTATCTTCTGAGCAGTGTAGTCCTCTCCTCCATGTGGTTGTACACCAAGATACAGAGCTGGCATCTTCCTTGTGGACCCCAAAATTTCCTGTTAAGGGTATTGAGTTAATTATCACCATTTAATTCCCCTCTTTACGCAGTCTTTGTCCACCAACACACCCATGCCTGATTAAGGCTTTCCGGTAGATTTGACTTGTTAATTCTCTAATCAGGGCCAGGTTACCAACTGGCTCATTGTCTAGGTAGGAGGAACCACAGCTGGATTTCTTAAAACTGCTCGCCATCCTCTTGTGTGGCACAGCTGCCATCCTCTTCTCTGTTCAGTTTGGAAGAGCATCTCTGTCCCCCCACCTCCACCTGAAAACTGGATTCTAGAAGAGAGGTCTCTCCTTTCAATTCTCTCTTCCCCTTTTGGGGGAGGCAACGCTTCTGGGTTGGGTCTCTTACCCTGCAGCTCAAAGCCTATGTGGGAGTCCAGGCAGCTCCTTGTGGAGGAGATGGTGAAAATTATACAAACTCTCCAAGGTTTATTTTCCTCATCTGGCTCAAAGCAGGGATGGTGCCACTGAAAGATTTGATAGAGATGTTATAAAGGATAATTTAAATGGCTATAAATGAGTTTTAGATGTGAAGCTTTGCAGGAGTGACTAACTCTTATTCATCAATGATGAAATGCTTTCAAGTAAAGCTTGAATGATTAGAGCCAATTTATTATATATGTTTAGAAATCAATAATGTCAGTTACAAGTAAATCTCAAGTTAGAGTTATCACTTTTTCTTGTTTCTCCAGTTTTCTGTGGTCTTAAAGTTAGCTGTTCCTGTCAAGCGATTGGTACTTTTTTAAAAAGGTGTTATTAATTATTGTATAGGGCCAATAATTACTCCTTTTCTTTCAATCAGCACTGCTTCTGCCAGGCAATTAAACATAATTATGTCAGGCTTAGCTGTTGGGACAAAGAAAGAAGGCATAGCACATATTTATAGCCTTCAGTCATTGGCCTTTTCTTATCAAAAAAATCAAAAACAGGTTTCCCTCATGATGCAATGTCTTAAGGATTTGGCATTGCCACTGCTGTGGCTCTGGTTACAGCTGTGGCATGGGTTCAATCCCTGACCCGAGAACTTCTGCATGTCATGAGCACGGCCAAAAAAAAAAAAAAAAAAAAAATCAACCCACAAAACATAAAACATTCGGAAGAACTCAGTTTAATTATATTATTGAATAATTTTGAAATTGATGGGAAATCTTTTAAGCAAGACCACTGAAGAGAATATAATATACTACTGTTAAAGAAATTGTTACTATGACTATTTAGCCTTGGAAATGCAACCATCAACATACATGTATGGTCTTCTATGAGTAGACCTCACAAATCCTGAGATTCCAGAAACTGCTGATTGATAAGTTCTATATTGTTTTCCTGATAAAACTGTAGAATTGAACTTGAAATATGTAGGTATGGAGCATTTAAGAAATATTGTGGGAGTTCCTGTCGTGGCGCAGTGGTTAACGAGTCCGACTAGGAACTATGAGGTTGCGGGTTCCGTCCCTGTCCTTGCTCAGTGGTTTAAGGATCCGGCGTTGCCATGAGCTGTGGTGTAGGTTGCAGACGCGGCTCGGATCCTGTGTTGCTGTGGCTCTGGCGTAGGCCTGTGGCTACAGCTCCGATTAGACCCCTAGCCTGGGAACCTCCATATGCCACGGGAGTGGCCCAAAGAAATAGCAAAAAGACAAAAAAAAAAAAAAGAAAGAAATATTGTGGCTATCACTAGCCTCTAATGGAATCTAATATTATTATAGGATTGACTAGAGAATACAGTGACTCATCAGTCTTTTAATGATACGTTAGGATAAGGTGGGGGAGATGTGAAAACCAGGTGATTCTTGAGATAGGTGGATTTATATTGCCTGCACAAGTGCATTTAAAGAGTCTCTGTCAGCTCTGTCAGAGCTTTGCATTTTTGCTGTCCTGTTTGTTGTTTTCACAGTTGAGTTTCATAAAGATATGGAAGGCATGCTCATCAGTGACCTAAAGATGGACAGGTAGTGTGTTCCATGTTATCCCAGAGTTATGATTAGAAAAGGTCTTTTATCAAATAGATATGTTTGGCTAAACCCAAGAGTGAAATTTAACCATTATCCTTTATTTATTTATTTATTTATTATTTTAAAATTTTTATTTTTCCGTTATAGTTGGTTTACAGTATTCTGTCAATTTTCTACTGTACAGCAAAGTGACCCACACATGCATATTCTTTTTCTTGCATTATCCTCCATCATGCTCCATCATAAGTGACTAGATAAAGTTCCCAGTGCTATACTGCAGGATCTCATTGGCTATTATCCTTCATTTAAAATCAAGTAATTATTTTGATTAGCAAAAGACAGGGGAGATCAATGACCTTAGAGACAGTTTTTATGGTGGGAGGGTGTAGTCTTGATTGTAGTGGCTCTGACGAGTGCTTTGTGAGTGCCTTTAATGTGAGGCTGTATTAATAGAAACATTGTATGTCAGTCATGGAAAATTACAGCTGCATTACCTTCTGCCCCCATCAGACATGTCTGGGTCTTGTGTTTGATGCCACATTTTAAAGATGCTGACGAAGTAGAAATATAGCTCTTAAAGCAGTCTGTGGACCATGATGGGTCTGGGAACCACCAGGCCTGGTTTAAGGAAACAAGATTGGGAAGAAACGTAATCATTATCTTCATTTCTTGAAATAATGTTTTTGGAAGTAATTCAGTGCTCTGACCAATAAGATTTGGCTTCTTGACAGCTTGGGGAGCTGAGGCAGGATAAAGCAGCTCGAGAGAGGCCTGAGGTGAGCAGGGTGCATGGTACTTATCCTGGAGGGTCCCTCTTAACCACCAGATGTGCTGATTTTTTGGCGAGCCACCATGGATAAGCCCCTCCTTAGCCCACCTATTGAATTCCACTGTAGTTCTGTTTTTTTCCTCTAGTTGTATTCAGTCTTTGAGCTATTGTAGCACTTGGGCTGTAGTGTATCAAGATAGTACAATAAAATGGGAGAATCATAGAATAGTTATATAGGAAAATCTTTCCCAAATTTGCATAATTTCTAGCTCTTCATTGGACATCTATCACATAGTTGTCTTCTTTCAATTAACTTCAACGTTAGAGAATAGACATTCGATAGTGAAAAGGAATTTTTATGGGTTTTTGCCCTACCTTATTTTAGGAAAAGTAGTGCAGCTCATGCAAATAATACTTAGATGCAACAGCATGTGATTAGATTTAAAAGAGGTAGATGTGGAAAGTGGGTCAGGGGACAGATAAACCCAGGATCTTTTTCACAGGGTGGCATGTTTTCTCATAAAAGTGTTAGATAAATACATAGATGGATGGGAAGATGAGATGGGACAGTTTTTCCATGTGTTTTAGCTGCTCTCTGATCCCCAAGACTCATTTTCTGCTGTTCTTCAGATCCAGTATTGATGGCTTTGGTTCCATGCCTCATAGTGCCAATTCCCTCATACCATCTACCCTCCCTGCAAAGTAAATGTGAGGAGAATCCAAACAGTCCCTCCGAAGTGCAGTCTCTCTTATTTCCCACTTCCATTTGTCCTATCTGCAGGAGCCCCTTCTGTTTCTTTCACTTCTTTTTCCCACCCTTTTCCCTTTCCTGGACATTAGCTAGTATTTTCTATGCAGGGACAATCAGTTCTCTAGATGTGACTTTATTTCCACAACATGACTGACCAATACCATTAATTTGGCATTTACAAATCTTCTACCTAATGCCCTAGAAGAATTTTAAGAAATCCAGTATCAACGCTTAGCAAACTGCTGTCCACAGTCATCATCAGGGGAACTATTCTGTATCTTGAAGGTGGCAGTTACATGTGTACATATGTAAGAATCAATTGAGCTGTATACCTAGATTTGTGTATTTTATTGCACATAAGTTACACCTCAATTTAACTTATGAAATACCTAATTTGTCCTGCAGTTATAGGAAGGAAACTATATCTCTGACAGCTAATTCTTACTTCTAGCTTTGATTTTAAAGGTTTGAATTCAAGCAGCCAGTTTGCTAGAGTTCTTCATAAATGTGAAATATTGAAGCAAAAGGCAGTTAAATGTTAAACCACAAGCTAGACTGTAAAGCCTCTGGGTCAGTGATCATGTCTGGATGATCCTGCACTGTTTCCCCAGGGTGCTAACACATTTCCAGACACTTAGTATGCATATAAGAACAAGTCAATAAAAGACAGTTCCTAATGTATACCATTTGCTGATGGGCTTTATATGAAGGAATTAATTTATGATTATTTGGAGACCAATACTTTTATCTGATTTTTATATACTTATATCTCTATTTTCACTTTAATGCCTCTATTTCTTTTTCCATAAGTAGGTCTTAGTCTGCGTAACAAGGTTTAGGTTTTATTTTCAAAGTCCTGTCTGTATTTACAACCTTGGAGAAAAATTACTCTCCTACTTTTTACTTCTTTCTTTAAACTTCCCTCCTTTTACTTCCAAATATCTCAATATATTTTTATAATTTGTATCCTTCTTAATGTAACACTATCAAATCCACTACTATTTTCTTTGGCTTATATTTTACATTTAATCTGTAGTTCATGGAAATGTTACTACCAAATTCACTGTTAAATTCTCTTGGTTGATTCTCATAACATTTCCAGTTTTAAAACTTCTATAATAATCTGATGGGCTAAATATCTCCAAAATATACATAACTTAATTACATTTTAATCTTTAAAAACATATAGATTGAATCAAATTGCCTTACTGGACAGAATAAGAAAAGGAAAGACAATGGAATGAGCAATTGTCAATATATATTCAATACAGTTTTCTCAAAACAACTTGAGATACAATACACAGACCTACCATTCACCAGTTTTAAGTGTATAAAGTCAGTGGTTTTTGGTATATCCATGGAGTTATGCAACTACTACCACAGTCAATTTTAGAACATTTTCATTGCCCTCAAAATAAGTCCTATGCCCTTTAGTTATCACTTCACAATTCCCTCATCTCCCTCAGCCCTAGACATCCACCAGTCTACTTCCTTTCTTTATAGATTTGCTTATTCTGGACAATTCATATCAATGGAATCATATAATGCCTGGTCTTTTGTGATCAGCTTCTTTCACTCAATGTGGTATTTTCAATGCTTATCTGTTTTGTGGTATGTACCAGAATGTCATTCCTTTTTATGGCAGAATAATATTCCATTATATGGCTGTTCCACACTTTGTTTATCTGTTCATCAGTTGACAGGGATTTGGATTATTTTCATCATTTGGTTATTGTGAATAATGCCACTATTTGTACATAATGTATTGCTGATGAAACATTTATCTCTGATCTGGTAGCAGCATTTAGAATCCTTGACATTCTTGTTGGTGGAAATTTTCTGTTTCATTGTAATTCTGAGCATCTTGAGAAAGTTTGCAGAATTTTGATAATTGCTGGGTTGTTTTGTTCCCCTTGGAATGTCCCTTTGGGCTAATCATGTAAGTGTCCTCAGTAGGAAAAACAAGGTGACATTTATACCCCCACCCACAATGCATATTGCTGGTGGGGATAACATAGTTATACAACTATTCAGAAAAACATGTAGTATTTCCTGTTGTGGCTCAGTGGGTTACAAACCCAACCAGTATCCATGAGAATGCGGGTTCAATTCCTGGCCTTACTCAGTGGGTTAAAGATCTGGCATTGCTGTGAGCTGTGGTGTAGGTTGCAGACGTGGCTTATTGCTGCAACTGTGGCATAGCCTGGCAGCTGCAGCTCTGATTGTACCTCTGCCCTGGAAACCTCCATATGCTACAGGTATGGCACTAAAAAGCAAAAAGAAAGAAAAACATGGAAATTTTAGAAATTTGAAATTTGTTGTTGACAGTTACCTTATGATCATTGCTCTTAAATTGAAGATTTTTGAGGGGAGAAACAGCTTTTTTCTTTCTTTCTCTTTCTTTCTTTCTTTTTTTACTAATATTTTAGAGATTTTATTTTTATTTCTTTTTTTAAAAGTTCTATCGTCTCCTTCATCAACCTTTGATTTTTAGTTGACGAGTTTTGTTAAGTATTCAAAAGAAGCAATCAAGTACAAATTTTTTGACTCATCTAGTACTTGGTCTCCCCTTTTTGTTTTGAGGTTTATACAAGAATCAATTTGGTTAAAGATTCTGGTGTAGGACGTTTCTTCTAGGTGTGAATCAAAACATTGATTTTCATAAATGTCAGTTTGAACTTAGTGCACAAATGTTTATTTTGTTTGGTTAGATATTATTTGGGCAATTTTGACATTACAAACGCCCCACATCCCCACCATGAGCCTGTCCTATATTTCTGTTTATAGAACTTGAACTTACAGATAACTAAAGTGTACCCGTTTTAAGTACCTGAACTTTTGAAACAATGAATTGTGCTTGCTAAATGAATGACCTTTGGATAGCTTTCCTGTATGTTTGCAGTGGCTTTGGAGTTTTAATTCTGTAATTTTTTTCCAACTGCTTTTTCCAAGATGTTACTCTGTCAAAGGAGCTGCTTTTATCTGGTAAAGAGTAATTTATGTTTGTGATAAAATTTTTATTTGTACACATTCAACAGTATAGTTTGAAAAATCACTTTTCAGTGTAATATATCACAGTTACATCTCCCACAGTAACTCTGAGAAACTTGGACAACAAGGTCAGAACATTGCACTTTTGGGAGTTCCCGCTGTGGTTAAGTGGTAAAGAACTTGGCTAGTATCCATGAGGATGCAGGTTCAATCCCTGGCCTCGCTCAGTGGGTTAGGATCTGGCGTTACTGCAAGCTTCCCCATAAGTCACAGATGTGGCTCAGATCTTGCGTTGCTGTGGCTGTGGCATAGTCTGGCACTACAGCTCTAATTTGACCCCTACCCTAGGAACTTCCATACGCCTCAGTTGTGTCCCTAAAAAAAAAAAAAAAAAAATGCGCTTTTATGGGAAAACATGTGGTTTAGGACAGAGTGGTCTTAAAGGAGCTAAAAATCACATAGCTATTGATTGAGGTCATTAAGCTTTTTTTTTTTTTCTCAAAACAAAACAAAAACCTTGTGTGTTGTGTATATATAAACAGAAATGGAGCAGGGGAAATAATATGGTAAATTAGAGAAATATGGTTTAATCCACTTTAAGTATGAAGTTGTGCTAACTAATTATGGGTTAGGGATCAGCAATCTATAGTCCTTGGACCAAATCTGGTGTGCTGCTTGTTTTTGTAAATAAAGTTTTATTGGAAGACAGCCATGTTCCTTTGTTTATGTATTGTCTCTGGCTGCTTTAGTGCTTCAGGGTCAAAGTTGATTGGTTCTGACAGACTGTAGAGAAGTGAAGTTTAAAACATTTACTATTGGCCTCTTTATGGAAAAAAAGTTGTTGACCACTCTATAAAGGGTACAAAGTAAATAAGATGAACTTTATATTCTTTTTTTTAAGTGTGGGGAAAAGTGGTTAATGTAATTATTTAGATAACTCATACACAAAGCAAAATGTAGAACAGTAGAATTACCAGTGATGAAAAGGATGTAAAAGGCATCTTAATATATTAAGACCCTAAGAAGCAAAATTTGTGTGTTGGTAATTAATGGGTAGCAGAATAAAACAGCACTAGTTGGCCTATAATTCATTATGTAGGTTCAGTTCAGAACAGTTTGAAATTTTATTACAAAAAAAAAAAATAGTGAAAATAATGTGGCTGTCACCACAGGAACAGATTGGCTAATACTAATAGTCGTAAAAGGCAGTTGGCATTTCTTACTGGGAATTCTCTGGGGTCTGGCATATTCGCTGTGGTTATGTGTTCCCTGTGTTGTATCATTCCAGGACATCTTTAGAACAGAAGCTCGGGGCATCCATGGAATGGGGTGTGTCACCTCCAGTGATGTCTGTGGCAGCTGAAAGCTTCTATTAATAGGCTTTGTCCACTCCTGCAAGGTTCATTACTCCGGCAATTGGTCCTCCAAACAAATCTTGATGACAGGAACCAGACCAAGTCTTTCTTGGTGTTTCTTTAGTAAAGCTTATAACCAAGAAGAAAACCCCAGATTTCAGAGGCTGACTTGTCAGACTTTGGGTTAATTGGCTTCTAAGGGAGTAGGCTTGGGACTACTGACCAGAGAGGTATTTGAATGATCTTCCTCCCTATCCTGTGACATACCTTTCCTTGGAAACTCTTCTCTAAATCTTGTTTTCTGTCACTTGATGCATGGAACAGGCTTTCTCTAAATGTAAACCGACTGATAAAACCTCTCTTGCATTCACTGATTCTCACAGCCAACTCAGTTCGGTTAACATTACATTAAGTCTCACATGGTGCTTTCTGGACGCTTTCATGTTCACCAAATGGCATGTATCTACGCTCTTGCTTGTATATGGGATACAGAAGTGGCAGTGCCAACTGGAAATGGGAATTTGGTTTCAATCTAAGGGACTACAGTGTTATCCAACCCAGAACTAAAGTGGAGTCCTTTAGGCCAGTACACTAAAGGGAGAGATTGAGTACAAATACTTCAGAAGAAGGAGATTGAGGTTTTTTCTCCAATAATGCAGCTTTGCATAAATACCAGAAAGAGAACATTGAAATGGATCTTGCCAGACCAGAAGTGTCATTTCATGGAGCTCTCGGAATTAGAATGTTATTAAAATGGAATGTTGTGCCAATTAATGGTGCAAGATTGTACGAAACTCCTGTAGTTGACTTTTACAGAAAATATTTGTCTAGAATAGTGGTTCTTTGCCTGGGGTGACTTTCCATGTCCCATCCCAGGGTATTTGGAATGTTTGGAGGTTTTTTTTTTTTGTATATTGATTATAACTTAATTTTTTTTTAACTGAAGTATATAGTCGACTTATAATGCTTCAGGTGTACAACAAAGTGATTCAATTATACATATACATATCTATTCTTTTTTGGATTCTTTTCCATTATAGGTTATTATAGGATATTGAATATAGTTCGTTGTGCTATATGTAGGTCTTTGTTATTTGGAGGTATTTTTAATTATCATGACCTGGGATCATACACATGCTCATGCATGGAGGGGAGTGCTAATGGTATCTAATGGGCATAAGCCAGAGATGCTGCTGAATATCCTACAAGGCACAGGAAACCCCTCACAACAAAAGATTTTCCAATTTAAAATAATAGGGCCAAGACTGAGAAGCCCTGGATAGTGGGCAAAAATTCTTAGCTGAGATTTCAACTTATTAGGGGAAATCATTAAACCTTTCTGAAATCATTTTGGGCACAAAAAGGGATTTTTTTTTTTTTCTGCTTTAGGATGGCTTCAGTTGAGCCAAAGAAGTACATGTTGTTATTTTACATATTTTAAACAGAATTATGTAAACATTTTTGGAAAGGTACAAAATAGTTTTAGAAAGCAAAAAAAAAAAAAAATAAAACATGATCCCATCACTCATGTGTATTTCCTTTAAGATTGGAAATTTCATGGAACAGAATGGTTTATTTATCAGAACATCCTCTTTAGAGAAACTAACTGAAAGATAGTGGAATTTTTCCTGGGCTTTCATCCTGCCTATATTATCTTTTCCTAGCCCCTTCTCTTTCAAACAACACTGCCATCACACAAAGTTTAGGGTCAGTTTATCAGAAAGTGATTATTTAGGCTATAAATACCTGAGTAGAATTCCCAACATAAGGAATTCTTTTTTTTTCTTTTTCTTTTTTTTTTTTTAGGAATTCTTAATGGTATTTAAGCAGAGTGAGGGAAAGGTTTTGTGAGATATTTTATTATTTTTAGTGTGCGTGTGTTTAAATTTTATGGCTGCAGTCATGGTACATGGAAGTTCCCAGGCCAGGGATTGAGTCTGAGCCACAGCTGCGACCTGCACCACAGCTGCGACCTATGCCGTAGCTGCAGCAACAACGGATCCTTTTAACCTGCTGCACCCTGCCAGGGATCAAACCCACATCTCTGCAGTGACCCAAGCCACTGCAGTTGGATTCTTAACCCACTGCACCGTGGTGGGAACTCCTAGTGTGTATGTTTTAATCATAACTTAATATTTTTTTAGTATTTTTATTTGTATTGGTCTCATTAGTAAGTTGAAGTATTTTTTTAACTTCCCAGTCTGAATCTAGAGGTAACTTTTTACCTTTTCAGATGAGTTTTTGGTTGATTGTGAGACCAAAAAGCAAGGGAGAGGAAAAGCCGGGGTACTCCAGACCACCACACTATAGCATCCCTGAACTTCAGAAGCCCCAGGAGGGTGCAGCTGGGGAGTGCTATATTTTCTGTACTCTTGGTGAGCTAAATTTGGTTTGGCAGAGGTTTTAGGAGTAGATAAGGCTCTGAGAATAAAACTTTGCAGTTTTAGCCAAAGAAAACAGAGTGTAGATTTGATGACTCTATTTGATTTATTAGTGCCATATGCAGGGCCTTTTGATCTTCAGGATTCAGTAAACCAAGGCATTGATATTTATCAGAACTCCATCACATGGGAAGAAATCTTAATTTGCCTGTGGTGTTGATACTAATGTAATTATCCAACACCTGCATCCTATTGATGATAATTGTATTAGGTTACATTAAATTTTAATGATAGGTACAGACAAACATTAAAAACAAGTTTGGGGATAGCATTAACATTGGAAATAATCTTATTTCTCAAGTACATCAAATTTGCTTACTTGAGCGTATAGCGAAACCTCTTACTAGGAGGACAGGAACTGCATGTAGTGATTGTGGTTTTTAAAGAAAAGAGGAAATAACTTGACATTGATGATGCTACATGAGCAGATGTTAAATAATGAAGGCTACTTATAGTCTTAATTTGTTAGAAAACACAAAGGAGTGTCAATTAAGTTTGAGGTTTCATCCTACTTCTGAATTCCTTTGTAATATTTTTATAAAGTAGCAAAAAACCACAGGACAAATATTTCTGCCATTTAAACCACCGGAATCCATCTGTTTTTGTCATTTTACTACTGACAAGTTAACGTATGACAGAAGTGTGTATGTCTGTAAAATTGAGATGAAATGTCAAGAACATATCATGGTATTTGTATTTTTTTTAAACGGATCTTTTTCTTGAGACTGCTAAGGGCCCCCATTTTTCTGTGGGAGGAAAAGCTTCTGGGCCTCAATCAGTGAGTTTCACTTTCTTTTTTTCTATGAATTATTAATTATTACTTGACTAGTAGTTATTACTTGCCTAAGATGATGTATATTTAGATTAACTATTATGTTTTAATTCTCATCCTTGTTCGGCTGTTTATATAGAAGCCCCTTCTAGGATGCCTTACATACCAGGCATTGAATGAGGCATTTTATCAGCTCCCCGCTCCAAAAGAAGTTTGAGGGAAAATAAATTTTGGATGAGTTGAAGCAAGTTGGCCTGTTTCTTAAAGTGTCAAATATATTTCAGGGAAGACTGTCATGGGGGGAGAAGGTAGACAAGCCAAATGGACTCAGACATGGCTTGTCTCATGTACTTTCCCAGTTTTTCTTCTTGATGATAGTGGTAGTTAATTATTGAGTCATTTATTTCATGTTCAGTCCTAAATGCTTCACCTGCATTATCTACATTTTCATACTAAGTCTATGAACTAGTACCATTATTAACTCCATTCCCCTGGTTTAGAGATACAGAAACTGAGACCTGGAGAGAGATTATCACTTGGCTTAAGTCACACAGAAAGACTTGGGGTTCAAATCAGGTCAGATGTTTCTAGAACCTGAGCCCCAAATCATTTTATTATTCCATTCTTTTCACCATCACCCTCATACTAATCTTGAGTTGTTGAAATACTTGACATTAGATCTAAGGGCAAAATTGTATGCCATTTTTTTTTTTAAATAACCTGCCCCTCTATCACAGAGCATTTGGCTTTTTTTGCTCATCTTAATGTGCATGGATCTCAATATATGTGCTTATATACAACACATATGTATGTATAAACCTAATACAAGTAGGTATAGTTCATAGCTGTCTCCAAATCATGCCGTCTGTGTTTTTGTATTTTCTGATGTACTGGAAAATGTTACTGGAGGCCCGAGTAATGAGTAGGAGCTTAAAGTTCACATTCAGTATCTCTACCTTTTAACTCTGCCACTCTTTATTTGCACAAGCAAATGTGATCCTCTGTAGTGACTTTGCCCTGTTTACGGAATAGGAGTGTGTGCGCTCCCTGATAGGGTAGGCAGGTCTCACAGTTAAAATACTCCTAAGACAAACAGATCCTGGAACCTTCACATGGCCATTTCTTTACTGTGGATTTCGTAAAACTCTGTGGCTTATAGCAGAGAGTTTACTCAACTGACTTAAGTTGATAAGTCAGACTTACTTTAGGGGAATGTTCTGCAACACTAAAGCAATGTGATTCAAGATCCGGATGTACTAGGAGAGACAGTTAAGTGTTTGACATCTGATCTCTCTAGCGGAATGTATGCTTACATACAGTCGTATCAGATGGAAGAAGCTAGTTTCTAAAACAGTTCGGGGTGGGTGTTTGCTTCTGATTAGCCTGTGTGTATGTGTTGGATGAATGAGCAATTGGGAAGTCATGACCATGTGTTTGCTGTCATTTAAACTGCCAATCTAATCTAAATATACATGTGGGTGCCTAAGGAGACTTCTTTCTTTTCAAGAGGATCATTCTTAACAGCTCTCAACTCCTTGCTGACACACATGAACTTTGGGGCACTTCTGTTTTCCTGAGAGCTACTCTGTTTTCTTTTAAAAGAGGTGAGGATGATTTCTTTGCTTGCTGTATTTCTGATTTTTAAAGGCCAGCCGTATGTAAAGTTTATTTACCGTGAGCAGTTACTACATAGGAAAGATAGCTTCTAAGTTGTTATACAAGGTAATAAAAGGGGGTGAGGGTGGTGAGATAAGTCAAAGACATATAGGGTTTCAATTTATAGAAGAATTCAGTTTTAAACCACTAATCTGCATCTAGCATGCTATAATCTAATAAAGAAAAATTAGAGAAAAATTTTATAAAAGGGGAGTATGATTTTATAAACCGGATGTGCATTTTTCCCCAGAGTGATTGAAGAGTAGGAAAAAAAAAAATATCCTTCTTGGACTTGGAAGCAAACAGTGCATTGTTTTTAACTTACTGAAAAATAACAGGACACCCCTTGTCATCTAACCACTAGAGTATTTGATACTAATTAGCTATCATTTAATTGCACATTAAAATGTTTCCTTAATATGGTTTTGATAATCCTAGAGAGACTGTCTTATTTTTTTTAATTTATGAGTGTGTAAATTCATACACAAGTACATATATTTAATTTTTAATTACTTTAATAGTTATACTCTATGACTATTTGAATGGAATTCGGTTAATATATGTGACAAATACAAACTAAGTAATTACAAAATTTAAAGAACATAGCATTCATTCAGAATTAGGCAAATTTTACACATAGACAATAAGGTCTACCATTTTTTTCCTAGAGAAATATGAGAATCATGTAGTTTTATATTTGGAATGTCAGCATGCATATTCATTGGCAGAAATAAATTTTCCTGGAAACATATTCAAGGAGAATTTGCCATATGGGTCTATATAAATTAAATGCAGCCACTTGATGTCCTAATAGTCAATGTTGTATATAAATGGGTAAAGTAATTTCATGTAAATACTAAGCTCAAATAAGTTAAAATTGTTTTTCTGATGGGGTAGAACATACTGTTTTTACCCAGACATAGAAATGTCTAGAGGCTTAAGAAACTTTTTTTAAAAAAACATTTCCTTTCTCAATGTTTTCATTCCAGCATAATTTCAGAGAAAACAGAAGCTGATCATAAGAATCCCTTTCATTCCAGGAAGAGTCATATTTAGTAAACTCTATTGTAGAGCAGTAAGTGGAGCTTTAGTGCTCCTTCAAAGCTGGTTTCTCCCCCCGCCACCACCACATTGCTTGGTGCACGCTCAAAGAATGGTACAATTTGCTCGGTTCATCTGGACATTTATGAGAGTAATAATATCAATATTTCTAGTTTTGTTTCAGATTTTTAATTTATAAGAAAACAGCACTCTTCTGACTGTTTTGACTTACAAGCTTCCAGCAACCAGCTGGTAAAGAGGACGTGATCTATTACACATTTCGCATTGTTCAGAAGATAAAAACCAGTCTCTTAGAAGATGTTTTAAGTCAAATGCAATTAAGTGGAAAGAAGAGTCTGTGTTTTCCACTTGCTTTTCAGCACTTGGTCTTTTAAGTGTAGTGGATAAAAACGTAGTAAATAGCCTTTACTATGTAGGGTGAAATTTGAATGGCATATTATGAATTAAATGTGCTGACATTTTAAGATAAAATGCATATATTGAAATGGTCATGCATGCATGTGTATAGTGAGGATTGTAGAATTTGCAGCTCTACAAATGCTGTGTGTATAGTAAGGTTTGTAAGCTTTTCCTGAATATCGATTCTACGTGTAGGAAATGCTCTTGTTTCATGAAGATTAGAAACAAGTTTAGGCTTTTAAATCATCCTTGGGATATTGAAATTGAATGAGTTTCTGAGGATCAATTCACAAATGGTTCCAAACCATGCTCTAAGAATGCCGTAAATCATTTGTGCTGTTGCCCTAATTGAACAGCGTGGATCTGAACCCTCATTAACGTGTCTGTAAGGGAGAGAAAATTGAGGAGAGCAAGGAAGAGGCCGAGGAGAAGACCTTTAGCCGGTGCTGTCCTGAGCTGCCATTGTCAAAGGACATCCTTTGAGCTAATTTCAGCCCCATAAAAAAAAAATCTATTTAGTGATTAGTAACCAGTGGATAAGAGCAGAAAGCCCAAGTGAATAAAGGCCATAAATACTGAAGTCCTTGGGATAACAGCCTGTAAAACTGTCAGAAAGCATTGCTTAAGTGACAAAAGATATCCCAAAGTAACAAGAAGTGTTAGCTCACTAGGCAAACTCCATATTCATGGACAGAAGACATCATTTAGTTTTCTTCAAAAATAGGGGTTCTTCTGAATCCAGTACCTGCCTCGCTTTATTTATTTGTTTTGGATGGCGTCTGTTTGCTTTTAATTTATGGTTGATGGCATTTGCTAGGAATCATGATGCCTGTTTAAAGATAGCTGTGTTTCCAAAAGTAGAACTATGATTACTGAAACTTCTGTTTAGATCCATCAAGAGCTACTTACTTGCTAAGAATGTTTAGCCTAACTAGAGTGAGTGGGTGAGTACATGTGTGTATATTTTTAAAAGGCAGATGGTTAGGAATTAGATGCTGACAAGTGCCTTTCTCTTGTTTTTAAATTGAAGTCTAAGGTTCACAATTCTTAAATATTTCTCCCTAAGGGAAGAATAAATTGAGTAAATAAAAACAGAAGACTGTAAGTCTATATTGTAAACTATTTTGTTATTACTGCACAATATTGGGATGACAAATGGTTAAAGTCTTACCAGCCAGTACTTGAGATTTGTTTTCAGAGTCAGGGAAAATTCAAGGTGATGGAATCAAAGGTCTTTATCCTACATGCCTATTGTTCTAACTACGATGATGATTTATGGCATTTGAATTATAGTGTTAGCAATCAAAATGATATGTTTTACCATTTTACAGTATAACCTTCAAATCCCAAATGTGTGTTTTAGAGATGTGTGTGTCTTCAGTGCATTTAAAGTGGTGTGCTTCTTCAAGTTAGAGAATTTTTAGCAACTGATGGGTATTTGCTTTTCAACATCCTGGCTGTGAGAACTAGAGGTGTCATTCACTTGAAGGGAGCAGATGTTAAAGGTTCTTGCCCCTGCCTCCCTAATCCCAAACACCCTTGAAGAAGAGAAACATTCTATTACCCAAATAGGCATCTTTCTGATGGTGAGAAAAGGCGGTAAAAGGCAGTAAATCTGCCTTCTCATTATGAAGTGCAACAATAGATTGATTTATGAAGAAAAGCAACTGTTAGGCTTATATAAGATGTGTGCATAAAAATGTAGGTTCCTTTAGAGCCTGATAGGCAGTAACATTCCTCCTATTCTTGACAAGAATCTAATATTACCCATAGGGAATGTGTTGATTCTAAATACAATGTTTTAAAGAGGGTACATTGAGAAGAAAACAAAAAATTCACCTCCGAGTGTTTTCACATGAAAATCGTCTCTTAAATGTGCTGTGTTTTTGCTATTTTTTCGTTTTCATTAAGATAGGAGGAAGATTTTTTAAATAGTTTTATTTTTAGAAATGTTTTATTAGTACTTAATATTTTAATGGAAGCAAGTGTAAATATAGCGTATTTAAATGTTAGGCTTTTGGTAAAATTTCCAGTTTCACTTAATACTTTGTGATTTTCAGCAAAGAATTGTAAGATTAGAGTCTCAGCAATAGAGCCACATGAAGATAATTTCAAATTTCAGGGGATAAGAAGGTCATGTAAAATATTTTTTGTTGGGTTTTTATTTTGAGATGTGTACTTTGAAATCTTTTAAATAAGTTTGTGTTACCTCTTATCAACTCTGTTATAGTCTTTTTATTTAACTTAAAAATGTAAGCTCTAAGTCAATTTTGAGCATAAAATACTATAAAATACAAAAATCGGAATAGTCCCTGAGTAAATTCTAATGATTCTGGCTTCTATATTTAGCACACATCACTCCAGAATTTGAAATCTGTGTCATATAATTAAGATTTGAGCAGGTAAATTACAGAATTAAAACTAGTAATTATCTAAAGAGTTGATATTAAAACTTATCTTTCTTAGCAAACATGTATCCCCCAATGTATGTATATTTCCAAATTATACCCATAGCAATAGCCATGCTAACATATTATGTACAAGAAAGCACATATAAAAATTTGAAAATAGAAAAGAAACATAAATAAAGGTTCTATTACTTTCTTTTACCCCTATGGATTATCTTATATACATCTCTGTGAACACATATGTGCATATGCACAACCGAGGAACTTGGGGGTGCTTTCATCTAGAAAAAAAGGGCTCCAATATATTACCCAAAATATGCAGTTATTCTAATTAGGAAGATACAGGCTTGTAAAGAGATAGCCCTTGAAACTATCAACAATCTTTTTTGTATAGATTGATAATGAGATGTTGCATTTTTAACCTGATGTTGATTGGACAGTTTTAAAGCAATACTTTTTTCTCCAGTGGATTTTGATTATTTTGGAAGTCAAAGCACCCTGGAAATAAGGGCTTAGCAAATAAAACGAACTCTTGATGCTACTGCGATGGTAATAAATCTAAGCCTCACATTTAATGGGGGAAATTTTCTAAGATAGTCAAGATTAAAATCAATAACACTTCCTGACATTTGTGTAAGTCTATAAGGATTCTATTGGTATCAACCAAATACTCTGACCATTTTTAAGTAAGCCATTTTTTTAAAAGGCCTAAAGTTAAGGAAATTCAGTTAAATATTTTGTCAAGATGATCTTTTTTGATATATCTGTGTTTTACTTCAGTTAAGTACTATGTTTATAATACTCTGAATTCATTCTATTTAATTTAATATTTAAAACTGTATAATCCCACACTAAGAGCTATAACCACATATAATGTACTTTTAGAACTTTGATCAATTCAACAGTGCCCTTGGAGAGAATATATTAGTACTTTTTCATTGTTTCAAGTGTCTTGTGCTCTACACAGTTTGGTTATATCATAAGTAAATAAATAGTTGTTCTGACAGTAGTTAAGGGATCTTATCATTAACTGATGAGCAATGATATTTTGATGTTCATTGGTCAGCTTCAATAACAATTATGGGGCAGTTCTATTGGAAATTTTTTTTTCTTACTATTTCTCTTTTGTGAGGCAATTACAGCTCTAAACCCTCTCACTTGTAACTTTTTTCTTCCCCTCCCATTAAAACACAGCAGAGGGGGAGAAAAAGAAAGACCAGTTTAAAAGGTAAGTCTCTAAGATTATACCAGATTGTAATCTGGTATATTAAGAGCCAGTTGTGCAGCTCAACTTTTGGGCACACAGTCTTGCTCCTAGGTGGTACCACTGTAAATGGTCTGTGTCCAGATGATTTCTCATTCCTAAAGCTCTTAACAAGTGAGTAATTTTCAGAACACATCTGGCATGTACACCATCTTGCAACAACTGGATTTTTTGAAAGATCACATGTTCCAGCCACAGTAGTCAGTAGCAGCCTTCAAAGTACAACTGGTGATGAGAGATAAAAGACTTGAGTCTCCTCTTTTTAAAAGAGAGGAAGCTAAAAGAAAATTATAGCCATCCCTAAGTGTGGAAAAGGGTCTTATGGAAAGATTTATAGACCCTTGTTCCCCAAGGCCATTTTGGTTCCTAATGGGATTTTGTGTTCTCAGACAGTGATGGGTACAAAAGATGACGGCATTTTATAATAATAGTAAAGATGATGATAATAACAAAGAAAGCAAATGCAATTGTAGAGATGGTGGCACCTCAATATAAAGCCAGTTATCTTGGCACTCAGGATGATTTTCTTCTGTAAGTTGAAAATATAACCGAAATAAGGATCTTTACTGTTTTGCTAACCATAGGGAGGGCAGTTCTTTGGATCTTGCTCTATTGCAGACCAGTGATGGGCATATCAATATCAATGGCTTTTGATAATAGAAGGGCCCAAGAGACTAAATACAATTATAATTTCACAGCAGTTTCACTCATAATACTTATAAATAAAGGTTTGCCAAAGTGATGTGTGGTTTCTTACCTGTGGTCACAGCCTCGAGTAATTAGCAATAAAGATTCCAGCTTCAATTAAACCTTGTTTTCAAAGAAAGAGTTGTTGACAGGTTATTTAAAGCATTAAAATCTTTTTTTTTTTTAACCGCTGGAGTTTATGGGAATCCTATAGAAGGGCTGAGAAAAGAGTGGGGTAGATCACCTCTGAAGGCAAATAATGATTGTAGTGTGTTGCCTGAGGTGCTTACTGGTCCTCTTGATCAGTGTCAAGAGGATCAGGACAATTCAGAAGAGAAATTTCCTTGCTTTTTTTATTTTTTTTTATTTTTTAATTTTTTTTTGTCTTTTTGCCTTTTCTTGGGCCGCTCCCGCAGGCACATGGAGTTTCCCAGGCTAGGGGTCTAATCGGAGCTGTAGCTGCCAGCCTATGCCAGAGCCACAGCAACTCGGGATCCGAGCCGCGTCTGCAACCTGTACCACAGCTCACAGCAACGCCGGATAGTTAACCCACTGAGCAAGGGCAGGGATCGAACCCACAACCTCATGGTTCCTAGTCGGATTCATTAACCACTGCGCCACGACAGGAACTCCTTCCTTGCTTTTTTTAAAACAAAACTTAGTAAGGTAAGTAGCCAAGGTCCAATGTCATATTGACTGAATGAACATTAGAAGCAATTGATACACACATCTGGACCCAGCGACGATGTGTTTTGTTTTACTACTGGTTTGCTTTGGGCGCAGATCACAAGATCTCCCTTAGATGGGGGTGGGGGTGGGGACTTCAGTTTTGAAGTGACATAGAAAACTTGGTTCCCTGACACTCATATTATAAAGGGTGTTAGTATGTTCAGAATGCTGTTTTTAAATTGATATCTCTTTTTCAGGGTTAATAGGTATAGTAGAAAGAGCACTGGATTAGAAGTCACAAAGCTTGGTTGCAGTCCACCTAAATATTACCCATTGGCCACTTAATTTTATTGTGCTTCAGTTTCATTTTCTATTAAAACAGAGATTAAAAAATGTGTTCTGCTATCTTAGCTCTGGCTGCCATAACAAAAATACCATAGACTGGGTAGCTTAAACAACAGGAATTTATTTATATATTTATTTCTGGAAGCTATGAAGTCCAAATTCGAGGTACTGGCTGATTTGGTTTCCCTGTAAGGGTTCTTTTCTTGGCTTGCAGCTGGCCATCTTCTCACCATGTCTTCATATGGGAAGAGTGAGGGAGGAAGCAAGCTCTCTGGTGTCTTGTCTAAATAAGGACAGAGGGAGTTCCCATTGTGGCTCAGCAGGTTATGAACCTGACTAGTATCCATGAGGATGTGGGTTCGATCCCTGGCCTCATTCATTGGGTTAAGGATCCAGTGTTGACAGGAGCTGTGGTATAAGTCACAGATATGGCTCAGATCCTGAGTTGCTGTGGCTGTGGTATAGGCAGGCAGCTACAACTCCGATTCAATCTTCCACATGCTGCAGGTGTGGCCCTAAAAAGCAAAAAAACGGGGGGGGGGGCACAGATCCTATCATATGAGCCCCCACTCTTATACCTCATCTAAACCTGACTATTCCCAAAGGCCTTGTCTTGAAATTAGGACTTCAACATACAAATTTTGGGGAGACACATTTAGTCTACTTGTCTTTTCCATGGCAGAAAAAATAAAGACTATGATAGAGCTACACAAAGATGCATTAAGAGGTTAGAGTTATTGAGTGATTTTTCCAGTCTTATTTTCATATGCTTTTCTGTATAAGGTTTTTATCTTATAGAGTGTTTATTTTGAAGCAGTTATCAATGTAAAACCAAATGAAAAGTCTTCTTGTTTCTAGTCTTTTGACAATTCACTCTTGCATTCATCTAGTTAAATGCAAGTGTTATTTTATTTATAACTTTCAATAGTTATTTCTTTGCTTATTTGACCTTACCTTGTATTGATAGAGCTATTATTATATGTTATCTATTAATGGGAATTGGTAAGATAGAGTGCATTCATATGATGAAGAACACTCTCTACAATTGTTTAGAATGGATATGTCATTTTTCTTTAAAATCAAATATATATTTGAGAGTTGATTTGGATTATCTTCAGGTTCTTATGGTAGAAAGACCAAATGAAGTAGTTTCTGGGATATAATTGAGATACAACATTGTATTAGTTTAAGGTGTATAACATAATGATTTGATACCCATATTTCGCAGTGATTGCCACAATAAGTTTAGTTAACATCCATCCTGAGTGAGGTAGTCTTTGAAAAGTATATTACATTTGTGTTTTCCTCCTTGATTAGTATTCATTCTTGATAAGTCTTTCTGAATATTTGTGCAAAGGTAATCCCTATTGCAGGGTGTGTGTTTTCTAAACAAAGTAGAAATTTAGTGGAGAAAAAGCAACGTGTCTAAAAAAAATTCTTTATACTGTATTCTCTTCCTTTCTCCTAAAGAAAGGCATATATAATTCCCCCACCTTTATTTTTATTGTTTTAAAGATCAAGTTGAAATTTTGTTCATAAATATAGTTACCTATTAGAAAAGATAATTCTGTTTTCTGATTACCTAAGGAGGAAGTCTGCTCCCAGTATAAGGAACAATGGCAGAGTTTACAAGTCCTGCCACGTGACCTACCTTGGCAGGTGCTCTTTGAAGAACTTCTAGGAGTTGTAAACATGTGGTTTTTCTTACTTGTCTTGGTCAAAAATAATCCTCCATAGAAAATCCATTACAAAATGATTTTGCATAGCCATTTAATGTTGAAGATTGCATCGCAAATCTTGGTAGGCTCATTGTTTTTGTAGTAAGGATGTATCTTATTTTAGGCAGTAGAGGAGTTTGTGATCTCTTGTAAATAATTGTAGTAACTAAATATTGCTAAGCCACCATTATAACAGCAGTGAGCTGGTTTTTTGGGGGTTTTTTATATCAATTTAACATTGTCACTTCTACGTGAGAGTCAGTGCCCTCATTCTGTGAGGAAGCTAATGCTTAAGTGATCTTTCCCAAAACACACACTAGTGAACAATAGAATTTGAGACTATTAAGCCTCAACTTTTGTCACTGTGAAGCACACCATTTAAAGAACTTCATGTCTAGCGCGTGATTACTCAGTAGATCAGCTAAACGTGCTTAGGGCATCAGCAAAAAGAAACAAAAAAATTCTTTAGTGAGGAAAATTTGATATTTCAAAAACAAGTCTTAAATGAGAGGAAAAATCAGAACCTCATTGGAATTCCCTAAACTTGGGTCTTGGCACTTAACACACTGAGGGAGGGAAAAGGAGGACACCATAATCCCTTCAGTCCTTAGGGCCTGTAAAGATTTTAATCTAGCCCCGCTTATGGTGACTATTTTTTTATAAAGTCAACAGCCTTACCTAGTTTATCTAATTATCCTTGATTTATATTTTTGGAGAGTAAATCTGATTTTTTAAAAAAATACAGTCTTCAAGTGAGCTATAGCTCTGTTTTGTTGGACTTGATAAAATCTAAGATGGTGTCCATCTCATCTAGGAGCTGAAGAGCTTTTGATCAGTTAAAATTTAAGTTACATTCTTTCCTGATCAACTTAGGTTAGTTTAAGGTCCATCCACCACAACACAATTATACATACTTCATAAATGTCTTTATTCACTGGTAACTGTGTTCACTCAGGGTGCTTTCTTGCAAAATACTTAGAAGAGTATGCAGGGAGGCTACCTCTGGATTGATCAATAAGTATCTAAATTTTCTCATGATGCATACTCTTATGCTTTTTTTTTCTTTTTTTTGTCATCTTTTTAGGGCCATACCTATAGCATGTGGAGGTGCCCAGGCTAGGGGTCCAATCAGAGCTGTAGCTGCCAGCCTACTCCACAGCCACAGCAACACAGGATCTGAGCTGTGTCTGCAGTCTACACCACGGCTCATGGCAACGCCAGATCCTTAACCCACTGAGCGAGGCCAGGAATTGAACACGCGTCCTCATGGATGCTAGTCGGATTTGTTAACCTCTGAGGCCCCATGAGAACCCCACTCTTATGCTTTAAACTTAAGATTCTTTCAAAAATATGTTTTTTGGAGTTCCTGCTGTGGTGCAGTGGGTTAGAGATCTGATGTTGCCCCAGCTGTAGCGTAGGTTGTAGCCATGGTTCAGATTCAGTCCCTGGCTCGAGAACTTCTATATGTTGTGGGTATGGCCACAAAGGTGGGGGGGATGGGAGGCATGTTTTTTGCATTTATCAAAAAAAGTAATTAGCCTAATGTCACTGGTGTTCATTAACATCATTTGTTGAACTTATGAAAAACATGTCCCCCCAAGCATATTGAATCACAATCTCCTTATGTGTAGAATCCACCCAACTGATTGTGATGAGTGTCCACAGCTATGAATCTCTGAATCTTCGAGCAGTGGTTCTCAAAAGTCTGGTTGGCCCCCAGGACAGCAGCATCAGCATCGCTTAGGAACTTGTAAGAAATGTAGGTCCTCATCACTATCCGAGACTTACAGAATCAGTAACCCTGGAGTGGGGCCCAGGAGTCTGCATTTGAAAAGAAAATTTTTTTATTGAAGTGTAGTTGATTTACAGTGTTGTGTTAGTTTCAGGTATACAGCACAGTGACTCAGTTATATTATACATATATTTTTTTCAGATTCTTTTCCCTTATAGGTAATTACAAAATATTAAGTATAATTCCTTATGGTACATAGTAAGTCCTTGTTAGTTCTCTATGTCATATACAGTAGTGGGTATATGTTAATCCCACCCCCAGGAGTCTTCCTGGAAGATTTTAACAAGTCTTCCAGTTAATTCTAATGGGCATGAACGTATGAGAATCACCACCTTCAATCATCTCCTCAGCTCTAAAATTCCACAGATCCTTGTCCTAATTGCAAAAAGCTTCCTGGACATTGGAATTTTCTGCCCATCGCTTATCTTACCCTTCTCCATCTACCTCTGTTGCTTTCAACTTTCCATTTTAATGTTTTCACTGAATTAACATGTCTTCTATTGTAAATCTCCTCAAATGCTTTGTGAAAGAGGCAGGGTGTTAATGATAAATGTTAAATAGAAAGCCTTTTTCTCCTGTTGTATTATGTTCTTTGCTGTTTGCCAGTTTTCCGATGGTTAGCAACTGTGGAATTATTAACCTTTTTATGGTTAAGAAATTAAAAGAAGGCTGCGTCCAGCTTTGGTTCCAGCATTGGCATGGTGCTTGAGACAGATGGGTCACCTTTAGCATGGGGTATTTGGAGAGATGGCCATCATCCTCTTGATCCTGATTAATGTCACTCTCAGCAAATAACTCTGGCAGAACGGCTCCTTTAAGTCCAGTGCGACGTGTCCTGGCCAGGCAGGGTGGGGAATTAAGAGCTCTCTCTGTTCACTGTAAGGAAACCTCTCTTTTGGCTCCCAGATGGTTTCCAGAGCTATCAAAATAATACCGTTTGCAGACACTTTTCATGACTGAAAAGAGCAACTTGGAGAGGAAAGGGAGTACTCTGTGGACCCGGGGAGAAATGTCTTGCAGCTGGGCATCACACAGCACTGCCGACTGAATGCCCTTTCAGTTGTATAACTCACCATAGTGACTCGACCATGGAAGAGCCACTCGACAGAAATGAAGAGTACCTCCCACAGGCATCTGTACTCCTAAGCCAGATCTTGTTTGTGGGTCACAAACAGCGGCGTGTGGGACCTTATACTGCAGATCTCAAGGAAATCTCATAGTGGTGAAGGGTTGGTGGGCCGCCTGCTGCTCATTAGCCATCCTGTCTGGCTCTTTTCCTGCAGGATGAGTGGTAGATTGCTGACACCTGGTTTCCCATCCAGCCAGGGGATGTGAAGTGTGCACGAGGAATGCCTGAAAGTGCTTCCTTGTGTCTGAGGCTGTGGAGCTTGGTGTTGCTTGGAGAGGAGGGGCTGGTGGGTTCAGTGCTTGGAGCAGAGGTGCAGAAATCAGGGGTGGAACACTGCAGCGTGAACTGAAACGAGATTCTCATCCTCACAATGCAACTTTTTTTTTTTTTGTCTTTTTAGGGCCACACCCGTGGCATATGGAGGTGACCAGGCTGGGGGTCCAATTGGAGCTGTAGACGCCAGCCTACGCCACAGCCACAGCAAGTTGGGATCCAAGCGACCTACACCACAGCTCACGGCAACGCCAGGTCCTTAACCTACTGAGCAAGGCCAGGGATCGAACCTGCATCCTCATGGACGACAGTTGGGTTCATTAACCACTGAGCCACCATGGGAATTCCACAGTGTGGCTTCAGATTGTGGTCTTAGATTGTCCCTCCACATGGCCCTTACAAACATAGTCAATCACTGAGCAAAGCAGAAAGATGTGTCCTGTATGTGAGAAGACCTCAGATGTTTCTCAGATGAGTATGTAGTTGAAACTAGGAGCATGTTAGGAATGGGATAGAAATAGTCCACTCTGCCAATGCAATTTATTGACATTAAGTTATTTTAAACTAAATTGGACCTTAAATATGTAAAATTCAAATGGGTGATGGTGTGATCAATTTCTCTGCAGGGTTCTGTCCATGTGTTTTCTCTTACCATCCTTACCTACTATCAAGTCTCATAAAAACAGGCAGATGGTGGAACAGAGGGCCTAGTGTGCTGCCTTCAGTAACAGATACAGAGCACTGCTGTGTGCAGTGCATGTTGCTCAGTATGAGGAACACCAGACAGATGTCTACTCTCTGCTTTTTTCCAGTGCGGGCAGGCTACTGAAAAGAAAAGGCATACCCAGCAGTGGTAGCATAATACTGCAGCTTATCTGATAAGTAAACAGATAATTCATATTTTCAGTGGGTTTGGGGAAGACATGGAACTTGTTCTGGGTACTAAGGGATGAAGAGACTGCATTGGGAGTGAGTGAAAGAGTAGGGCGTAGTAGTGCTGTTTCTCTGCATCACTGGGCTGTGGAACTAAAGAGTGTCATCTTGTCGTCAAAGTAAAGGGAATATTTTCCCTGACTCATGTGTGGGACTTGGCCAGGTCTCCTTGTGAACATTGGCCTCCATTTGTGAACTGTGGATGAATGAGGTTAGGATTGGGTCACGGCCTTGGACCAGAGTGAAATTAACTGGCTCGTAATGTGATTGAACTAATGACCTTGGCCTCATTACCACTATGTTTTAACCAGTTGAGTCAATCAAACATTGCAGAAAGGGTAATCAAGGTATCTTTTAGGAAGAGATCCAGAAAGGAGTAAACATAGCAGCGGAATCAAAGCCAGGTTCTTTCCTCATGTAACACCCAGGTGTTTTTCTCTTTATCTTTGAGTTTTTATACTTGTTTCCACCTCTAATAAAAATACAGTGGGCAAAACAAAAAGGACACTCATGCTCTCATGTTAGCATTTTTGACACAAGGCAATTTGTAGTCATTTTTCTTACACAGTGTCAGACCGCTTTCCAGGACAAAATATGTCTATGTGACAACAATTGTTTATAATTGTAGATGTGTAGTGTCTGGTACATTTACTGATGCTGCCTTTCTCTTCCTCTTTAAAGTCTGAACAACCCAGTCCTGCCAGTTCCAGCTCCAGTTCCAGCTCCAGCTTCACACCGTCCCAGACCAGGCAACAAGGTACCTACATCTCCCAGGCCAACAAGGAGACATTTTTCTTATAAAAACATCTTAATGAATTGATTTATGGCCTATTTTGTACTGTTTTATTATTTGAATGATAACTTGGCTTTTATGCAGTTGTATTTATTTCCCCTAGGAATGCACTTGAGTATTGTTCTAATGTATGAGGCTGGCCTCTAGAAATTCCCCCCTTTTCCAGTCCCTGCCATCAGAGTCCCATTTTACAAAAGGATTATAGACACAGCCCATTCCAGGGAGTTCCCAAAGGAAATACAATAGCAGAAGCTGGACTTGAGAAGCTTTGACAGAGAGAAATAGGTTTTTAGTCTCCCTCTTGGGTATCTTGCGTTTTATTATTTTTCCACAGAATAGACCTTTTTCTTTGGAGAGTGTTAATTTGCTGTCTTTCTATTTTCTTCTACTTGAACTCAAAGAAATTTAATAAAAAAAAAAAAATTTAAACCAGAACATTAACTAAATCTATTTTCCACTTTTTCCTATGTGGAAACTCTTCACAAGTGGTTCCCCCCCCCCCCTTTTTTTGCTTTTTTCTTTTCTTTTTTTCTTTCTTTTTTTTCCTTTTAGCAAGAAAAGTGAGATAACATCAAGAAATAATTTGTGTCTGAGCATCACATTGCACATTACCTTTTTCAGTGACCACATTGAATTCCTGATGGCCTTGTATGTTTTGAAAAGGATTAAATTGTTGTATGTGTTTGGGCTAAGGCTAAGCTTCCAGAAAAAAATAAAAGACACTGTTGAACATTTTGGCCGCTCAGGGTTCTTGTCCCATTGACTTCCAAAGATGAAAGACCACTGCGAAAGCAGAGAAATTTGGGTTTGCAGAATGTGAAACTGTAGAGCGTCAATCCTCTTTTAGAAGGGAGTTAGTGATAGCTCAGATATTCCTGTCACAGATTAGACTTTAGGAATTGGCTAATCCAGAATGAAAAGCACCTCTCTCACTTTCTCAATTGCTTTACAATCTCTTCTGTTAAGATTAGAAATATCCTTTTTGTTTTCATCACACTTAATGAATAATAAAGTGAAAATAATCCATACTAATGATTTTTTTCTTTAGCTTTTTTTTCCTAACTCTAGAATAAAATTTGTTCTGACTCAATTTTTCTCTCCCATCTAATACTGGATACTCTTTTAAATCTTCTGGGCACCTGATTTATTACATGGTCTTATTTATGTAAAGACCTGCTAGTATTTCGCCAGGAATTTCTTAAAAAGTAAAAACTGCCTACACAAAACTGTTGCAGCAAGACCTTGTGTCCAAGATCAATATGAAGATCAGAGATAGGACATTACACCACGGAATTGAAATACTTTATAATCTGAACTTGACTGAAATGCTTGCTTGACCTGAAATTGACCTTGAAATAAAAGGAACAGCTAAACCTTAATAGATCAAAAACTACCACACAAAGGCTGCCTTGCTAAGAACAAGTTACAACCACGGTGATTTATTAGTCTCAACTTTTCAATACATGGATTAACCTAACAAAACATGCAATTTACGAACAGATCTTTTTGTTTCTTTTTAAGTATGATTTTTCTTAGGGAAGAAAAGTGCATAGAAAAAAATTCCTAGGAAATAGAGATTTTTGAATGAACATTTTTGGGCATCCATTATGAAGACAACAGTGTTTTGGCAGAGGTTGCATTCCAGAAACTCCCAAATTTGTCACATAATTTAAAAATATATTTGATAACAATATATATACATATATGATAATGATAGTTTTTAACCAGTGTTCTGTGCTGGTGAGCATTCCCCTGTGTCCAATATGGTTAAGTGTGTCTGAAGTGGTATGTTTGATTTCGTGTGGTTCATTGTCATTACTCAGGTCCTTTAAGGTCTATAATGAAAGATCTGCATTCTGATGACAATGAAGAGGAATCAGATGAGGCAGAGGATAATGACAATGACTCCGAAATGGAGAGACCTGTAAATAGAGGAGGCAGCCGAAGTCGCAGGTGAGTGTCTTGGAAGGAATGGGGTTCCCTGTGATGGAATCATACCTTTTCACCAGACCTGGTAGTATAAGCATGGCAAAGGTATGATACACCAAAAACAATGGCAGTAGGTGGTCACATTCATTTTTTAAGTTGGGGCACCTTAGCATGCTTACACGCACCTCTACAGGGCACTATGTATCCCTTTTTCTCAGAAAGGAGAGGCCTTTCCTCTATAAATTTTATAGGGAAAATGTATTAGAAGTCCTTGCTCTTGAAAGTAAATGCTAAGGTACCAAGACTGGCTGCTGGAATAAACTGTTTTCATTTGAAAAGAATTTATGTAGATCCATTGCTGTACATAGCTCAGAATTTGAGGAAATGTGTTTGTTGTTTGTAGGTAGAAATACATAATTGGCTTCAATGAATTATGTGTGTGACCTAATTAAAATTAGGATCACCTGTGTGTTTAAGTGTGCTGACAGATTCCTTAAGTAGTTTCAGTGCAGTGAGGCATAATTCTACATTATAAGGTGGTAATTCATGTCACTTATAATTAATAGTTAACTTGAAATTGCCTTGAGGATTTTCTTTCTTTATCATGAGGAAAACAAATAGGCCTGCTTATTTCAATGCATTTTGAGTAGAAAAAATATGAATCTATTTGAACTTAAAATCCAATCACATTTATAATGTGTTTTGTTAAATCTTTCCCCATTACCCATTTCTGTGTAGAAGGCCCTAACATTCCTAAAAAAAGAATGTGATCTGGACAGATACGTCCAGATATGTTTGTTAATTGGTAATTCCTTAGTGTCCTTTGAGAAGTGGCTCCTTATAGTATATGGCCTATCAAATCTCAGTGATTCTTCTTTATTGCAATATCAATACCTCTTTCTCTACCTTGTCTCCCAAACCCACCCATTTCTATTCCTTTTAATTTTTTTTTTTAATGTTTTTGTCTTTTTAAGGCTGTGCCTTCGGCATATGGAAGTTCATAGGCTAGGGGTCGAATTGGAGCTATAGCCGCTGGCCTACACCACAGCTCACAGCAACAGTGGATTCTTAACCCACTGAGTGAGGACAGGGATTGAACCCACATCCTCATGGATGCTAGTCAGATTCATTTCTGCTGAGCCATGGCAGCAACTCCTCTATTCCTTTTAAATGGGAGAAAATAAGGTACCTTATGGCCTTGGCCTTATAACATTTCCCTTAGAATTTTTTAATCTGACAAGAAGGAAACTGATAGGGCCAAAACAAGCAAACAAACCAACCTTCAAAAACAAAAAAGCAAAACAAAACAAAAAACTACAAATGGACCAAAACTTGTAGGTAAGGAGTATCATACACCAAAATCCAGACCACTGACTGCTCTCCCATTTAACTGGTGAAAAATGCATGGCCTGTTTAGACAGTTTCCCAAGTTATTGTCATGTAGAAGATCTAGCCATTCTGTGATAAGCAGTGCCTTCCTGGCCCCATCCTCTGAGTCACCATGGGTCAGATCTTACAAGTTGGTGAGTTGACTGATGTGCTGCACTGTTTTAGAAAGGCTCTTCTCCCCTCCTGACACGTGCAGTTAGCACAGCCCCTGCCAGCGTAACATTTGATCTTCATTGCACTTGTGAAGTCTCAACTGTTTAATCAGTTTAAATACTCAGCCTTCCACTTCAGTCAAGAAGCATTTTAAAGCAGTGCTTCAACTGAACACTTCATTAATGTAATTTAGTTAAGAAAAACAAGTTCCATCAGTTTTTACTAAAAGGATATCCCAGCATCTCCCTTTCATTTCCTGCCTTGTATCTTGTCTTTCTGAATATATTACAGACCTAGAATGTGATTGCCTGTTCAGAGTGAAAGAAAAACTAGCCAGATTCTAAAGCATTTTCTGTTTCTGAGAAGAATGTTATGTTAGGTTACTATAGAACCAAAGACAGGGAGCAAACACTAAAGGATATTTCCAAAGGAGCGCATACATTCAGCAGATTAGACTAAAGAAATATCTCCTATTCTGGCTAAAAGTCCATTTTATTCTGAAAAGAGAAATATCTGGGGAGGGGATGATATGTTTATTGTCTTTCGTTGTTGAAAGATCCCATTGTATTTTTCTAAAGCAGTTATCCCAAACGTGCTGTGTTTTCATGTTGCTGTGGTGTATTTCCGATGAATTTTTGTAGCAGGGCTTGGAACTAGGGTCAGCTTTGCATCATTACACAGTAGAAATGATTAGTGGTAGTGTTGGTTGGGCTTCACGCATTTCATCCTTAGTCACCCTCAGCTGTCAGTCCTAAATGGCTGTGGTTCATATTTTTCTTAGCAACTGCTCCACTCCTGCAGCCTATATTTTAGCTATATTTGTACAGTTTTCACCTGTAGCAAATAAGCATGGGGAAAGAGGAACAAAAGGCAGTAACCTGTGAACTATCTCATTTTGCTAACCTGCAAGCTTGGGTGACATGCTTATGATAGTAGGTGGATGGAGCTGAAACAGGGAGTTACATGAAAAAATGAAGCCAGTAAAATATACTGGCCAAGCACCAGCTTTTGGTCATACTGCTTGAGTTTGAATCCTAGAACCACCCTTCTTACCTCTGGGACCCTGTGAGTGACTCGGTCTTTGCAAGTCTCAGTTTCCTCATCTGTGAAATGGGGATTGTTAAATAAGAAGTCTCAGGTAAAACAGTTAACCCAGTTCCAGTCCAAAGTAAATGCTAAAACGTGGTAGTTGTCATAAGTTAAAACACGTTTCCAATGACTAGCATTTGGATTCGTTGCTCTCTGCATCTATTTCCTTGAATAATTCCATAATTATATGTAATAATGCACATGACTTCTCTATTTCTTTTCAGAGTTAGCTTAAGTGATGGCAGTGATAGTGAAAGCAGTTCCGCTTCCTCACCCCTCCATCACGAACCCCCCGCCACCCTTATTAAAAACCAACAACAACCAGGTAAGTTGCACGTCTCAAGACGGCAGAACTAGATGTGATCGTTTTTACACAGCACACAAAACATTTTAGCCCTTAAATTTTAAACAAAGTCCCCCTTGATAGCAAATAAGTGGGAATCTACAACCTTCGGAATAAACACATAGAGTAAGAACTTCTGTTGTCAAGAAAAGTATATTCCATTGGATGGGTTATTGCATAGATGCAGGAAGCGATGGTGACCAAAAGAGTTGTCCATTTACTCCTGATTGCTGTATATTTTCCCTCTCAGTAGGAAGTAGGCTATTTAATGAATTAGAAAAAATGTAACCTTTGGAGCTAGTATAAATTCTGGTCCTGTGTTTTACTAATTTACAGTAATTAATTGGTGGGAAGATAGCTTTTAACTTATCCTCAGTTTCCTCATCTGTTAATGGGGCTATTAATATCTACCTTGCTGGCTACTGGGAGGTAAGTATTAATATTCCCAATATCCCCATTTACACATGAAGAAACAAATAATATATGCAAAGAGCATGAGGCATTGCTCATACCTTCTTGGCAAACAGTTGAAGATAGATGGTAATTATTATAGGTGCTCTGCCTCTGCTTATCCAGGAACAAAGGATTATCACTTGGGATTGTAAAGAATAGTTTATAAAATACAGAGTAAATAATGGTCATTATCACTGTTGTTATAAATTTAGCTAGAGGAAAACTTACTGATACTCAACTCAGAATATAGGTATTTGATAAGGCCTAGGCAGAACTTTGAAAGCTGTAATGAATAGCTTTTGTTAAACAAATGATTAAGATTGGGATTTTTTAAATACTTGCTAAAATAAACTATTTGCAAGGATTGTAAAACCTCATTGTGCATTGAGTTGATACACTATTACCGTGTTATTCTTATTTCTTTGTTTAGATATTCCATGTGACCACCACAATAATTGCTTAATTCAAGTTACTGTATGAATATATTAACTTGAAAATAAAAGAGCTGCAGTTTTTATGAAATTATTATGTTGCACAGGTGTCCTGGGCTTTTAAAGGGCCTTGTCCTTGAGTTTATGATCTTTGTTTACTGGGAAAATGTGATTTTTAAAGCAGAGGGCTTTGTCTTTTTATATTTGTATAAAGCATAAGCAAAAATGTCTTCAACTTTACAACTAAGAAATTTAAAATTGAATCTACAGCTTAAGCCTCCATTATTAAGCAGGAATAATATCAGTGTTCTTTGCCTCACCAGTTACAGTTCAGCTTCAGTTTCTTTGTGTGCTACATGTGACTGCAGGCCCAACCTCATCATCTATTACAGACTGATTAGTTTGAGGAGCTGTATGTTCTTCTTCCTTTGCCTAACTCCCCGCAGTCCATGTGTTTCTCCATCTCTAGTGCCAGCCATGCCCATGGCCCAAGCCAGCTTTCACCTCGGTGTGGCTGCTCAGTATGAGTCAAGCATTTCTAGGGAAAGTGAGGACAATGTGCATAACCATCATTGCCAATCAATGCGGAAGAGCCCCGGGCTGGCTAACTAGATAGCTTGGGATTCTTTTGTGAAGATGTGTTCGTATGGGCTGGCAAAAGAATAGTATTCTGACCTTGAATATATTTTATATCCAATTTAAACCTGTGTAGGCCTGAGTTCTGCCCCCAGTGGCGTATTAGAATTAGGATACTTCCTGGGCTGTGGCAGTGGCAATGCCAGGAGTAAAGGACACTAGGGTGTGCTTTTGTGCCCTTCATTAGTTTCCTTCATTGTCTTTCCCAGTCAGGGTTAAGACTGCATTTGCTAAATAAATGCAGCTCCAAGAAGCCCCCATCTTGCCCTACAAGCAGAACTGTCCCTCATCCCTTTCTGAATGGGTAGTCTTGCTTTCAGGGAAAGGTTTAGGCTCTTTCTTTTCTTTTTCTTTTTTTTTGGCGCTTTTTATGGCTGCACCTGCAGCATGGGGAGGTTCCCAGGCTAGGGGTCCAGTCAGATCTACAGCTGCCGGCCTACGCCACAGCCACAGCCACTCAGGATCTGAGCCACGTCTGCAACCTGCATCACAGCTCACAGCAATGCCAGATCCCCGACCCACAGAGCAAGGCCAGGGATGGAACCCACATCCTCATGGATACCAGTCCGGTTCGTTCCACCGAGCCTTTTCTTTTTTTTTTTTAACCTGTTAGCAAAACAAAAGCAAAAATGAATAGCATCATCTATCTAGAAAGGGTAAAAATTACTTTATCCGATTAAATAGCATACCACTGGTTCCTTGGCATATGTTTATTTGACAATGTAGCTTTACACATGTGAGTCATCAATCAGTCAGGAACACTCAGATGTCACTTGCTCCATACACCTATGAGCTTAATAAGGAGGTCCATATGCTTTCACTTTTAACTAGTTTAGGGTAGGAGATACATATACTGCCAGGGCGCTTATCTCCCTGGGCCTATGTCTTTGATTGGAAATGTGTTTTTCAGTCTTACATGTCTGTGTGAGTGTGATGATGATATGATGATGATGGTGATCTGAAAGCTCGTATAAAATAGACCAAAACAGGAGTTCCCGTTGTGGCTTAGTGGTTAATGAATCCGACTAGCATCCATGAGGACACGAGTTCAATCCCTGGCCTTGCTCAGTGGGTTAAGGATCCGGCATTGCTGTGAGCTGTGGTGTAAGGTCACAGATGCGGCTTGGATCCCGTGTTGTTGTGGCGGTGGTATAGGCCAGCGGCTACAGCTCCAATTTGACCCCTAGCCTGGAAACCTCCATATGCTGTAGGTGCAGCCCTAAATAGACAAAAGACAAAAAAAAAAAAAAAAGACCAAAACATGCAGGGAAGGCCAGACTGTGAAATGGGAGTTTCCGTCTTCTGTATCCCTCGGCTATTCTCTGTCTGCAGGTTGACAGTGGTCTCTCAGGTTTCTGTAAATTGCCAAGCGAGGCTGTGTACCCCTTACCTTTTCTCAGTCTTCTAGGGATGAGGAAGAGAGGAAAATGCTAATTGAATCAAACATTTTCTAACTCTTGGAAAAAGTGAACAGAGAGAGAGAAGGATCCACGTGTCAACAAAGCAAGTAATTAACTGGAGTATTGTTAGGAGCCACTAGTGATCATTCACATGAAAGACCCATCAATAGTGAATCCATCTGCAGACTAATTGAGTTGTCAGTCCTCACAAAGAAATACAGAAAAATAATAATCTTGGAAATTTGATTCTCGAGCCATATCCTCAGATTAAGGATAGAAGTGCACCTCATCATAGTTCTATTTTCAGAGACTACTGTACATAAATGGTACATCTCAGCAGTCTGGGTGTCTGCTTCTCCCTGTCCAGCTTAACAGGGAGTAATAGTGCTGTATCATTTTAACCAAAGATTCCCCCCCCCCCAAACCTCCCTTATGTGATATTCAAACAAAATCAAAATTCCAGCTCCTTTTGGCTGAAAGTATTGAAGGGAGGGAGGAAAGAGGGGGCTTAAAGGAAGGAAGCTATCCATTGGACCTGAGTTAATATTCAGAATATCATAAATCACCTATCAGCCTGCCAGGCATGTTGAATGACATAAAAAGAGTCGATCCAGTTAAACTGGTTTGAAATCAGCTTGTGGGAAGACACGGAGCCGTACTTTTCTATTCTGGAGCCATTTCCTTAAAGATAAGAAATGATCATAACTAAAACAATTGTCTTCAGCATGGCTCAGCTCTCAGAATGAGGTTTTGACAAAGCTGTTTATTTTGGAGCAGGAGAGATCAAAGCAGGAAGATTAACTGAGCCCTCTCTGGGCAGCCACTCAGTAACTCCAGGCGGATCACTGACACCCGGAGCTTTTGTTCCTGCCTCTGCCGCTTCAGAAGAAAGAAACTAGGATTTCAATGTAGTTTGGCCTTCTGTGCCGTCGCCCTTACAGAATGTGTAGGGTGGGACTTTGGGGCCCTGAATGTACTATTTTCTGCTTTGAAGGGAAGGTGGTAGAACTCTCTCGACCTAGTCAACAGCTGTGTATTGCAAAGAGAGGGTTTTCAGGGACTGTGACCCCCCAGAGTGCAGGGACTTGGGGTGGAAAGGGATGGGGGAGTACAGGGCGGGATATGATGGGAACAGAATTCAGTTTTCTAAGGCACAAGGCAAGCACACAGTTACTGGTATTCCCTTTTGCTTGAAATCGCAGCAGATCGGCGCTGCTTGGCCCAGCCCCGTGTCTGAGTTGGCGAGGAGTGCCATCTACTGACCTACTTACTGCTGTATGTGTGTGTGTCTCCGTGCCCAATGTTCCCCCAGATCTCATTCCCAACAATAGAGAGAAGGAAATTCCCAGTGCAATGGAGTATTTGGTTTCTCTTACAGTGAAGCATGTTGCGAACTATTGCTTTGCCTCTGCGATTAAGTAATTTCCGTCTGTTGCCAAAAGCATTGTATTTCAAGTTAGCCTGGTCACCTCAGTCATCTAGTTATCTTAATGTTAAAAGTGAAAAAATAAAGGCGAGTCTCAGGCAAGACTCTGTTAGGAGCTCAGGTCTTACTTAGGCATTTTTCTAAATTCAAAGGGAAATATATCCTTTTAGAAGTATTGGGTCTTCTCTGGAATGTCATCCCAACAAGTGAAATGTTTTTAGTAGTAGAAATTTTTACAACTGACTGAATGGGAATTTGGACATTATTTGTTCATCTCTCTCATCTTGTCTCACTGTTTTTTTGAGGGCGAAAATGTTGAATGATAGGGTGGTACCTGAAATTAGGTTTTCTGAGCCAAATCAGTGCTCTTTCCACAAATTAAACTACAAAATGTGGACTCATTTTTAAAAATCTTCTTTGTGTTATGGGACATAGTAGACTTTTCTTTTTTTTTGGGGGGGGGGATGGGTTTTGTTTGTTTGTTGTTTGTTTTTTTGTTTTGGTTTTTAGGGCTGCATCTGTGGCATATAGAGGTTCCCAATCTGGGAGTCAATCGCAGCGGCAGCTGCTGGCCTACACCGCAGCAACCCGGGATCCAAGCTGTGTCTGCGACCTACACCACAGCTCACAGCTCGCAGCAATGCTGGATCCTTAACCCACTGAGCGAGGCTGGGAGTCAAACTTGCATCCTCATGGATACAAATTGGGTTTGTTTCCATTGAGCCACAGCGGGAACTCCCATGGTAGACTTTTGAACAGATCAGTGTGTGTGTGTGTGTGTGTGTGTTAGACCACAGATGAATAAAGAGCAGTAGAAATATGCAATTCCTTAAATATCTCCTCTATTTGGCATTTTCCTCCTTAATATTTGCTTCAGATTATAATAACTTACTTGGTAATGATATAGTGAAAAAGACAAATTATTTTGCTTTTTATGTTTATATACATTTGTGAATACTCATTAGTAAATTTAGGGGTTCTCAACCATTTTAAGCAAGGACCATTTAACAATACTTCCCTCATAATTCTCACTTTTGGAAGATAATAATAAATCAGCTATGTTTATTAAATAATAATTTGTTTCTCCTTCTTATTAATTAGAAACATAGCCCCCTACTGTCTGAACAGTAAGTAAAACTGCAGCTTATAACCTATGCTGTATTCAGTTCAGTTAAAAGGAAAGGCACTTGGTATTTTTATCAGGGTAAACACACCATTTCTTGAAACACAGTTGACAGTCCTGGCTCTTTATTTCTGGAGTGGGAGGATCCCAAGTTGCAGGCAACCAGAGTAACTGAGGGGCCACCTTCATTTCCAAAGCCACCTCATTTGAGTGGATGTGAGTGCTTTTTAGAATCTGAAAGTCAGGTACTAAAAAGGGTGTGCGAGAGTTCCCGTTGTAGCTCAGTGGTTAACGAACTGGACTAGTATCCATGAGGGAGTGGGTTCGATCCCTGGCCTCGCTCAGTGGGTTAAGGATCTGGTGTTGCCATGAGCTGTGGTGTAGGTCACAGACTCGGCTCAGATCTCGTGTTGCTGTGGTGCAGGCTGGTGACTTCAGCTCCGATTAGACCCCTAGCCTGGGAACCTCCATATGCCTCGGGTGAGGCCCTAAAATGGCAAAAAAATAAAATAAAAATAAAATAAGACAAACACTTTCACACCCTTTTTATTTTATCACCCCTAGTGCACTGAGCACAGGTAGTCACGCTGAACAACAGAATGAATAAGAAAAAATTCTTGGCGTTCCCGTTATGGCTCAGCAGTAACCAGCCTGACTAGGATCCATGAAGATGTAGGTTCAATCCCTGGTCTCTCTCAGTGGATTAAGGATCCAGCATTGCCATGAGCTGTGGTGTAAGTCACAGACTCAGCGCAGATCTCGTGTTGCTATGGCTGTGGTGTAGGCCAGTGGTTACAGCTCCGTGTCGACCCCTAGCCTGGGAACCTCTATATGCCATGGGTGGGGCCCTAAAAAGCAAAAAGAAAAAATTTTTTCAGGGGGGGAGCTTAAGTCAGTACAACTCAGCTGCTCTCCATATATGTGACAGTGTGGTCACAAAAGAGAAGCAGCCTTGGAAGCTTAGATCAATTTCCTTATCGTCACCTTCTTCTTTTTAAGTTCTGTTGCCCTGACTCAGCATTATGGATATAAGTAATTTATTTTCCCAGAGAAAGTAAGATTAAAGGAGAATAAAGAAAATGTATGGAGGGGAAATGCTCTTTGGAAAGTGATGTTATTATATGACATTTCAAGTGCCTTTGTTTAGGTGGCTGGGAAGCTAAAAGTGCTTAAAATGAAGTTTGTGTTCTCTTTGATCCCTAGATTCTTGAAGTGAAAAGTCCAATAAAGCAAAGCAAGTCAGATAAGCAAATAAAGAATGGTGAATGTGACAAGGTAGGTTTCCAGTCCGTCACTGCGCGTGCTGCAGTGATGACACCTCTCTGTTTCTTTGTGTGTCCCTTGATCATCCTTGCTGGTTCTCCTTTCATTTTCTTCATCAGAAGTACCTGAGAGAGGAAAAAAAAAAGTGCCTGAGACCCCCAAATGACAAGCACTTCCTCCCAGTGCTTCATAGTTTATTTTCCACATCTCATATATCTCCACTGTTAAGCTTGGCCTTTATGCTATCAATGATTGCCAAGGGGGTTTCAGGCATATGAATTGGGAGGTAAGAGGATTCTGGTGGAGGTGGAACTTAAGGACTCTCAGACGTAAACGAGCAGTACATCTGATCTCAGTGTCATGTTTGCTCCAAGTGTGAAGTCACGACTCAAAATCTGACTTCAAGAACTGTTGGGGGTTTGTCTCCTATTGTGGGCAGGGTCCTCACATGCTTTGCAGAATCCGGGCCAGCCTGGCTAATGCTTCGAAAACCCTTCTTTGGCCTTCATTGCAAATGCTGCTAGGAACACCCTGGCATATACGCTAACAACGACTCTAAGTCTGAGTACATGAGGAGAGAGGTGCATCTCTGCCCTTGCCGGCAAGCTTTTGACAAACCGGATGTCAGTTTGGATAGCGACCTCTATTTTTGTTTTTGTTTGTTTGTTTGTTTTTCACTTTTTAGGTCCACACCCATGGCATATGGAAGTTCCCAGGCTAGGGTTGAATTGGAGCTGTAGCCTCTGGCCTACATCACAGCCGCAGCAATGCAGCATCCAAGCTGCATCTGCGACCTACACCATAGCTCTTGGCAATGCCAGATCCTTAACCCACTGAGCGAGGCCAGGGATCGAACCCGAGTCCTCATGGATACTAGTCAGGGTTGTTAACCGCTGAGCCATGAAGGGAACTTCTCGACCTCTATTTTTTATAAGACATGCTTCTGTTCTTTCACTTACAGTTCACTTGCAGTCTTAGAAAGGACCAGGAAGCCTTTTTTTTTTTTTTTCTATTTCAGTTTTCCCTGACATAATTGGTAATGTGCAACTGATATTTCCATGTTCCAACTTAGACTTTTTAAATGCTTCTAAGATGGAATAACAATTAAACTGTGAATATAAGCATGTCATCACAGTCTACATTCTTTTTTTTTTAAGTTCCCCTTCTCTCTGGAGAGACATTGTTAGGAAAGTGTGAACCTACTCCCCTGCATCTTGTTAAAAGCAAATAAGTTTAAGAATTGCCCTTTTTAAAAAAAAGCTGGCTTGAAAAGGCAGCAGTTGGCCAGGAGAGGCTTGGTCAGCAAAGGCCTTGGGCAGTGCGTCCACTCAGCCTGGTGTAGGGGATTGAATGTGGGACCTCTAATCACTGCTTGTATGTTAACTTATTTACTTTTTTGTTTTCAAACTACTTCCTAAATTGCTTGTTCTTTGAGAGGGTGCTCTTCTCTTGCAGGCATACCTAGATGAACTGGTAGAGCTTCACAGAAGGTTGATGACACTGAGGGAAAGGCACATTCTGCAGCAGGTGAGAAATGCTTTTTAAGAACATCCCTTTCCAGAAGCCCCAAGGCTTCCGTGGTCCGGGGCTAGTGTGATGGGACCTAGAGGCCATGCCAACCCCATACTGTCAGAATTGGGTTGATGCCACCTGCAAAGTATTTAGGGAGGAGGCTTATTTCTGAAGCTACCTGGATATCTGCTTTGTGTTTCCCTGGTGCTGCAGACGATGCAAGCTGGGTACTTGGGGAGGTAATGATGCTGGAATACACTGCCCCTCAGCCATCTGAGGCTGCAGTGTGGGCTGAGGGAGGGGATATGGTAGGAATGCAGAAACCTTTGGGACCGGGCTTCTGGTTCCATGGGAAAACAGTGATAAGAATTTCAGTCTAGTGCTGTAAACATTTGTGATTCAATTTAGTAACCTTTGCCAATGCTATTCTAAGGAAAATAAATATTTTCCTCATTTGTCTTATCTTGTATAACATACATTCTATTACTATGAACTCAACTGTGAAATACTTGTAGATTAGGGAAACTTCTATTAGTGAAATTTGATGTTTTGAGAAGATAAGAAGGGTGGTTTTAGTTCTCATACAGTTATGGTTCGTGGGTCCATTGCATTAACAGTGGCTGGTGATAAAATAATTTTTCTTTAACACCCAAAGAGAAGGTTGTATTCAAAATTCTGGGCTGGGTTTGTAGATTACTTCACTGGTTTAATTTTTTTTTCTTTTTTGCTACTTTAAAATGATTTGAAGTTGATACTTAATCTACCCCAGCTGTGTGTGGGTTATTTTTTTTAATGTTTAATGGCTGATGGTCACATTTATATTCTGTGTACATTTTTGCTTAAATCTATAAATACACACTCAGACATGCCAAATTCCCTGATTGGTCTGATAAGCTTTGTAACCCCTCTAGAGTTTAAAATTTGAACAGAAGACTACAGACCTATAATTCATAATTGAGGATAAGTTGCATTTCTTGCATTTCTGTTTATGTGTGTGGTAGGTTGGGGAGCAGGATTTGAGTAGCTCACTCTAAGACATAGTCTAGTATTTTGATAGTATTTTTCTGCAGGTTTCTTCTGTTCCACTGAAAATTGTTCAGCCTGCTACAGTTATTTGGGCCTAATTGCCCAAATGGTAACGGTAAATCTATTAGCTGATTTGCCCATCCCTTCCCAGACACCAGCTCTGAACCACTATGGAGCGTTGTCCAGTACAGCTATTAATGCAGAAGTTGGGCCCAAATAGTGAGTCTCACTGGAGAGTGAGACATACGTTTGAGCAAGGTTGGGACACCTTCACATAGAAAGGCAGCCCAAGAGTCGAGAATACCAGGCTGCCAGGCAAGGTCTTACCTTAGGGTGTCGTTGGCATTCCCGATTTCACATTGTCCTTTATTCTGACCTTTGAAGGAATTGTGAGGGAAGGTCGTTTACTGGAGAATTCCATCGAGGTGGATTATTCTAGTGTTCTAGAGGGAGAAAGTGATATCTATGAATTTTTAAGCTGGCATAAAGGCACTCCAGGGCCCACAGCGTTTCACCCTAATTGCATTCCCGGGCCAGTTGAAAGCTCTCAGTCTTTGGCCTTTTGCCTCGTAATGCAGCTGAGGCTTGTGATTATGATACCATGATGCATGTCCTGTCACGGTTTACTGCTTAATTAATTCCTATTGTAAAACATAGCACTGTTGAGGACTAATGTTGTTCTCCAGCTTGGGCGCTGCTCTTCTTGTGCACTGCATTCCACAGAGTATGCGTATTTGCCGCGCAGACCTGAGCACCTGAGCCAGGGTTTCTGGTGAGCCTAAGATCCCATCCCAGGTCCTTTCCTACTAAATGCATTTATCAAAAAATATGGCCTGCCTGACACTTTGATTTGGCTCACAAAAAGTATTTAAGTCTTCGTTTTACAACGGGGGCATTCAGGGTTGGCACCCAGCATCTAGATTAATGAACAGAAAGCATTACATCAAGAGAGCCTGTGTGTGGTTTTTTTTGTTTGTTTGTTTTTTGTTTTTTGTTTTTTTGCTTTTTAAGGCCACACTCTCGGCCTGTGTAAGTTCCCAGGTTAGGGGTCCGATCAGAGCTGTAGTTGCTGGCCTACGCCACAGCCACAGCAACCCAGGATCCGAGCTGCATCTGTGACCTACACCAACAGCTCACAGCAATGCCAGATCCTTAACCCACTGAGCAGAGCCGGGGATCGAACCTGTATCCCTATGGATACTAGTTGGATTCATTTCTGCTGAGCCACATTGGGAACTCCCGAGAGCCTGTGTTCTTAAGCCCCTTTTCTGTAAGGTAAAAATATAGTACAGGGGACCCGGTCAAGCCAAGAAATGTCAGTATCTCAGACTAACAATTTGATTACTCTTTAAACCATGTTCCACAATTATTGGGAAAGGGAGATTGAAGACTTTTAAACCCCCTTGCAGTTTAGCACTGAGTCTGGATTTGCATCCTTCTTAGGAGAAAAAAAAATCTGAAGAAAACCAGGCCTTCCTTAGAAGATGGTCCAGCAATTTAGATATAACCTCTTATATCTTAGAATTTTCTTCAGGGAGATGGGGATAAGTGGTGTATCAGAGTATTCTAACACTAGAGAACTCTCCCTGAGAAATATTCTGCTGAAAATGATTCTCTCCATCCTGGGGAATCACCTGTCAAATTTTAGAATCTCTTGTAGCTTGGAGTCTAATGGTCCACCTCTTAACTCACAGTAGGTCCACGGTCAGTAGACAGTGCTTGCCTGGGGCCATCCTCCAGGAAGACCTGACTCCCCTCCAGACAGAAGCAGTTAAAGCAAAGCTTGTTCATTACTTCCCCCTCAGTGAAGAGGCTGCTTTGGAATAAAAGAATCATATATGTATGTATATATATATACACACACACACAAACTCATATATATATGATTATTATATATATAATCAGACTACAAATAATGCATCTACCTTTCTAGAACTTTTATAACCAGGGTTGGGGACGGAGCCACAGATTAAACAAATAGATCTTACCTGTTTAAAAAAAAAAGTATACATGGGATCCCCCTCCAAGGCTGAAGTGGCAGGAAATAATCCATCACAAATGTTTTCACAACAACCATCATCTGAAGAATGAGTTAAACAGTTTCCATTCTCTTCCTTTTCTACCACCTGAACGTACCATGTGCCCTTGCCTGCTTTCCTTGTCTGCAATCACTCTGCCTTTGATTATTACTGTTATTTTGGAATTGTGTTCATCCTTGCAGATGATGCAGGAAAATGGCACCAAAGCAGAGCTGTGCTGCATCAGCAGAGCGGGGATTCTTGCAGAAAGGCAGAGTGGCGTCCTTCAGGGACCAGTGGGGTGTTTTTAGGCTTTGTAGCTTGTGTCACAGGAATAAAGTATGTTAATGCCGTGTTTCTGATGTTCTAACTATCAGGATTCCTGGAAATGTACCCCCATTTATATTTTTTTATGAAGTCTTTACCTAATTGAGGATGTAGGCACATGCTCTAATAATTTAAATCATTAATGCCATTCCCGTTGGCAAACAGTCCTGAACACCCCATCTGCTTGCCAACTCTACTGCTTTGAGGCTGTCTCAGCATCCACCTCGATGGATTCTTATAAGCTCTCATAAAATGTGGGGCTCATTTAGTGAGATTGATCAGATCCCCTTCATTTCTTTGTGTGTTTGTGGCTGCAGACGGGGTGGGGTGTGCTGGTTGTAGGGGAAGCAGGAAGGCTGTAATTCAAGCCCCGGAAACCTGCCAGATAGTACAATGCATGTGAGATGACAGGGCCAGATTTCCTAATGGACAAGTGTGTTCATTTGTTTTAAAACCAAGTGGCCTTTTCTTGAACGTATTTCTATTACTCTGTTTTCTATTTATTGCTAAGTAATTAATGAGAAACTATATGATTGGGTCATATAAATTTGTTTACTTAAATGGGTGAGTTACCTGTCATTGTCAAGGGAGAATAATATAGGGTTGTACTTCTTTTACCCTCCACGTTGTGGTTTTAGTTCATCAACTACTTTACCTCAGCTACTCTTCTCCCCGCTTTCTAACCTTCCTCTTGGAAACTTGTGCTAGATTTTTTTTTTTTTTTTAATTTCAAGGAGGCCTTTTCTCAATTTCAGCTTCTGGCATTTCCTTTGCTTCATTTATTTTAGTGCTAATGAAATGGCTAACTGTCAGTGAGGGGTGGAAGAAAAAGCCCTGGATCTGAAAATTCATGTGCTGTATAGTTACCTCCCAGATAATTATGCATAAATTTATGTTTACAGGGTAATCATAATTACATTGCCCTGATCTGTGTAGCAATTTGCAGTTTATAAAGAAGCTTCATGTGCCATAGACTCTTTGATCCTCCGAACAACACTGTGTGATGGGTAGAACAGGTGGCATCACCCCCATTTTATAGATGAGGAAACTGACGGCCAAGAGTTCTAATGTTCTATCCAATGCCATTGAGTCAGAACTCCACACACCAAATTTAGGAATCTCTGTCCTGAATGTTTTGGCATTTACCTACTGGCCAGCTACTGGAGGAATGGAGTCCCACTCTGGAATAATTGTCATTTGCCTCCATTGCACAAAAGGCTATTTGTGTCCACCCTGAGAGAGCTCTCTGAAGAGGCTGTTTGTTTCTGTCCTAAAGTTTACACATTTTCACCAGGGCTTTGGTATTTTTTGTTTTTTGTTTTTTGTTTTTTGTTTTTTGCTTTTTTTTTTAGGGCCACACCCATGGCATACGGAGGTTCCCAGGCTAGGGGTCACATCTGAGCTGCAGCTGCAGGCCTACACCACAGCCACAGCAATGCCAGATCCATAACCCACTGAGTGAGGCCAGGGATCGAACTGCCAGCCTCATGGTTCCTAGTCAGATTCGTTTCTGCTGCACCATGACAGGAACTCCAGGTCTGTGGTGTTTCTACACAAAAAGATAATTTACTCTGGAAAGTACTCTGAATTCAATTGGTATTAAATATGTGGTAAGTATTTGATGACCTTGAAAGCTCGTCTGTGGACATAGCTGTGTATGTGTCTGTGTCTATAGATGTGTGGGGGTGACTTCCCAAAGCTCTGTAACTATTAACTACTAAAGAATATGCATGCTCATTTTTGATCTTTTAGTGTTCATAATAAGATCTAGCTGGAAAAATTCTTCTGTGAATGTAGTATTTTAGCCACAGTTGGGAACATCCCTTTTGATAATCTCTTTTTTTGTCTTTTTAAGGCCGCGCCCATGGCATATGGAGTTTCCCAGGCTAGGGGATCTAATCAGAGTTGTTGCCACTGGCCAACACCAACAGCAACGCCAGATCCAAGCTACATATGTGACCTACACAACAGCTCACTGCAACGCTGGATCCTTAACCCACCAAGCGAGGCCAGGGATCGAACCTGCAACCTCATGGTTCATAGTCAGATTCATTTCTGCTGCGCCACAGTGGAAACTCCTCCCTTTTGGTAATCTCTTGATGCATGCGACAGAACCCTGAGTCTAATGGTTTAAACGAGTAAGGCTCCTTCTCCATCCTCACATCCCCCTGACCCCCACCAGCCCATGAAATTATTATTAATAGACCTGGAGGTAAGTGATTCATGGTCAGTGTGGTGGCTTAAAAGCTGTCACCAAGGACATAAACTCCTTGCCTTCCTGCTCTGCCATCGTTCACATAATGCATTCATCCACCTGGTGGCCAGAGGGCAAAAGCCACATGCCCCGTGGTCAATACTGTTTTGAAATTTTTCCTTGAAAGCTGCCACAACTTAAGACAAATAACTTGTAAATAGCAGTATCTGCCAAGTGCTGCAAGTGAGTCTGGGAGGCAAGTATTTTAGCTGGGCATAGTGCCACTCCCAGGAAGTCAAGAAGGAAAGAAGGGATAAATGGATATTAGGTAGGCAGTTTGTTCTGTCTGTCATGGTCTTGCAGTGGGAGTAATTTGTTTCATTATTAAACCCATAGTTGTATTGATAAAAAGTATTTCCATTGTTGAATAAGGCAATAACAGTTCAGGCTGGAGTTGTGCAATTAATCGAATCGAGGTTCACGATGTGTTTTATGTTGTGGTGGCCATCAGATACATCAGGAATGGTAAGCACATTTTCTCTTGAGAGCCACCGACCCACAGGGAATAGTTCACAAATTTACCGTTTTTTTTTTGTTGTTGTTGTTGTTCTTGTTGTTGTTGTTGTTGTTTTTTAAAAGAAAACTAATTATGAGAAGGTCAAAAGTTTCCATTCTACTGTTTTCAATCTGAAATTAAGTAATCTAAAACTTCATTGAATAAAAAATAGGCTAAATAATGAAAATTATTCCTTTTAAGATTATGGAACTGAAGAGAATCAGAAGCAAGTGATGGAAGGGAAGTAAACAGACAACTAAAAATAAGTGAAATAGTCTGCCAATTGGTTTCTCTGTGCAGATTTTTTTTTCTTTCATCTTGATGCTGATTTTTCTCCCCCCCCCAACAAAGCTTATTAAAATTAAGCCCCCTCCATCTCAGTTTACACACAGTAAAACATACCTAAAATGCACACTACCCAGGCACAGCATCTATTTCTGATAAATTAGTAAAATAGGAACAGAAGGATACCTAACGTGATAAAAGATTCTTTCAAACCAGTAAACCAACATCATTGTTAATGTTGAAACCTTAGGAAGTGCTCTTGAAAGTCGGGCAAAACCAACAGTACCTCTGTCACTGCTTTCGTTTATTATATTTCTAAAAACTAGAGTTTTTGGAGGCAATTCAAGTAATGTGGTATAACCATTCCAAACGGGGAGACAAAGGCATCCTTTCTTTTTGTAGACGATACTTATCACCTCCAAATGCTCAAGGGCATCAACTCAACATGACTAAAGGAATAATATAGGTTTTTATTTTTTTTTTTGTAGAAGCCTAATAAAATGTACACCTAGATGAATTTTAACAAAGTGAATTCATCTTTTGTAACCAGCACCCAAATCAAGCAGCAAAGCAGTTCCCACATCCCCGAAGATTTTCTTGAACCCCCTTCCAGTCACTACCCGCGATCTTCAGGGAGGTGGAGTTGTAGATGGTTCCTATTTTTTTTTTTTTTTGTGGCTTCTGGCATTTTCTACACCTTCAACAACAATGTAATCAGAAAGAAAAATGAGCATTGTGCGTGTCTGCATGTATATACTTTTTAATGAGGAGTTTTATCATTTCTAGACTGGAATTTCCTTTCATCTACTAAGTATAGTCATTGCCCATTGAGTCAGTAACTAATTTTTAAAGGGTCATTAAAATTATATCTCCCCCCTAAATATCCATTCTCACTCCCACTCCTATAAGTAAAATAGTCTGTTGATGACTTGAAAGTAGGAATCAGTTTCAAGAATATGAAGGATGAGCATGGGTAATCTGCTCTCATTAAGAATTTCAAAGCCTTAATATTCCTTTGGCCTACCAAATTGGCTAAGAGGTAGTTTGGTACCACTAATAGTATAGGACCTTCTTGCTATAAATGAGAATATTAATTACTTGGTTCTGTATCTGACCCCCTCCATCTCTCTTCTTGCCTTTTGACGGCTATTGGTTATTGCCTAAACTTTCTCTTCTTTAACATCCCTAGATTGTGAATCTTATAGAAGAGACTGGACACTTTCATATCACAAACACAACGTTTGATTTTGACCTTTGCTCGCTGGACAAAACCACAGTCCGTAAACTACAGAGTTACCTGGAAACATCTGGAACATCCTGAGGATACAACAACTGGATGCATCAAAAACTATTTTTTTTTTTGGTTGTGATTTTTTTTTCTTGTTTGTTTATATGAAAACACTCAGAATGATGCAACCAAAAGGGAAAAATAAAAATCAAACAACCTTCAGCTTTATTTTTCTTTAAAGCCAGTCATCATCTCTTGATAAAGGAGAGGTTAAGAAAACCAGCCTCAGCGGACCACTCTTCTCTCCAAGGAAACTCTCTCCGGGAAGAGTTAGCCTGGATAGCCTTGAAAACAAACAGATCAAACACAATACAAGAAAACTTAAAGAATGTGTATGGTATCTTGTATCTCTCTCTGCGGTGGTTCGTTCCACAGGACGAATGCATATTCAACACACTGCCTTATTACATAACTGATCTATTTATTATCGCATACAGATATTCTAGAGTCGTTGAGGGAATGACACCACAAGACATTCTAAGTACTTGGTCCCGTGGATGCTCTTTCAATGCAGCGCCCTTGCCATCCCAAGCCCAGTGACCTTACTCGTATACCGTGCCACTCTCCACCAACTTTTTCCAAGTCCCTTAACTCGTTGCAGTCTGTATTTTTCACCTTGTTTTTCCAGTTCCAGGACACAACTGATCAACTGGGGGGACCAAACAGCCACCCTGATTTTCTTCTTTGTGGTCTTTTTCCTGAAAGTTGGGGCCCAGTCTTTGGCTGTATCCATATAATGATCTTGGACCATGGTAGAAAACGCACCAAATAGGATCATATGACTTGCTGTCTAGCCTTAGTCAATAAATCTGTAGGACTTTTAAACAAATGTGTACCTGTAAACGTCCTGCATTCAACACTGTCGAGCTGTCATCAACATCTTGTGTCTATTTCACTGTTACAATAGTAGATAAATATGGAAGTGAATGCATTCCACAGGATCATCATTTTTTTTTAAGAAAAAAAAAAAAGGAATTCCAGTTCTGTTTTCTAAAGAAATGTTGTAGAAATTCTTAATTTGGAGCTATTTATTAGAGTTTCAGCTTTCTTCAGCTGCCAGTGTGTTATCCATCTTTATCATCAAACCTGGAATAAGAGATTTTTGTTGGTTCACATATGATCCTTAGACTCTTTTCTATTTGAAAAATTAAAATCTTGGGGGGGGGGAAATTCTTGGTTATTCTGCCATAACAGATTATGTATTAACTTGTAGATTCAGTGGTTCGATACCTGTTTAGTCACTTGCTTATGTTTCCAGAAGGATTTCTTGTATTGGTGAAAATAAAGATGGTTGGGGAGGGGGGATATTTTTGTTCTTGATGTACCCTGTTTTGAAACTAGAAATCTGTCCTGTGGCATGCAAAAGAAAGCAAATTATTTTTAAAAGAAAAAAAAAAGAAAACAAAACCAAAGTACTTTTGGTGTCATTATTCCATCCCCCATAAATGGAGAAACACAAAAATGAAAACAGCTCTTCTTCCAAGTTTTTGCTAGGAACTCAGCCGAAAAGCAAAGAAATGAAGAAATACTTCTGGATCCAAAGGTTTGTTCACTGGATCAGCCTTAAGAAAGTCTCTCTGTGTGCTCATAGACCAGGGTCTCCCTTGTTGATCCCCATACGCCAGATGCTGTCTTTTCAAAGAGAGATTAACACGTGTCTGTACAGAAAATGGTCTTTCCAGACCCATTCTTTTGGGCAGTAATGTAAATGCAGATAGATAAAGAGTTATTTCTGCATTTTAAAAAGGGGATTTTTTTTTTTTTTTACACATTGCTTATTTCTACCCAAAGACTATTTTTTTTCCTTAAAAAAAAAGTAAATAAAACACAGCGATGCTCCTTGTAAATTACTTCTCAGAAGCGTCCTCCCTGAGGACAGGTATATACTTTTTCAATATTGTTAAGATTCTTGGTGACTGACATCACCATCCTGAAAGCATTGGTTTTGTAGTCCACCTCTTAGTGTTTAATTACAGAGAAACTTTCTGCATCATTTTGGACATTAGGTGACTGATGAATTGTGTGGTTTTAGTTGTGTTTTGTTTCATTTTTAACTTTAGAGGTGAAAGGGGGGAAGCAGTGCTTCTATGGAATTGCAAAATTTTAAAATCTTTTAAAACTTCTAACTGCTAATCCACATATTCTTACTAAGCCAGAAATGTGTGTGGTTTAACTAAAATATCTGTGCAGTTTAACTAGAATTGTATATGTACTTTGGGCCATTTTTATTTTTGTATCTAAATTGTGTGACAAAAACTATGATTTGGCAATGATGTTTCTTTCATTCCCTAGGTTTTAACCAAGAAACTGGTTAGCATAAGAATTAACCTAACAAAAGGGTAATGAGATGGGGAGCTATTACAGTGGTAAACCTTAGGTCTAAAATTTAGGTAATAAAGCAGATGGCTTCAGAATATCATCAGAATTTAGGTTTGTAAATTGATAAAATTGGGGAAAACTTACCCTTCTATTACTCTGAGAGACAGCCAAACGAGTTTTCGGTGAAATTCCGATAGAGTAAGAGTCACATTGATTTTTTAGAAGTTGAACTCTTGCTCTCATCTGAATTTTAAATGCAGAAATAATAAATCCCCTTTCAATTAATTTCCAATGGTTATATTTAAAATAACCCATTAAAATAACCCACTCAATTCTGCCACATTGATGTACACTCCACCTTTGAAACCTATTAAAAAATTTGTGGCACGTGTGTATTCCAAGAGTGGCTTTGGTTTTTTAAGCACAAAGGGAAAATGGCAGGGCTTAATTTCTTTGATATATATATATATATATATAGATGTTTCAAATAAAATTAATTAGGTGAGTGTGAATATGGTTTGAGCCAGCCAGAGTATGATAAATTGTCTTTAAAATTTTCCCCAGGAACTTGAGGGAAAAAACAAAAACAAAAAAACAAACAAAAAACCCACTTTTGTACAGAACTCCTCCTCCACTTATAAATTACCTTTTGCCTCTGGTTTTGCAGCAGGATACGTAGGAGAGGGGGTGCCTCCTCCTTAGCATATAGCAATCATATTAGCAACAAAATTGCAGCTATTTTGTATGTTCACCATAATCTACCCCTCTGTGTAGACAAATAGGTGTCTATGTATGCTTGTATATCATCTCAAAGTAGGGGAGAACATAAAAACTTAAGATCAGGAAACAACAACTCCAGAAGAAACAAGGCACATGAGAGTGTCCTATACATGTTTAAGTTGGCAAGCAAATCTAATCTGAATGATTACCTATGTTTTTTTGTGGAAAGAGCCAATCAAATTGATTTTCTTCCACTAAAAACTTTCTTCCACCAAAAACGTTTCTGCTGATAACTTTTACAGACAGAGCTAATCTTTGAAAAAGACAAGTTAGGCCCACATAATATCCCATACTCTGTTTTAAGCCCCCACATGTGTCTACAAGTTAACATACTTGTTTAAGAGACTTTATTCTTCAGTGTTTTCATTCTACCTGTGTAACGGAGTTGGATGGCCAATGTTTGTGTTGGATGGTGGTTTTTCTCACTGTGGAGGTGATCAGCTCTGGATTAGTTTGCTATATGCTCGTTACTCTCCACCCTTAGCATTTTGGATATTGATGCTGTGTACTACATGCATACACACCTCGACTCTTGCTTGGACTGTGGCTCTAAAACTGTGACTACGATGTAGAGACAACTACAGCTGCAATGAATGGTGAGAAGTTGAGTCCCAGGGTTTAGTTTGGTCTTGGGCTAGATGTCTACGTCTTTTGACCTCTTTTGTATTATGTGATGCTTTTGATGATGTAGGCACTGCCACCCCTGAATATCCCTTCTAAAGAAGTCAAAGCCACCAGTGTCTGTAAACTGTAAATATGTATCTTTGGCATTGTACTCCAGTATGCTGAAAATAGAGTTACAATGGAAATGCTGACAGATCCTTAATGGTGGCCAGAACTACCATGCAGTGCAAAAATAAATTAATTGTATTCTTGAGATTAACAGTGCAAGGCCACTAAGTTTTATAAATCTGTCACTATCTTTTTTTTTTTAAATGGAGTATGTACGTGTAGTTCTGTTGAAAGATACACTGTGTATATGTGTGTAGATGCAATTATGTGAACTACAAGGTGTTCATAACATGTATTTCCCATTTCTAAAACCCATGTTGAAATGTAAGTACAGAAAGACGGAAGTAGGTGTTTTGCTTAAATTCTTATCGAATCTATTGTGGCTCCATTTTCTTTACAATGTGCAGTCTTATGGATTTGTTAAGAGTCATTCAACAAAGTTTGGTTTTCTTTGCAAACAGAAAAAAAATGAGCCCCCAGCCTTTCTCAAGAAGTGATGCTGGCCTAAGGAAGAATGAATGGGCACTATCAGAACCAGCTGAGGGCTCCGTCTGTGCTGGGGTCCTTTGGGTCCCCAAGGTCTAGCACTATTTTCTGTGTCCTAAAACCAGTACATTAAGCTCTGCAGAGATTGCGCAAGAAATGGTAAGGTACATTCTTGGAATAAACCAGGTTACTTGCGCATGGTGTTTTTTCTTTTCCCCCGATGCCTCTGGAAGGTTTTTGTTCATCAACTCAACACAAGCCCTGCATTTATTCCGGTGGCAAGAAATGGTACCTGCTTAGACAGGAACAAGAAAAACCATTTCAACAAAGAGAATAGAATACTTTCGGTTTGGCAAGGAACCAAGGAGATGGAGGTAATGCTCTATGTCATACTTTTTAATAGTAAAAAGACATCAAATGTAAGAAACTCACCTTATCTCCAGGCGAAAAGCCATGGAGGGGCTTATAGTGGACCGCCTTGGATCTTATCAACTAGCAACTGACTTGAGGTGTGGAAACAACAGTCCCAGATGGGCTCAGCTGACAGTTAAGCTTTCTAATGACTGTGCTTGAATCAGACTCATCTTGTTCCTGTTTCAGCATAGATATTCATTGGTTTATTTTAAAATACTGGCCTTGCATTTTCTCCAACAAGGAGAAAGTCAGGGTGGGCTGGCTGAAGACAGCTCAGGGTGTTGTCTTGGAGTGCTCTCACGTGGGAAATGCACTGAGCCCCAATTTCTCCCTCAGTACATTTGTTCCACTGTCTCTCAGACTCCTGTTCCCACTTGAACACACAAGGAGTCCTGAAGAGAGATGGCAGCTCAACGGAGGCCTGAGGCCCAGACTTCTCTGCTTGGGAATTCGAGCCTACAGTGTCCAAAACTAATGGACTCGTTTGTTCTGATTGGTGGAACAACTAAGAGTATTTTATGGGTTTTCCTGCCCAGGATACCACCCAAGAGAAAATCCTGAGCACATTTCAGTGCTTCTGCTTCTCTGCCCGGTAACAGTATCCACACCTTGCAGTTTATGTGGTCCCTTTCTTTTAGAGACCTTTCCAGTCTGTTCCAGAGGTTGTTAACTTGCCCTGGGCTGTCGGCTTAGCCTGTTGGTCTTCATTTCCCCTTAATTAGAGAAGGATAACCAGCGTGGTTCCCAAGAACGCTCAGGAGGGACATGCATGGCATAAATGAAAAAAACAATTTGGTCATTATCACTGGGCCCTATCGCTGTTAAATGACAAAAATAATCTACTACCAGAATGGGAAGGCTCCTTGAGTCCCTTTTGAGAAGAATTTGGGGCATGGGGCTGTCTGCGCAAAATAGGTGGCCACAAAGAGTGGGGAGATAGTGGGAAAGGCAAAGCAATTTGCTCCTTTTCCCTCATAATCACGTCTCCACCACATGTGGGGGGGGGGGGGGCACCACCAAGCTCTGAAGTTCCAAAAGGGTAGAAAAGGATAAATCCAGGCCATTAAAAGAAAATAATCAAAGCTATTGAAAAGATAAAACAAATGAGTTGCACTAAAAAGGCCGTCTGTGCAAGTAATAAGGTTGAAATACTGATACTGATTTCCTAGCTGAACAGCATTCCTCACACATGTGGTTTGTGTATCCGCGTCTGGGTGGGTGGTCTGGCGAGAAGTGCTAAATGCAGCAAGATGGCTTAGTTTTTGAGCAGTGGAGGGAAGCTTTGGGACAGGCTCAGCCCGTGGCATCTGTAGCCCCTGCAACATAAAGAGGCTTTCCTTTTGCTTTGTTCCAGGAGGGAAAGTTTTAACTTGGCTTATTCATTTAAATATGAGCCTCTGTTCTGCACAGAATCAATCAAAGCATCGGAGGGTGTGTGTGTGTGTGTGTGTGTGTGTGTGTGTGTGTGTGCGCGTGTGCATGCGTGTGCACTTTTTTGGGTTTTTTTTATTTTTAAGTACCTCCTTGTCCCTTGTCCCAGCCCTAGGGTGTGGAATGTATGGCATAGAATGTAATAATTCCTCATTTGTTCTGATTTATTCCTTGGGTGGTAGACAACTGGACACATTCCTTTTGAAAGTGATGCTATTTTAAATAGCACCTCTGTCTCAGAGAGGGTATTAAAGGCCCATATTATGAATATAGTCCACAAACAAAAGCCAAAGGAACATGGACTCTCCAAAGGCACATATATATATTAATGACAAATGAAGTGCACTCAGTTTAAAGGGGGAGACTTGTTAATGGAATCTTCTACTCAGAAAACAAGGTGCCCATCGATTTAGAGCTTTGACATCTGTGGACCCCTGCCAACTCATGTCTGAAATCAGATGGCTTCGTGAATAGTCCTCAGCATTGGTGGCTATTGTGGTCTTTCTTATGAATATCCCTTATTTGGGGGAAAGATCATTGTTTTCCGCAATAGTTATTTGTTTACAGGTTTTCTGCCTCTCTCCCCCACTAGAACGTAAGCTTCATGAGGACAAGAACCTTGTTACACTGCAGACGGCAGGGTCTAGAACAAGGCCAGGACAAGTTAGGCACCCGTATTGGTTGAGTGAAATGTGGGGGAACTTTGTAAAAACACTGACCTCTTTTGACATCTCCTGAGAAAAGCTTTTGTGTTTAAATAAGCTTGGGAAAACCACCCAGTATCTGACCCTCTTGGAAATTCATGACACGCTACCCAAGTAAATGTCTGGGAAGCCATGTGCCCTACCAACGACCACCAAACTTGTTTAACTTGAACATGATACTTCTCAAATTGTATGTAACGCAACAGTAGTTAGACAAGAGGACAGTAGATGTTTTGCTTTGAAGTTCCTTGATCGAAATGGTTTTTAGATTTCATTCTTCAAGATTTACAACATCAGTTGGGATGCTTCAGGTTCACAGAAGGACAGCACAGCCATTAATAGCCCCAGAGATGCTTTTTGGGGTTCCAAACCTGAGACGTTTTTGAGAATGAAATGGGACACATTTAACAGTTATCCCAGGACAACATGAGTAAACCAGGGCAAACTCTGGCAATCCAGAATATGTGGTAGGTCACCCTCTTTGCAAGGAATGCACTTTGGGACATGCCAAACTGAAAATTTACCCTCAGATTTCTATTCCAGGCATGTACATGATAAAGAGTGTTCAGCTGGGCTTTTTATGGTAACAGAAGGACATCCCCCTTGTGGTAGGGGGAGGCCCTTGGCTCGGGACATAAAGGGCATTTTCTATGTTGCTCAAGAGCCTTGATGGTTGAGGTAGTCCCTGGGCCATCCGCCACTTCCCCATCACTGCGCAGGTATTAGTCTATCATCTGAATAGGTCAATAGGCCAGGAATCAGTCCTTTCTATAATACATGTAATATACAAAATCTGGGGTCCTGGCCTTGTTCCCAGAACCTAGTGAGTTTGTGGTATTTTTCACGCAGAGTATCTGACACCTTTGCTTCAAGATGCCATTTCTTCACTGCCACCTTCTGAGTCACTCTGCCTGCTACTGCTGCCGCCTGGGAGTCAGCAATCTCCCCTTGCCCAAAATCGCTGGAGCTGCTCAGTCAGCAGATTCTCTCACTATTGGAGTATGTTCTGGGATTTTTTTTTTTTTTTTGTCTTTTTAGGGCTGCACCTGCGGCATATGGAGGTTCCCAGGCTAGGGGTCTAGTCGGAGCTGTAGCCACCGGCCTACGCCACAGCACCACCAGATCCGAGCCACATCTGTGACCTACACCACAGCTCATGGCAATGACAGCTCCTTAACCCACTGAGCGAGGCCAGGGATCGAACCTGCAAACTCATGGTTCCTAGTTGGATTCGTTTCCACTGCGCCACGATGGGAACTCCATGTTCTGGGAATTTTGCTACTCTCTATTCTGCCTCCAGGTCCTGCTCCCTGATAGCCTTTGATGTTTTAGTGGTTCCAATTTACATGTGTGCCATTCCTAGATAGAACAAAGACTCAAAAAAAAAATGTTGGAATGAATGAAAGACTATAAATAAACTGCTTGGTTTATGAGGGGGTAGTGACATTGTCACTCTCTGCTGCCTCATTCTCCAAAATTCTCTTATTCTGTTACTGTTATAAAGATAGTGGAGTATGGTGACAAAAAGCACAGACACTGAAGCCAGAAAGGCTTGGTTTTGAATCCCAGACCTGCATCTCCTAGCCCTGACCCCTTAACCTTTCCTGATTCTTGATCTTCTCATCTGTGGGATGGGAATAACAATGAACTTCTGGTTTAAGGTTGTTGGAGATAGGATCTTTGCAGAGCACTTAGCATATGTCTTGATTTTTACTTTGATTATACTGTTGGAGTCTGATGCGAGCCTTCGACTCCCTCTTGATGGTTGAGAATTTTGCCAATGCATAGGATGGCCCTGTTGCTGTCTGCCATTCAGCCCTAAGTGTATTTATCCTAGCTGTCAGCCTGCTGTGATGTGCCCGCTACATGAACAGCCATGGTCACTTCACATGCACATTCTTACAGGACTATTATCAGCTACATAATTGGCTGCTGCCTTTATAGCTGTTTGCAGCCTATGGAAAGGAAACAGAGGCAGAGGTAACACAACACAGTTTTCAGGTCTCTTTCTAGCCTCAGAGCTCGCTCACAGAAAACTGAATCTAACACATTTCCACTAGATATTGGTTGCAGGAGGTAATGCTGGTGAAGCTGAGGTCATAGGTTCAAGCCCCAATGAGCCCGTTTGGTTTGCCCTCTTGTATGCCTACAAACCTCCCAGTCTTACATAGCCATGCCATGGCTTGGGTCTTAGAAGGACAGGGAGACAGTGCACCCTTTCCAACATGACTTTACAATATCTTCTGCAGGGGGGTTATCGTATGGCGTGATCATCATTGCCATCTTTATCCCACTGTGGTTTCTCATTTTGGTGATAGGTGTTTGGATGGGAGCCTATCCTCTCAATAATATTGGCCATTTCACCTGGAATATTAGCCCAGGTTTTATGACCTTCATTAGCCAGACATTCTGCCCAATTACCATGGAGAACTTAAAATGATATCACTCCTTTTGTTTTTGAAAGCAGACATGTATACCATATTATCTTACAAGCCTGTGATGTGATTTATGGCAAGTATCTCCATAACTTTTTTTTTGTCTTTTTGTTATTTCTTTGGGCCGCTCCTGCGGCATATGGAGGTTCCCAGGCTAGGGGTCGAATTGGAGCTGTAGCCCCCAGCCTACACGAGGGCCACAGCAACGCAGGATCCGAGCCACGTCTGCAACCTACACCACAGCTCACAGCAACGCTGGATCGTTAACCCACTGAGCAAGGCAGGGACCGAACCCGCAACCTCATGGTTCCTAGTCGGATTCGTTAACCACTGCGCCATGACGGGAACTCCTCCATAACTTTTCTTTCAGCTTTGTACTCTTACAAGCCATACCCCACTTTTGATGGGATGTGGCAGACCACATCACTCCGTGGAGGACCCCCGTACAGCCCTTTGCTATGTTGAAATGCAAAGAAATGCTACTTTAGCCACTATTATTCCCTGTATTCTTCTTCTCTTATGTATTATATGATGTACTCATTTCCTATTGCTGTTATAACAAATTACCACAAACTTAGTGGCTGGAAACAATGCAGATTGATTATCTAATAGTTTTCAAGTTTAGAAGTCTGAAATGTGTTTCTCTAGGCTAAAATCGGAGTGTCAGTAGCAGAGCTGCATTCCTTCCAGAGGCTCTAGGAAAGAATCCATTCCCTTGCATTTTCCAGCTTCTAGAGGCTGCCTGCATTCCTTGGCTTATGGCCCCTTTCTCCAGCTTCCAAGTCAGCAGTGTGGCTTCTTACAGTATCTCCCTGACTTCAGCCTGCCTCTTCTTCCATCTTTTAGGAACTCTTGTAACTGCATGTGGACCACCCAGAGAATCCAAGATAATTTCCCCAACTTAGTTAAGGCTCTTAACTAATCTAATCATACCTGCCCCCTTTGCCATATAAGGTAACATAGGCACAGGTTTTACAGATCGAGGTGTGATCATCTTTGGGGTGGTGTTATTGTGCCTACCACAGATGGGAGATGCCCGTGATGAAATCCCCATCCTTCTGGGAGTATAAGCAGATAAGCTTCTACTTAAATATCTAAGTAGAATTTATCCACCCCACATTAAAAATTAAAGCAATTTTGCTGCTAGTTTCAGTTGTTCATGGTATCGTACTTTGTGATGATTACCGTGGTAGTGATTTTTTTCAGAAACCGGAAAAAAAAATCCACTCGAAACCATCCTGAAAGGTTATTTAAGGTTTTAGCTGTGGCGATGGAAATTCAGTCGGTTATTCAACATAGTTTATTGAGTGCCTACCACATGCCGACTTCTCTCCTGAGGAGCTTGTGAAAGTGTAAGTGGCTGTGGCTACAGAAGTTCCTTTCCATTTTGCTGGTATAGAGATTCTTCACTCCTGAGCAAAAGTGTCATCATGTGGTTAGAACTTGTCTGAAGCTATACAGAAACCTTAACTGGCAGAGAATGAACAGACTTTCTGGGCTCCCAGCCTTCTCCTTCCCATTGCTGATGGCAAATGTCTTAATCTGATCTGAGTTCCACCAGTTTTTTTAAAGGATGCCCCTGAATATGTGGTTCCACTTAAAGCCATGCACTGATGGGACAAGGAAATCAGCCCTGCCATGTCTGCCACCCAGTTGGTGTGTATTTGCTCCTTGCTGCTCTGGTTTTTTGCATAAAGATGAAAACCCAATGATGTCAGCATCATCCTGCACCATCTACCTCAGTGGTTCCTGTATGCTTGGCTATGGTCTGGTTTCATCAGAATCACTTAGGGAGCTTTTGCAAGCTATTCCTTCTCCAGAGGCTCTGATTCAATTCTTTTGCACAAAGCCTTGGATAATGGTAATTTCAAGTGCTCAGTTTATTCTAGCATGCAACCAGGGTAGGAATATAAACATCAAAGTTCCGGTTCCCACTGCCAGAGATTTTGATTCGTTAAGCCTAGAGGCTATGAAACCTGATCATTAATGTTCCTCAACTGCAGCCAGGTTTGGGGGCTACAATCCCAGCAACAATCTTCTGGCACCTTCGGATGTTAGGATTCTCTTTTCCAGGTGTCCATAGTACTAGTCAGGGACATGTTGCAAATACAGATTTCTGGAGTCCTTCTCTGCCTCAGGCTCCCTGATCCAGAATCTGGTGGCTGTGCCTAAGAAAAACTGTAGGCTTTTTAACATGTTCTCCAGAAAATTCTAGGAAACACTGTCTAGCAAATTAGGATCCTGAGGCAAAGGACTTAACATTGTGCCTTTACTTGCATGGACTTACAATCTAGTCCACAAACCCACCCCCAGTCCCTGCATTCTGCCAATTTGCCCTTGAGGCCAGTATTCCTGGCCTTGGGTTTGTGGCAAACAAAGGATGGGGCATTACTAGGGTAGCGCCAGATACTTCGCTCCAATGATTCTCAGATTTTTTTTTTTGGGGGGGGGGTGTTGATGACTGTCTGGAAAGTGATGTGGAATTCTCTGTTAGGTCATCTGAGAGGCTAACAGTAAGAAAGAAGGAGGGATGTTCTAAAGCACTGTGTGTAAGAAAGAGGCCAATCAGATGCAAATCCATGTCCATAGAAATAAACCAGAAGTACTTAAGAATGCATCAGTCGGATTTTCTCTGATGGAGACAAAATGATGGCATTGAAATCTTGAGTCTGTCCTGATTCCGCTAACCCACACCAGGAATAAATTTTTAAAGTTTCTTTTACATGAGGTTAGCAATTCTAGTATAAAGAGTTAACTGCTTATTCCTATTGTTTTAGTTTCACTTTTCAGTGACTGCATTATTTTCTCATGTCTTTACTCAGTAACCAAGGTAGGAAAATTGTTTCCCTGAAATTGCATAGCCTTCTCCTTTGGTGGCATATGGTAGCTTTATTAGCCTCACTATGATCTATAGTCTGGATTTCAGGCCCAAGAGGTTTTGTAAAGTCACCCAAGTTCTCCTTATAGGTGGCCTTCTACCACATTTATGTAGTTGAATCACCAACCCATTGATTGATCGTGTCCTGGCACCTAATCCATGTATGAAAAACACAAAGTCATCTGCCCTGCAGGGTCTCCACAGACTTAATTACAGGGTTGATTTATAACTTAAACGGACAGACATTTCAGGTCGGGTTTTGGATGTTTTCTCTTCTATGGAACAGTGACCAGGGTGATTCCTAGTAAGCTGACTGAGTAGGAATAGCTTTTTTTTTTTTGTCATCCCACTTTCATAGGATTCAAAACCTTTCTCCAAGGGTCATATTGGTTATTATTGATCTTGCATTGAAATCCCTCAGGACAATAAGGTTATTGTATGAAAACAAATTTTTAAACAAAGTCACTGATTTTGTTCTTTTTCTTCAAAATGGCAGGTGTCCACAAGCTAAGATGCCATTGATTTGAAGGTATTTTAAGAGAGTCAAACATCTTTCCCCAATGGCTACATCTCTTAAGAAATACATTTTCTCTGAGAAAGTATAATTGCTACCTTCTCCCTGAGCATTTTTTTTTATGAGGAAGATGGTTGGTTTCATTCTCTGAAGTTGTTGAGAGCTGTTGATCTCTAACTCTAGGTCAGCCTGTCAGTTTCAGTTGATAGCAAGTGGGGAGGAAGGCAGATTTCTTGAAGGGCATTCAGGTTAGTTATTGATTTTTTTATTCCCTCCCTTTTCTCCTCCAGTTGATTTGATTATTGGTGAATAGAACTGATATATAGGATGGAAACTTGAGTAATTCTGACAGATGTTGTGAAAGCCATTCTTTTCTCTTAATGGAGTTCTCAACAGGAACCTGAGTGCAAGGTGTAGGCAAGGTAATAATTCTTGGAATTTTCTTGCTTGTTTAAGGTCAAATTTTTTTAGAGTGACAGGTCATCCTCCATTGTGTCAAATACACTATCCATTGTTGATCTTCCTAACAGGTCCATCCCACGGTTATTCTTTCACCAGCTGCTGACCAAAAGTGATATTCCATCTGTGAGCTAGTTATGTGGATACTGAGTTGAAGAAGAACATCCTTTACTGGGCTTAGAGCCAGAGAAGGTGCGAGGTAAGAAAACCAAAGGTGGCAGGCAGGGTGATGTGTGGTGTGAGGGAGCTACTTCAGGGCCAGGCATAGGATTTTCATGGAGTTCCACAGAGCACCAAGGAGATATGTCACAGCCTGAACAGGAAGGCATTCTAGGAAGAGGATACAGTATGGACAAATTGGCAAGTATTAGGGGCTACTTTGTCTAACTTGATTTGACTCAAAGATAGCAGACAGGTAGGGAGAAAGAAGGAGACAAAACTGGAAAAGTAGGCTGAGGCCAGATGATGGCAGTTCCTGTTGCCAGATTAACAAACTTGGGCTTCACATACTGGACAAATGGACAGCTGCAGCAGGTGGAAATAGCTTGGTCATTGCAGCTTTGCATTGTTAGGCAGGGTCCCATATTCCTCCCCTCCACAGGGCCTACACTTTAAGTGTCCTGAGACCCCAAATCTGTGCTCTCATGACATTTTTAGCATGAATTTCTGCTACATGCATCTCATGGTATTTTCATTATCCTTGTATTAGTCATCTGTTGCTGTGTAACAAATCACCCCAGCATTTAGCCGCTTAAAGCCATGCAAGTTTTGGTTTTTTATTCCCCTCACAGTTTCTGTGAAATCTAGGCCTGGCCTAACTGGGGCATCTGGCTCGGTCCTCTCTGGAGCTGCAATCAAGCTGCTGGCAAGGCCATAGCCATCTCAAGGCTCAAGTTGGGTATGATGTGCTTCTAAATTCATTGAGTGGTTGTTGGCAGGATTCAATCCCTCACAGGCTCTTGGACTGAGGGACTCAGTTCCTTGCTAGCTGTTGGCTGGAGGACACCCTCACTTTCTTACCTTGAGAATGTCTCCAGCTGACAGCTTGCTTTCTTAGAGCCATCAAGACAGAGAGTCTGCCAGCAAGAGGGAGGTCAGGGTATGTATGACCTAATCATGGAAGGGGCTTCCATCACCTTTTTCTCCATTTATTCATTAGAAGCAAGTCACTAGATCCACTTTAAGGAAAGGTTACCATGACAATAAAAGGAATCTTGACCTGCTAGTTGGGTGAATCATCAGGGTTGGGGGGGGGGCAGTGTTGGCCTCCCTCTCAAGTGGGGCTTGGTAGTTGGATAATGCTGTTTCTTAAGTTTAAAGTACGTTTCCTGATGTGTCAGACCCTTGGACAGACTTAAGGAAGCAGGGGAAGGAGTTTCACTCCTGAGCTGAGCTCCATCTTCCTCCTCTGAAGGGAATGTGGTAGGGCTCTGTAGCCTGCATAAGGGGAGGGGATCAAGGAAAGATATCTCTATATTATAAAGCATCAGCTTGGATTACTGTAGGCTACCTGTTTATAACTTCACCCACTCAACTTTCTGGTTTGTAAATCATGGCCATTGGTCTTTCCTTCTGGGATGTTTTTAGTGGTTGGAAAGGTGCCCACCTCCTGGCTCAGCTTTTGACCTCACATCCCACCCCTGCAGAGCCCCATGTGGGCCAACGCAAAAATTCCGCTCTGGCTTTCTCCTTGTAGTTGAGGAGATTCCATTATACTAGGTTTGTGTTTTTGTTTTTCAAATTTTCGATGGGGATTATAACTTTGTCTCAAATGTGATCAACTCTCTGACCCCCAAGTAAATTCTCAGATGGCTACCACCTTTTTCATGTGGACGAGGTTAGAATTGGCTGGTCTGAACAAAATGACCAGTATCCAGTCTGCTCCTAGGAAAAACTAAAATTGCTTCTCCAGTGACATTCTTTTGTCTACTAAACATCTACAGAATGCTTGCTCAGGACCAGTCTCAGTGAGATAATCGGGGACAGGAAAGCACAGTATCAGCCCTAATGGTGTTTATAGGCTCCAGTATATTTTGAAGTTGCCTCATTTTATGTGGTCTTTCCCTCTCTACAAAAATGCCGCTAATAAATGGTTTCAAAATGTTTGCAAGTAACAACAGCAACAACAAATTGTTCTTCAAAATGTTGAAAAATCTGTGTGATCTTTACTTTAACACTCTATGGTACCTATTTTAAAAAGGATTGAATTTGGCCCATGTCAAGAGTGAGGAGAGAACCTATGACTTAAGAGGTTTGGAGGAAATGTGAGTTTGCACATCAGGTTCTAGACCCGGCTTTCCACGGATTTCTTAGTCATCATCATCCATTTCTGCTTCCTCTTTTCATCAAAAAATCACCCTTGATTGAATGAGCCTAGCAAAAGCATTTCCTACAAAGGCAGCTGGAGCTTGGGAGGGAGGTTGATAAGTCCTCAGTACTAGGTGTATAGTTCTGCCTTGTATCAGCTCTATGACCTTAGATAAATTAATTAGTCATTAAACCTTTTTCTCAGCTGAATATTGGAGGTAAGAAGAATATTTTTCATTCATTCATTTATTCAGGGATGTTTTAAGAACACTGTTCTAGACTGTGGGGGCTCAGAAGGGAACAAAACCAAATCCTCCCCTCCTGCAGCTATGTTCTAGATAGAGGAGACAGTAAATAAGCAGGTACCAGGTTGGGGGGGGGGGGTTGGATGTTAAAGAAGTAAGCCGAGTGTGGAAGGCAGGGTGGAGGTGAGGTTCTATGTATATTGGGAGGCCAAGGAAGTTCCCACTGAGAAGGAGAGACTGGGGAGAGTAAAAAGGACAAGTCATGTGACTCCCAGGGGAGGGAGGGAGCTTCCTGTGGGAGGAGCAGCAGGGTGCCTAGCACAGCTAGAGGGGAGAAGCTTAACAGGTGGCTCTGGAGGAAACACACTTGGTCTGAGATATCACGGGGGCCTCCTCTTGGCTTGTTGCAAGGACTTGACTTTCCTTCTGTGTAAGACAGGAAGCCTTTGGAGAGTTCTGTACAGATGAATGTCTGACTGCTGTTTGAAGGGTGATTCTGAAGTCTGGGGGGTGGATTAAGTGAGATAATGTAAGAAAATCAACACAATACCTAGAATGTAGTAAACACACAAGAAGCGCTCGTTCTAGGGAAGAGAGGCCTCTGATTACAAAGATTAAGCCCTTGGAAGCATATTTGCAGAATTCTGTGTCTTCCAGATGTTTGGCCTTGGATCCTAAGAAACAGAGTGATTTTTCTAAAGGATGTTCACACCATGCCAGCAGAGTTTACCCCCTTTGGGGAGTAGGAAGGCACATAAATGGTAGAGAGGACTTGGCAGTTCAGAGTCCAGTGGCTCGGAGTGAGAGCTGTGTTTAAGGATGCCATTGGAGCAGCTTGGTGCATGCTCAGAGAAGGTAGAGGTGCTTCTTTGCTAGGGGCTTCCTATAGTTTGGATTTTTAATGGTCACCGTATCTGTAAGCCCCACAATTATTCAGAGAGGCCAAGACTGATTCCAAATGCACTGATAAGAACTATGACATTTAGAATGGATAAGAAATGAGGTCCTGTTGAACATCACAAGGAACTACATCCAACCACTTGTGATGAAACATGATGGAAGATAATATGAGAAAAAGATTGTATATATATGTATGACTGGGTCACTTTGTTATATAGCAGAAATTGATAGAACATTGTAAATCAACTATACTTTAATAAATTTTAAAAAGTAAGTGCAAGAGAGCCAAGTGAAACGGATTCAGGGAGAGGCAGAATGGGCAGTGCTGCAGGCATGTACGAGCCTCTCTGCCTAATTTTGTGTCAGGAAGAGAACCAGAAAGTAAAAATGAACTTGTATTGAGAGGTGGCAAATTAGAACTTGCTCAAGAGGTTTGCTGAGAATAAGTGCTTCTTAATGGATTAGGCTGTAAGTGGAAATGGAAAAGGAATACAAAGAAAGAACAGAACACCAAGAAGGGCAACCTGGCTGCTCCCCACTAGCTGGAGAGGCGGCCCTGGGGAGCTGGGGAGGAGAGGGTTCCGGTTTGCAATGTGAGTGAATGTTGCAAGCAGGGGCTGCATTGAGTCTTTTCTATTATTATTATTATTTTTTGTCTTTTGTCTTTTTGTTGTTGTTGTTGTTGCTATTTCTTGGGCCGCTCCCTCGGCATATGGAGGTTCCCAGGCTAGGGGTCGAATCGGAGCTGTAGCCACCGGCCTACGCCAGAGCCACAGCAACGCGGGATCCGAGCCGCGTCTGCAACCTACACCACAGCTCACGGCAACGCCGGATCGTTAACCCACTGAGCAAGGGCAGGGACCGAACCCGCAACCTCATGGTTCCTAGTCGGATTCGTTAACCACTGCGCCACGACGGGAACTCCTGCATTGAGTCTTGGAAGCTCAGTCTAGCCATCAGTGAATACCCTGAGGTGCTTGTTAAAGCGAGCCCTTGACAACTGTGGCCCCAGGACCTGTGATATGCTTTGATGGGAGAGTCTCTGAGATCTCAGAAGTCAGGCAACAGGGCTCTTTTCTGTGTGTGTGTAGAGTTAAAAGGATCCACTAGGCGACAGAGTGCCAAGCTCTTTCCAGGCCATTTTGCCTCCTATTGCCAGAAGTGGTTATACAGGGCTTGGGTGTTTCAGTGCAGGTGCAATGCCTTAAGGTCAAAGAGAGCAAGCCCGGACTCCCCATGTCACCCACATTTCTGCCTTCTCATCCTCATTTCTCTAGTCCCTGGTTTCCCTCCCATCTCTTCTTGCTGCTCCTTCCTGTTCTCTTTCATGTGCTTTCTTCTTCTGCCCTTCCTTTATGCTTTCTTTCTCTTCTCTCACAGCCTCTCTTCATTGGTAAGAGCAGGGAGTAATGTGTGTATTCCCAGTCACCTTTCCACACACTGGTCGTTGCCCTAGTGTTACTTTGGCACGAGGGCAGAGAAGTGGAGGAGGCTTTTGTGCATCTGTCCTGGGGAAGGAGGGCCGCCTCCCACAGTGGTCTGAGTGCAGAGCAAGAGGTTGATGGTAATTTAGGAAGCAGGAATTTGCCTTCAAAGCTTTGGAAAAGTTTAGAGCAGGCTATTTATAATCCATCAGGGGATTAAAAAGAAAATAGGCAGGTTCTGGGATATTGCTATAGATCACCTCGACAAGATGAAAAGATAGAGTAGCTCAGGAAATGTGTTTACAGATAAGAGGCAAGTTGAAAAAGCTGGGCCATGATCGCAGGGACTTTGACCGATTGCTCCTACTAAATAATGTATAAATGAACGTTATTCAACAACTACTGATATTGACTGGCAAAACAACAGGGGACAAATGGAGGCAAAAGCAGAAGCCTTGGCAATAAATCTCTGCAGTCCAGCCTCTGCTAGGGTACTCACAGCCCTGACCTTTCTCTCTTGTTCTCCAACTAGACTACTTTCAGCCAGCTTTGGGGGGAATTGATTCTTCATTCATCTGGTCATTCTTTATTGCCATACATGTGAGTACTTACTCAGCGTCAGAGTGGATATACTTAGAAGAAAAAAGGCAGCCTCGGCTCTGAAGGACCTCATGGGAGGGAGATAGGAAATTTAACTCAGCTAATAAAAATAGGATAACGAAATGTGTCGAGATGCAGACAAAACATAGTGAAAAATTCAGGAGGTGCAGCTCATTCTGGGAAGTATCTCAGAACAAGGACCTGGTGTTTTGACTCTGGGTTGAAAGCATCTTGAGATATTCCTACAGAGTGGAGACCTCACCTTCTCCTTTCATAATCAGGATTAAATGTCCCTATCAAGAGATGGTAAATATGCTAAGTCCACCAAGAAACTAGAAGGGAGCCTGAAGGGAATCTGTTCCTCCTCTTAACCCACCACAAAGGTTTATAAAAGAAAAATTTCTTAAGATAAAAAGCTTCAAGCAGGTCAGACAATTGATAGCCTCTTATTTGTTAAATGAAGAGAATGACAATGTGGCAAAATTTGGGAGTGGGTTTTTCTGCAGTTGAAAAAAAATTGTTTTTTGTTTGTTTGTTCTGTCTTTTTAGGGCCGCATCCATGGCATATGGAAATTCCCAGGCTAGGGGTCAAAACAAAGCTGCAGCTGCCAGCCTATGCCACAGCCATGGCAATGCCAGATCCAAGCCCCATATTCAACCTATGCCACAGCTTGCAGGGATGCCAAATCCTTAACCCACTGAGCAAGGCCAGGGATTGACCCGCATCCTCGTGGATACTAGTTGGGCTCTTAACCTGTTGAGCCACAGTGGAAACTCAAAAAAAATTGTTGATGATGAAGACTTTGGATTAAAGGTGGATTGGATGATTCAGAATGCTTCTGTGTCCATCCTTTTAAGGCCATCACATACGAAGATAATAGGTAATATCTGGAAGATGGCAAAGACAACTGTAACCCAGAAACATGCCCTCCCCTTTAGGGGTCAATGATCACTAAGCTACCAAACTTCAGTGTTGTAGGAAATTCTTAGCAACCTCTCAGAAGAATTTCACCAGAAACAGCTGCTATATTTTACTTTTGTTAAAAATGTCAGGCTCGCATTTGGCAAAGAAAAATCCCCCTAATCTTCAGATTTCCACTCAGGGAACTGAGAGGGGTAATTGCTGAATGGTATCAAAGAAGAAATATAGATGCTGCATTTAATCAGGTGGGGGGGCGGGCAGAGATTGGTTATAAGCACTATGAAAACATTAGCAGTAATTGGCTGAAATATTAAGAAGCCTAGCAAAGATTTAAAAACAACAACCACCATCCACCATCACCACTGCCCCACCTCAGCACAAGTAAATCAGAATCCTGAGTGGTGGGACACCAGGCAGCAGCCCTTTTTCAAGCTTCTCAGATGATTTTCATATGCAACTAGGACTCAGCACCACAGCTCCTGGGGCTGCCAAACTCAGAATGAGATTAGGGGACCCACTAATGCAAGTCCAATACAATTTATTAAGGGGATAGTTGTAAGTGTTGCTCAGTGTAGAGAAAAGGGGGATTGGTTGCTCATATTTGTCCCAGCAAGGTCCCCAAATGTCATCAATCATCTTTGGGCCAGCAGGGTGGTTGGATTAAAGCCAACAGTTAGTCATGGCAAGAACGCCCTGGAGTGCCAGTGACCACAGAACCTGGTCACACCAGGGTGGGACACTAGGCCTTCCTTAGCTTCTGTTTTGAAAAGCCAAAGTTGTTCTTTTCCCAGAAAGGCTTTGGAAAGGATTTGCATAGGAGGCCCGAGTGAGATGACTCTCAAGTCTCTTGTATGTGAAAACCTATTACAGGTTGTTCTCCAACAGGGGGCAGAACATGAGTGATTAGCACAAGTACACCATAGGCTTCAAGCCCAAAGCTTTGATTATGCAAGCAACTCTCTGCATTATTTAAGCACAGCGACTGTCATGATGAATTGTGTGTGTCAGCTTGACTGAGCTAAGGGGCACAGAGATAGCTGCTAAGATGTAATCCCTTACCTTTGTGGATGGGTATCATCTAATCCACCGAGAGCTCACAAAGAACAGGAAGTCAGAAGAAGGCCAAATTCTCTATCTCTTCTTGAGCTGAGACATTTCTTTCCTCCTGCCATCAGACATTGCTGCTTTCGAGTCTCAGGCCTTCAGACCCAGCCTGCATCACACCCCTGGCTTTCCTGGTTCTTCCAGGATACTGTAGCATCTCTCAGCTTCCAAAATCATCTTAGCCAATGTCCATGATACATTTATGTCTATATAGAAATATTGGTTCTGTTTCTCAGGAGAACACCAATTCAGTGACTGATTCATGTATGTTTTCCAAAGGGGCTTAGATTCTGGCTCTGCTATCACTATTACATCAATATCAGGCGTTTTGAAATCTCAGTATCTGATGCCCAGTATGCACTTATTTTGTTGACCTGAACTAATGCCCACTATGCTTTCCAAGTTGTCCCTCATAGAGAGAACCAAACTGTAGCCACTGAAGACCAAGACCACCCAATGAGCTGAGGGCAGGGCCTCCCCGATGATGAAGGTCCACCCCTGTGGCAATCCCACTAGATGTGCAATGTGGAAATTGGCTTCCTTCTGGCTACAAACCATTGCTGTCCTTCCCTCTGACAGGCCTGTTTCCTGCTCTGTGTGCTCCTTTTCCCTACCTAGGCTTCCTTTTAGGGATCCTCACCCATATCTCATAGTGAAGACCTAGCTTTGGCCCTCCCATTCCTATCAGTTTGGGGCACTGACATCTGCTTTGGGATCTACACAGCTGGCTCCTGGCAGCCCTGTATCCCCACTCCACAGCCATCATCTCCCAGCTATCCCTGAGGGATCCAAAAGGCACTTTGTCAGAACATTTATTTGCATTATTCATCTGGAAGACGAGGTGCATTATTCACCTATATAATTGGTCAAGAAAGGTGGCTGTTTTAAGCTACATCAGTGGTTCTTAGCCATGGCTGTGCTCATGCTGGGGCCCCACATGTAGAGGTGTAGTTGGGCTTTAATAAAACCATTTGTGGTTCCCTCAGCTTAAGCCCTTGTCTCTGTTTTGAAATCCCATAAAGAGTGTTTGTGCATTTCAAATGGGATCTTTAGGTCATACAAAGGTCATCAGGGAGGTAGTTACCCAGCTCCTGGAAGGCAATGTGGAGGGTTGCTCCCCATGGGGCTGTGGCTGGTGACTCCATGGACACCTTGCAGGGACTCAGACCCACAAGGGATGGGGGTAAGGAGCCCAGGTTCAAAGGTTTTGCTCTGTTTTCATTGGAATCTACCCTGGACATTGGGGTTCTCTGTTGGTAGTTTAGGTTCTCTGTTAAGGCAAAGGCCTCAGTCCAACCAAGGAGAGCCAGTTGCTGGGGGAAGAAATAATTGTCAACACAGGGGTGGCTGCTGTTGCTCTTTGTTTTTTTAACCTTTGAAAGTGTGGCACAGTTAAAGCCTCCCACTATTTAATTCTCTTCTATTCCATTTCATGTCACAAAGGGTTCAGGGTGGCTAAACTCTGAAGTGATTTTATACCTTGAATGACCGTAGTCAAAGTATGACATCACACAGGGAAAAGAGTGGCTTTTTTTTTTTTCTTCTAATTGAGGTGCAAGCCCAACTCTTTCAGTCTGGGTTACAGCTCTCTGGTGTTTTGGCATCTCTTCACATGGCTCAGAAATGTTAGTCTTCTTTTGTACAGAATATCTTGGCCGGTGAATGTCTGAACTGAAAATACACCAGTATCTGTTAAGACAATCCTGCTAGCCTGTCGTTACCTGTCAATTACATTGCTCCTTGTTTTAGAAATCCAGTTGAAAGAGACATGCTAAAAACCCCACTAGGAGCAGCCAGTATGGGTTTTTGTAAGTATGAGTAGGGACTCTGCCTACATCAAGTAACACCAGTGTTGGCATGCCCAGAAAATTCCAACCAGAGGTGGGAGTAAGTGGCACTTGGCAAAGGTGTTCTTATATCCTAAATACCTAGTCTTGATTTTAAAATGCATTTTGCACGTGTATATTTTTCTGGAAGACATTATGGGAAGGCTTTTAAATATGGTTTCCACTGGGAGTTCTCTTCTGCAGCTGGATTTTCTCATGGGTTGATGTGACAGTTTGATGGTAAATCTAGAGACGTGGCTACTGGGAGAAGACTTGACCTCTCCGGAGAGCTGGAGTCTTCAAGATCGGGCCACCTCCTGGCCCTTCAGACTCAAATCTCCAGAAGCTTAGCCACAATCCAGCCAGTGCACTTTGCCTTTTGGTCTGAGCTAGTATGACATGAGAAACAGGAAGTAGGAAGCACATGCAAACGTTCCTGTGCTGTGCAGAGGTAGGAATTTGGTTAGACCAGAAAAATCCACTCCTATGCCTTTTGCTATGCAGATGGGCTAGAAAAAGAAAAGGAGCATTTCTATGACATAAATTTCTAGTTTTCCAATGGAAAAAAGGAGAGCCAGCAAGTAAGCTACTCCGTAAGACTCTAAGCTGGATGAGGGCAGCAACCAGGCAAACCTCGTGTGCATTTGAATCCAAACCCCTGGTACAGTGCTTGGCTTGTAGTTCACAGTAGAGACTCAGTAAGGGTTTGTTGAATTAATAACTGATCTCAAGATGAGATTCCCTCTTTGTCCACAACTGTCAAGTTCATAGTGTCTAAAGACATTTCAGAGCACTCTGCAGGAATATGGGTGGCCCTAAAGCAAAGAAACCAAACTAGCATTGCTTTGAAAGATCTGTTTAGCACCTTAGTTACCAGAAGTGCTCATCAGGGTGTTCTTTTTTTTCTTGAAGGTGTGCATTTGGCTGAAAGCATATAAGTGGACTATGAGCCTAGCCAAATGCCTTCTCTCTTCTGTACTTGAAAACCCTATTCTCCCAAGCTGAAGAGTGGATGACTACAGGGAATATGTGACTCATGGCAAGTGCTGTTATTAAATCACCTTGAAGTGTCTCTTGTAAAAAGATAACTCCCTGCATTGTAGAAACATCTTTGACAAGAGAGGATTAGGGTGAAATTGCAATTACCTTGACATAAAGGAATGAATTAACTTTCCAACTTGCATTTTTGCAGGGCACAGATTCAAGCTGCTTGGAACATAAACAGAGAATGCACTCACAATGGCTTGGGGCACTTCAAAATTCAAAAGATGGGCACGGAGCCCCGAAATGCGGGGCAGCTTCCAAGGTATTGCTTGCCAGGAAGGGACGCCTGCCTGGACACCAACCACCCGAGCCGTCTTGCAGCGTCTGCTCCTGTGGCTACAAGGTTTAGAGGACAGTCAGGATCAAGGCATCCTGGAGCTGATGCATGTGGGGTGTAGAAATAGGGAAATGCTCTTCCAAGATGTGCCTTCCAAGACTGCCTGTGCCCCTCGATTCAGCAAATATTGACAGAACACTTACTCTGCGCTGGGCCGGGAGTTAAGGCAGACGGTCTTGGCTGTCAGGGACTTAAGGAAGTCAGACATGAAACAAATCGAGTGGCCATGAACCTCAGTCCGTGATTCATGTGTGAAAATACATACTCTTGTTTATTTTCTTGAAATCAAAGCTGACTCTGAGCTCTCATCCTGCTAGAGCAGCAGGAAATTCCATTTCTGACATTTGGACCAGAAGCCCCAGGGCTTTCATGAGGATTCTGAAAACAGTTGGGGCTTCTGGTCCCTGTCCCATTGTAGCTGCTACAGGCATCCCTATTTTGCCTAAGATGTTAGATGGGCCAGGAGGCCAGGGATGGCGGCTGCTCAGAGGGAGTCCTCTGCCTCCAGGCCACCGTGGGTACAGGAGACTTTGCCAGAGCTGGGAGGGCCATGGCCAGCACTTGGCTCGGCCATCCCTCCGACATCTATTCACGGCTCCCTGGACACCAACAAGTTCTCCACCACATGGGGAGGCAGTCTGCATAGGATAAAGCCTGGGACAACCCTTAGGCTTGGGTGGTGGGGAAGTGGGTGTCACTGACTGATAACTGATATATTTCATGCTTTCCCCGATACCTTTTTGGTAGCCATGTCAATATATGATTTAAAATCATTAAAAAGACTGAATTCTTAGACGGTGTTCTTGGAGGGGAACTATTCCTCAGTACTCGGCTCCATTTCTATCTGGTTTCCACTAAGCTCAGGAGCTAGCCACCTTCCCAGCCCCCAGGAGAAGCGCTCTGGAGCTCTGTGACCAGCCACACCTTCACTCAGCTTCAACTTTCCTTCTGGAAAAATCCCCACAGCAAGAGAATACAAAGCCTGGAACCTGGTAGACATGAAGAAATGGAAGAATAGAGGAACAACACCCATCAGTGAATAGTTCATTAGGCTACCACATCTGGGTGGAGCTTAGAAACTGCACAAGGAGGGTGAGAGAGGCCTTATCCCAGCCAGGGTGGCACATGACCGGCTGGGCTGAGGGATGGGAGAAGGATTCCTTAAGAGGTTGTGACAGGGTTGAGACCTCAGGCATAAAAAAAGGAGTCAGCCAGGGGAGCAGGGGCTCAGGTGGCTAGTGCAGAGCGAGAGCTAGAGACCTGAGAAGAAGCCCCAAGGGCAGGAGAAGAAAAAGGAAATCGAGATGGTGAGCCAGTGGGGGAGGTGAGCCTGCCATTTTCCTTACTGAAAAGCTTCCCCTCAAGTGGTTGGTGTGTCAAGGGGATTGTCTCCCTGGGGCAGTGCTGATAGAGGACAGAAGCAATCAGTCTGGAACCTGCAGTGGCTGAGAGGGAGCAACTCTAGCTCCTGCAACAACCCCATATGCAAACCTGAGAGAGAAAGGGGCTTAGAGCTGGGGATCTGGAGCGAGTCTCGGCATCTCCGTTGGGAGGTCAGGATGGTAAGTGCTACCTCTGAGGCTGCTGTGAGTTAGTCCCCAGCCAACTTGACCTCATTTCCATGCTGTGAGGCAAGGGGCCATACCAGTAGGCTCCAGGGTTATCTGCATCCCTGAACGATGGAGGCCTTGGTGGGCAATTAGAGAATGGGAGGAGGCAGAAGCCTAGGCAGTTCTCCCTGCCTCCCTCCTACCCAGCTCTGGCTTCCTCAGGACAGAGCTGCGATGATTCTCGCTCCCACTGAGTGATCCAGGCACCTAGACTCCCCTATCCTAGACCCTCACTTTGTCCCTTAACTTTAGAGGTAGTGGTATCTTTCTGCTTTTGCTAATTTCAGGGTTGTTCACTGTTTCTTATTTAGCTTCTCAGCCTCTTCAACTACTGAACCCCTCTCTTTTTAAAAAAACACACAGAGTGGGTTCTCTGATTCACATGTTACCATCGAATCCCCTCTCTTTTAAAGAAACACTCAGAGGGATGTCTATTTTCCTCGATGGACAGTAACCAAAACAGTGAGTGGTGGTAGTTCTTTTCCCATGACAGCTGTTATGGGTTTGTGTTCCCAAAAGATATGCTGAAGTCTTATCCCCTGTACCTGTGAATGTGAGCTTAATTGGAAACAGGATCTTGGCAGGTATAATGAAGGTCAGGTAAACTCAAGAAGGTGGACCCTACCCTCAATGACTGTGTCCTTGTAAGAAGGTGGCACTTTGGACACAGACACCCACAGGAAAATTCCATGTGAACACAGGGACACACAGGGAAGTCATGTGATGGCAGAGGTGGAGATTGGAGTGAAGCAGCTGCTGCAAACCATGGATGCCACGGATCGCTGGCCACCCCTAGAAGCCAGGAAGAGGCACAGAAGGATTCTTCTTTACAGGTGTCAAAGAGAGCATGGCTCTGTTGACACCAATTTCAGACTTCTAGCCTCCAAGTCGTCAGACAATACATTCCCGGTGCTTTAAACCACCCAGTCTGTGGCCCTTTGTTATGGCATCCTCAGGAAATGAATATAAAAGCCTTGGCAGATTCTTTGGGAAAGCCCCTGATGTCTAGTTCCCCTTCCCCTGATCTCACAACCACTTTTAGCAGCAGTCTGTTTGGTGCTGCCCCCACAACAGACACCCTTTCCCCTGCATGGGGCTATCTTCAGGTAGAGGTGGTCAAAGCTGATGATGGCCACTGGACAGCTGTTGCTTTCATCTCCCCCCAAGATCTTCTGCTACTGTCAATGAGAAGTTGAGATTTACAGTTTTCACTGCCTGCACTGGTTTGGATGTTTTAGTTGAAAACAAAACAGAAATCAAGTTAACCTAGCTTCAGGGGGAAAAAGAGCATGAATTCTAAGAACCCAGACACCTGACAAAAAACAAAGGCATTAACGCAACTGTGCATCTGGAAGGGATTGGAACCAGAAACTGCCCTCTGTGGTGAAAAGTAAAAGGCCTTTTTTTTTTTTTTTTTCCTTAGGGAGCACAGGATTTTTCTGCTGCTCTAACCCATAGCTCTCATATGTACAGGTTATACATTTAGCCTCACGGAGACTGACTTGATTCTCTTCTGGTTCAAGGTCTGTATTTCTAAAAGGGAAAAATCTGATTGGCTCATCTTGGATCAGGTGTCCATGCCTTATCCAATGGGCCTGTGCCTGGGGGCAGGTACTCTCCTTTTTAGGTCAGAGGAAGTTTCAAGTGCTGAAGCTGATGGGCAAGGGTTTGCTGCAAGGTTCCTTGGCAGTAAGAAGGGTGGTTGGGGTCGGATGCCCAATGGGCCGATGCTGGGGTATGAAATGTGGCTCCTGGCCAAGCCCCAGCTTTCACCTCACAGTCAGGCCTTTGGGACTCACAGCTGACTCTCACCAGATGCCGCCATCTGGATGTGCAACTACAAAAAGAGTAACTGGAGAATTCACTCTACCCTAGTTAAACCTGCAAAATCAAACCTCCCACCTCACTAAATGATGTGTGATTCTGTTGTGTAATCTGTGAGTAATAATTGCTAACATTTATTGGACACCTAAAATGGGCCAGGCACTCTGCTAAGTGTTAAGAACATTCTCTGTAATGTTCATAATTCCACAAGATCAATTTCGTTGTTCAGTTTCACCTCTGTCCCCCCACCGCATACTCTAATCTCAAATCACAAGGTAAAACGACTACTGTCTTCATCTTTCTGCTTCTTAATTGGTTTTTAAGAAGTAATGCATGCACATGATTCAAAACTCAGAGCTCTAAGTGTGCAAAGTAAGTCTACTTCTCATCATTCTACCCGCGGTCATCCTGTTGCCCTCCCTAAAGGCAGTCACTGTTACTGGTCTCTTACATACATGAATGGCGTAATTGCGTGTATCCTTTTTGTTTCGTTTTGTTTGTGCAGAAATGGTAGATGATTTTTCACATTATGCTAAAACTTTTCAGCACTATATCTTGGTAGTAATTCCATATTTATGCAGCTACAACCTATCTTTTCTGAATGGCTTCTGTTGAAACCTTGTGAGGAAATGCCATAATCTAGCAAACCAGTCCTTTATTGAGTATCCCCTAGGTGATCTCCTTTGCTAATATAAACAATGCTGCAAGAATACATTTCAGGCTGTATCTTTGTGCACATGTGCCAGTATATCTCTAGGAGAAATTCTCACAAGTGGAATAGCAGGGTTGAAGAATATTTTGTGTTATGCACTTTTATGTACGTGTTCAACTTGCCCTGCCTTGCGGTTGCATCAATTTACAGTCCCAGCAATGACACAAGTGATGGCTGTTTCCCCACACTCTCTGCAAGACGGCTACATTTGAGGGTTTGGTATTTGCTCTTTGAAACATGAGAAATACAGTTATTTGCTTTCTCTCTCTCTCTCTCTCTTTTTTTTTTTTTTTTTTTTTTTTTTTTTTTTTTTTTTTTTTACTTTTTAGGACCGCACCTGCGGCATATGGAAGTTCCCAGGCTAGGGGTCAAATCGGAGCTACAGCTGGCAGCCTGCACCACAGTCACAGCAATGCCAGATCTGAGCCACATCTGCAACCTACACCACAGCTCACGGCAATGCCAGATCCTTAACCCACTGAGCAAGGCCAGGGGTCGAACACGCATCCTCATGGATCCTAGTCAGATTCATTAACCGCTGAGCCACCAAAGGAACCCCATCTCTTAAATATCTTTTTAAGTGTTCTAAATCTATTTGTAATAGGTGTATAAGTGGTGGTATTGTCTGTTTGGTCCTTTGACCATTTTCCTAATGCTTTTTGGCCTTTCCCTAAAACTGTTTCATAGCCGTCTGTAATATAGAGGATTGGTCCTTTGTTATGCGTACAGATGGTCTCCTCAGTCTGTTGCCATTGTCTGTCTTTTGGTTTTATGGTGTGTGCGTGTGTTTGTTACACAATTTAAAATTTTTATGTATTTATCAATTTTATTCTTTTTCATTTCTGGCCCCCCCTCCATATTTAGGTTTTTCCTTTTCTAAGACTATACTTCTTCCACTTTTTTTTTTTTTCAAAATGATTTCCACCTAACTAGAAGTTACTTTGCTGTGATAAGTAAATTTAGTAATCCAGCTAATTCTTTAAATGGCTTCCTGGTTGTCTCAACACCATTTGCTGAATTATGTTTTTCAACCACTGATATGAAATGCCACCTTTGTCATATTATATATTCTCATATGTTTTAGAGTTTATTTCTGGATTTTATTTTTTTAATCAGTTCCATGATGTTTTAATTACTCTAGCTTTATGTAATACCAGCTGGTAGGACTAGTCTGCCTGCCTTTCTTACTCTTCCTTTTCAGAATTTTCTAGATCTTGTTACTGTGTACTTTTCACATATAATTTTATTTTAGTGAAAAAAAGCTCTGTTGGTATTTTCATTGAAATCAAATTTTAGCTTTATTTCTAGTTATTTTATTGAGTTGCTGTAAATAGGATTTTATCTCCTGTATTTTCTGGGTGATCATTTTTCCTGTATTTAAAGCTACTGATTTTTTAGTACTAATTTTGTTTATAGCCACCTTTTTGAATTCTTATTCATTTTAATATTTTTCCTATTATTTTTTCCCTTACGTATGTGATCATGTCATCTGCACATAGTGAGAATTTAACCTCCTGGCAAGTTTTAAACTCATTAGCTACTTGTCTTCTCTAATTGTGTTGGCATGCCCCTCCAGATCAGTGTTAGAAGGCAATAGTGAACATGGAAAAACTTGCCTCATTGCTGATTTTAATGGGAATGTTTTTCATGTCTTTCTATTAAGCATGGCCCCAGCTTTTGGAATGGGAGATTATATATATCTTTTATTGTTGTTGCTGATTTGGTGGAACTTCACCAATATGGCCTTCCTCCTGCCTTTGCGTATGCTGTTTCTTCTCCTTTACGTGGGAAATCTCTACTCAGATTGGACCTTTTCAAATGCCAGCTTTCAGCATGGAGTCTTCCTTATGACCTAGGCTATTAGTCATCTTCTCTGCTTTTCCACAATGCCAAGCTCATCTTTTCATGTTATATAACACATAATACACTGTTTTGTAACCATCTGCCTGTCTCTCCTTATGCTCTGAGTTTCCTTAGAGACCAGGTACCTGGTTCAGAGCTTGGTAAGGAGTAGACAAGCCAAGCAATTTCTGGGAACACCTATATGATAAAGGACACTAATGAATTATTGGACTTAACCTCTGACTTCACTTTCTTCTTGGCCCTGTGGCTTTAAATACTGTCTATAGGGGAGTTCCTGTTGTGACTCAGTGGTTAACGAATCTGACTAGGAACCATGAGGTTGAGGGTTCGATCCCTGGCCTTGCTCAGTGGGTTGAGGATCCGGCGTTGCCGTGAGCTGTGGTATGGGTCGCAGATGTAGCTCGGATCCTGCATTGCTGTGGCTCTGACATAGGCTGGGTGGCTACAGTTCCGATTTGACCCCTAGCCTGGGAACCTCCATATGCCGTGGGAGCAGCCCAAGAAATGGCAAAAAAGACAAAAAAATAAAAATAAATAGTGTCTATAGGGAATGATCTCAAATTGATATTTCTTGTCCTGACTTGTCCACTGAGCAAGTACAACCAATTGCCAATTTGATGTATACAAATTCAAGCCATACCATCATATGTATCATGTCTAAAACAGACCTCTTGATACTTATGCAACTCCCCCCACCAGTTACCTCCATCTCAGCCAGTGACACCAAAGTTGCCCTTGACTCCTTTCTTTCCAACATCTTCTGCTGCAGATTTAGCAAATCCAGTAGGTTCAACCTCCAAAACATATCCTGATTTCAACTACTTCTTGACATACCCACTGGACAATCTTAATCATAGGCCAAGTTGTCCTTATTTTTGGCCTAGACTCCTGCAGTGTTCATCTGTGGTGATTATTCCATTTCTACTCCTTTTCCCACCATAGTCCCTTCTCCACACAGTAACCTGGCATGATCTCTTGAAAGAGTAAATCAGATCATGTCACTCCCTTTATTAAGCCTTTTAATAGTTTCCCATCAATTTAGAATGAAATCTAATCTCCTGATCGTAGCCTGTAAAATCTGGGCCCCTTCCCCCTATTTCCCTAGCACTGCTGCCACCCCTCAACCAACCTTCTGTCTGTTCCTCCATGCCACAGGCCCCTGTGGACCTTTCTATTTGTTGTTGTCTCTGCCCTGACAGCTTTCTGCCAGGTCTTTGCTTGAGCAGCTCCTTCTCATCAATCAGATCTCCACTCAATGACAAATAAAAATCAAAATATGCTCCCCATTCCACAGTCAGAAGACAGAGTATCTACTGAGCTCTTCAATACTGGGCTCTTACTCTTTAGCCTATCTCCCTATTTTATGTCCCCTCATTGAACCCATCACTATCTGAAATTAATCTGTAGCTCTATTTTGTTTAATTGATTATTTTGCCCCACACCATTATTAAAATAAAAACTCCATATGAACAGGATCATTATATGGGTTGTTCTTTAGCGTAGTCTCAGTACTTGGGACAGTCCTGGCATATAATAAATACCTGTTGAACACATTTGTTGAGTATCTGTTGATTGAAATAAAAATATGTATAGTGCCAGTTAACTCATGTATGTGATATGACTCCTCACATAAATAATAAAGTGGGCATTAATTCCACTCTTGCTATAGAGTAGATGGCATCTTGGAATGGAGACCCAACGTGTTTCTTTCTAGGTCCACCTAACCTGGCTGACAATTTTTGTGACAAGCACATGTAATTTTTACAGTGAACAGATCGCTACCCGGAGGACAGTGGCCTGACAAGTGGCATCCATGGTTCTGAAACCACATAATGCTCTTTAGTGGCAGTGAATGAATTATTTTCTTGCCTGAATTAAAAACTCTTCAGTATATCCTCTGCCTAAGAAGTTGTCTGATATTGAAACTGAATGACAACTTAAAACTGGGGAGCAAACCCAACCTCTAGAAAATGGCAAGTTTTTAAAAAACATTTTATTTTGGCCAGTGGAGGTAAAGTGAATTTACTTCTGCATACAATAATTGTTAAATCATTTTCTCCCCACCCCCACTAAATAAGTGTTTAACACATACTTAAAGAACATTCATTTAAAGTGGTACCAAATAATTAGGCTGCTTGGGATTCCCCCATATATTGGTCCGTCCTGAGTTTTCCATTCATCTTTGTTTTCCTCACATCATCACCCAGAGAATTTTTTTTTTTAAGGCCGCATATGGAGGTTCCCAAGCTAGGGGTCAAATCAGAGCTGTAGCTGCCAGCCTACACCACAGGCACAGCAACTCAGGATCTGAGCTGCATTTGCGACCTACACTGTAGCTCAAAGCATTGTCGGGTCCTTAACCCCCTGAGTGAGATCAGGGATTGAACTTGCATCCTCATGGATACCAGTTGGGTTGGTTAACCACTGAGCCACAATGGGAACTCCTACCCAGAGATCTTTACCTTTAGTGAAGTTTTGTGAAATGAAAGAGCCGGATAAGCATCTTGAATTTTTTTTTCCCTGCCATCCAAAAAGCTAGGATATTTGTGCTCTCAGCACAGCATTTTCTAAAGGGAGTCATCCAATGAGGAAGGCACACTCTGTTCCTTATGGCCCCTTCAAGAGTTTACAGCAGGAAGAATCAGATACACAGAGCCCTGCCTTGTGTTTATATTACCCCAGACCAACAGAACAAATGTGGCCAGACTCCATTACAGCCTTTTTTCCAAAGCTTGAAATCTTCAGAACCCCTCTCTGGGTGTATTGGAAATCTCCATGTAGATGCATTTACCGTAATTAGATTCAGCCAGTCTCGGTAACTCTGGAATGTGTGATGTAATTAGCAAAGCAACTAGCTGAATGCATTTGTGCAGCCTCTAAGGCATTCTTCAAAGCAAACGGCTCCGCTGGGGAGGAGGTGAGATGCTGACACACTGTACAGAGACTGCATAGCTATAAACATTGTCTAGGCTGATGGTCAAAGGAAGGCATGTTCTGAGACTGTGAACTGGCTCCCTTTTCTCCAGCAGACAAGTTCTCTGCATGCATTTTTCCTCTGGAACTGAATCCTTCAGGTTTGAGCTCCACTCAAAGTGGAATTTAACTTTCTTGAAGTTTTGATATTTTGGAGGGATGCGAGTAGGACTGTTATTCCCTCCAATGTAAGAAAGCTTTAAAAAAAAAAAAAAGAATTGAGCTCATAAAGTTGACAAAATTCATGATTTTTAAGGATTAAATCACTCCAAACTAGAAACACCTGGCTGAGTGTTTGGAGGCGTGAAGGTGATGATGACAGTGGTGACTTTATTAAGCATGGCAGTAAATCTTCCATAGTCTAAGGTTATGGCCAAGAAATGGCAGCTCAGGGAGAGAATGCATGTGGTAAACTGAATAATACCACTCCACCCCACACACAAAGATGTCCTTATTCCTAGGGTCTGAGAGTATGTGAGGTTATGTGGCAAAGGGAAGTTAAGGTACTGATTTTAAACTAAGGAGATTATCCTGGACTGTGCTTTGGACAAGATGAATATAGCAAGGAGAGGATGAATCAAAGTTAGCTGTGCCAATAGTGGGTGGGGCCAGGCAGAAAAAAAATGTTCTCGATGGCAAGTTCATGAAGGAAACAAGTGTATACCCATGACAATGCCTCATCCACTGAATGGGCCACGGGTCAGGGGCTGGAAGATCTGCTTTCAAGTCCTGGTTACTACTCCAGATGATAACTTTGCTCAGAGCATTAGAACTCTTACTTGCAATATAGGGATGGTGAGGTTACCCTGCCTCCCAGGGACATTAGGATCAAGTGACGAGAAGGCATCAGTTACTATAAACTGTGATTTTGGACCCATAACAAGGTGAGGTTTAAACCTCTGAAGAGAGTTACTTGTTTTCCCTTTTGCCCAAAATTTCCTTGAATTCTGATGACACAGTTGAGGGAATTGGACTACCAGGTATGGCTCAGCACCAACACCCTAAATCTGATGAAAGCTACAAATCTGATCTTGCTGGCTGCTCTGAGAATGTTTTTCATAGTATTTGACCCCATTGGCTTATCTGTGAATTCAGCAGAAAAGCCATCCCACCTTGGGGATGTCAGTGCCCTCCTGCCGGAGCTCATGGGACTCTTATCTGGGAAAGTCTCACTTTCCTCTCCAAAGCCTTGGGGTTGGGTCTTCAGGGCCGCTTTTCCCCTTAGGAACTCAGACAGGGACATCCCCGTGAAGCTGGTGCTGAGACAAGGAGTGCCCTTGGTCTCCAATTCTCTCTGCCATGTGTCTTGTGGGTGAATAGGAATGGTTTTCTGAATAGAGCCAATGGGCAGATGTGGATGACTGCAGAGCTGAAAGATGAGGTTTCAGAGAGATCTTCATGGTGACAGAAATGAGGTCATTTATCTCTGCAGCCTCAACCCATAAAACCTACAATCCAGCTGGCCTGACTTTTCTTTCCCTTCCTCTTCTGTGCCAAGCCCACCCCAGATCTGGGCTTTTGCCCCTCTGCCTAGGGTACCCTCTGTCCAGAAGGTGCTGCCTCCATATCTCCATGTGGCTGTCCCTTTCCTCCGCATGGATCTGACCTGACTGTAATTTCCTCAGACACACTATGTCCCATCACTTGGCTAATGGTGCCTAGTCCTACTCCTGTTACCCTCTCTTGGGATTTATTTTATTCTGGGTCCTTGTCTCCACTGAAGATTTTGTCTTTGTTTCCTCTGTCTTACCCTTTGAATGGAAGTCCCATGAGAGCAGCACTATCTGTCCTGTCAGTGCTGTAGCCCCAGAGCCTGGAGCAAAGGCTGGATGCCAAATATTCAATGCCTATGTGCTGAATGGGCACCTTGCTGCATGCCTGCGGGGCACTGAGGAGGTGGCTCCTCCTTTGCTATTTTCCTAGACTTCAGCTCTGGGATCTAGGTTTTGTTTTCCTTGTTGTACAGGTGAGCCAAGGGGCCCAGAAAGGCTGAGCGACTTGTTCAAGATCCTCTAGCTGGTGAGAAGGGGTCCCTGGGTGAAAGCCATGCCTGTAATGGTTGCAACATTCAGAGTGGCAGCTTCCAGCTCTGAGCTTAGGGGCCACATGGCTGGCAGATCCATTGTCTGAGTCCGGAGTGGCCTCCTGACCACTGTCTTTCAAGTAGAACTTCTCAAAATGTAATGTGCTTTCAAGTCACCCAGAGGCTTGATTAAGCTTAGGATTCTGACTCCATTGATCCATGTGGTGGGGACGGAGGTTCTGCATTTCTAATAAGCTCCCAGGTAATGCTGGTGGCCACCCTTTAAGAGCCAGAATTTGGTGGGTCCTCTGATTTGAGAACTGGGTTAGCTGTTTGGAAAACAAAGGCAGGACAGGAAGGACTGGGTAAATCTTGTGGTCAAATGAATTGCAGCACTTGAGCAAAGAGAATGGGGAGCGGTCCCCCATTTCCCCGGTGATGTGGATGCTCTCTCAGCACCCTCCACAGCCTGACCAGACTTCAGCCCGGAAACTGGGGTCTAGCATGTGTGTAGGTTTGGTTTCCAGTTGTGTAGCACTTGGCTTGAGACCAATGAAGGGGCTGAGGCAGCTCCAGAAAGTCATCACTTTAGCAGTAAGTGTTTCCTGCCATCCCCTCCTTTTCCGGTTTGGATTGCATTCCTGGACCCCAAGTGCCATTGTCCAACTCTAAGCTCCAATTAAGAGGCTTGCCTGAGGTTTAGGAGTTTCTAGGAGTGCCTATAATTTGCTGGAATTTTCCCCATTAGAAACAAGTGTAAAATATCTGCTTGTCTTATATTATAGGATTGTTGTTAGAGTGCTTTGAAAAGTAGAAAGTAGCATTTTCCAAATGTGAGTGGAATTGATTTTAGATAGGACAAAGGCCCAGAGAGCATCGATCATGGGGCGAGAGAGTGGGTCTTATTTCACTCCAGTATTAGTATGTCTCCAACACTTCTTTTACATTTCCTCCTCTCCTCTTTTTTAAACAGAGGCAGCGAGCAGCTCTATCTAGTGAGAAATTAATAACACTATGTTGTTTTCTTGTACATTTTGTGGTTACCTTCTATCTGTGGCAAAATATACAGGTGTTCCATTTAAGACCATCATATAAACCTTCCCTTTGAAGAGCAATTTAAATAAAACATGTAAGATGATTTCAAAAAATGGTTAAGTTAAACAGTTCAGGTTAAATGTAGAGATGGTAAAAATTACAAAGGGAGTAGTCAAGTGAGTCCATCTCGGATGATAGCATAGAGGAATGTAAAGGGCCTGGCTCTATTATTCATGGAGGGAGAGCAAGGTATCTGACCCAGCCATCCGGTCAGGCCCTACTCTGTGGGCACTTCACATGGCTGGCTCTTGGCTGGTAACTCTGCCCGAGGGTCCTGAGGCATGATGTGGGGTAAGTCTTGATCCCAGCCAAGAATGCGCAACTGTCCCAACCATGGGTTAGCAGATGTCTTCAGGTCTTTATCTGTGGAGATTTGGAAGGGAAAAAGAAGTAATATGACTATATAAATGTGTATCATCTTGCACTTGCCTGCAATAGAAATAAATCAGTTGCTATGCCCTGGGCCTTGATTTTTTTTATTTTTATTTATTTTCTTTTGCTTTTTAGGGCCACACCCCTGGCATATGGAAGTTCCCAGGCTAGGGGTCGAATCGGAGCTGTAGCCGATGGCCTATACCACAGCCGCAGCAATGCGGGATCCAAGCAGTGTCTGCAACCTACACCACAGCTCACGCCAACACTGGATCCTTTACCCACTGAGCGAGGCCAGGGATTGAACCTGCAACCTCATGGTTCCTAGTCAGATTCATTTCCACTAAGCCATGACAGGAACTCTTGGGCCTTGAATTTTTTTGTTGTTCTTGCTATTTGTTTGTTATATTAAATGAGCTGTAGTGATTATAAAGAGATATTGTCAGTTTTGGGCTTCCTCAAATCACTGGAACAGGCCAAAGGAGTTATAAAGAATTTCTTGAATTCCAAGGCAACATAGGGCAGCAGAGACAATACCAGCTTCCACCACCACAGATTTGGATCAGAACCTTGGCTTATCCACTTGTTATGGGCTCAATTGCGTGCCCTCCCCATTCATATGCTAACGTCCTAACCCCCAGGACCTGAGAATGTGACTATATTTGGAGATTAGGGTCTTTTAAGGGATACTTAACTTAAAATGAGGTCATTGGGGTGGACCTTAATCCAACCTGATTGTTTATAAGTTTATGAGAAGAGAGACACAGGGGAACAACCATGTGAGACGCAGCAAGAAGGTGGCTTTCACCACACCAAGGAAAGACCTCAGAAGAAACCAACCCTGCCAGCACCTTGGTCTCAGACTTCCAGCCTCCAAGACTGTGAGAAAATAAAGCTTCATTGTTTAAGCCCCACCCAGTCTGTGGTACTGTATTATGGCAGGCTTAGCAAACTAGCCTTAATACCCATCTACCACTGGGTGGCTTTAAATAGATTGCCTAACATCCCTGAGTCTCAACTTCTCATCTGTGTATTGGCATAATGGTTTCTGCTTCACAGAGTTTATGTGCTTAAATATGCTGATGCATGTAAATCACTTAGCCCAAGTGCCTGCTGCCCTGTAGATACCTAACTAATTGAATTTACTTACTTGGATCAAGCTCCCTTCCCCCCATTTCAAAAAGGGTTTAAAGGCAAAATGTAATAACTCTTATTGGCACCTCTCAACTTAAATCTTATTAGGGTATTAGTTGTTATTATCATATAGCCTTTAACAGAGAGAGGTAGTCACCTATACAGACTCTTTCATGATGGTTAAAATGGTATCACCCTGCTTGGTAGAGACCATTCTCTTTAAAAATCACATCTCAAAGTGGTGTTTTCTGTATCCAGTTGGTTCCCCAGTGCAGGTAAACAGAGTGAAGAGCCATTAAACAATTTGAGTAGGGGCATGCCATGATACAAGCCTGTTATGGGTTGGAGGATGCTGGATCTGGCAGCAGAGATGCTGGTTGGTTATTGTAGTGACCCAGTTGAGCTGTAAGGAGCTGGGATGTGTGGTCCAGTGACTTTGGGATCATCTGGACATACATCCTTATTCTGTTGCTTAGTATCTCTGAGGCTTTAGAAAGTTAATTTTTCTCTTAGTTTCCTCCTCTATAAAACAGAAGGATGAAAATAGTGCAAGGCTATCTCTTTTTATAGAAGGATTGGGTTCTTGAAAGCCTAGTATAATTCAAAATGTACATAATGAAGTAAGAATATATAGTGAGCTTTATATATATTTATTCTGATGGGTAAACTAGGTTTTGCATTATTTTCATATTTTAACTTTGACAATTTCTAAATGACCTAAAGTTTCTAAACTTACGTGTGTGTTAAGCAAAATTACCATGAGGATTATTTGTCTAATGAGAGTCTTTTTTAAAAAATTATTCTTCTCTGTATCTTTGTTAAAAATTTAATACAAGTTTTAGGTGTTTTCAGTACAATGGACTCTTTCTCAATCTCTTCTTTTCCCTTCAAAAAGGAGAACCCAGGCCAGATGGTCACTTTTTCTCAGCTCTATATATGCCTTTGCAGAATGGACTCCTTAGGCTATGGGATGGCGCTGGTATCCAGCAGTAAAATAGTTAAGCTGCCTGTCACTGAAGTAGAGAGACTCAGCTTGAGGTAATCCCTGTGAGGCAGCAACAAATCCAAGCCAGGTCTTCAGAGCGCAAACTGATGCCAGCCTCTTTCATCAGCTATTTCAGAGTCACTCAGCATAAAACCTGAAGCTAACAAATTTGTACCTGGAACAGTTTCACAGTCACCTCATGAAATGTAGCTGAGATTCTCAGTGGACTTGGGGACATCTTGTGTGGTCACCATCAGTTGGGAAAAGCTAAAGGTATTTCCCAAGTCTTGTCCATCCAAACCCCCAAGGTATAGGATGCTCAGCACACACACCCCCCTCCCCCACCATGTCTTGGAATTAGCTTCAGTTTGGATGCAAAGACCTGGAACACTGTGAGCTCACACTAGGAGGCTTCCCCTACCCCAGAAGAGCCATCACTTGCGTTTCTCATAAGAAGAAATGGAGTCTTCTGATAGCAAAACTCAGTTAAATGTCAAGATATGGCTACTGTCAGGTAGAGGAAGCTCTTGAAGGAGGGAATAATTGGGCAGCTAAGCCCTGGATTTTGCTTGATCGTTTGAGCAAACCTCCAGTTATTTGAACCACCCGTGACTCTATATAGGCTGGGGGCCATCATCTTTTGTGGCCCCTAAACCATGCTATCAGAACGTGGGAACTAGATTACTTCATTCTGCTCCTGGGAAAGGGAACCGACTTGTGGGATTTTAAATGAATACATTATATTTGTTGATTTTCAAAGAGAGGAGTAGAGAAAAATAAACAAACTCTTATAAGATCTTGGCTGCAGTACAGGGGCCAAAGTTTAAATCCCTGCTCTCAACTATGTTAGATTTTGCAAAAGGCCCTCAGTGTTCCCTCCCAATTCACTCAGCTGGGAGGAGGGGTGCATACTTCTTTTAGGGTGCCTAGAACTCTTTTTTTTTCATGTAAATGCATGGGCCAGCAGAGAGGGGTAGCTCAGCTCCTATGACACATGAAAAGAGGCAGCAGCCGCCTGATGGTTTTCTGCTTAAAAAAAATGTAGCTATCTATATATCTTATTTAAAAAAAAGTTTTTAAAAAGAGTGTGGTGAGATGTATATTCTCACATGTAGGGAAGAAAATACAGTTGTATACGCTTTGGGGAGATAAATTTAACAAAAGATATCATTACTTTAAAAATGTTCATAGACTTTGATTCAGCCATTTCCTTTTGGGGAGTCTTTTCTGAAGGAGTCCATCCAAAAAGTGGACCAAGATTGATGGATCAAAATGCTATTGTTGCATTGATTACAAAGTGAAAAACTCCAAGGACCTCTATGTTTATCACATGGGAAATAAGTGGTTCCAGCTATGGTGGTCCAGCCTCCAGTGGGGTCCTTCTCAGTGGTGAGAAAGACCACTAAAGCGAAATGCTCAGCATGAAGCAGTAGGAGACAAGAGGCAGGAAATAAAATGGAAATGTGTGGTGGCGGTTGTGTGAAACCACACACAGAGGAGTCAAGGGCAACCGAGTCATCTCTAGGTGGTAGGATTAGGATTAATGCTTATTTTCTTTTTCCTATTTTCCTGTTTGTTCCAAAATTTTCAAAACTGATCCTACACTGTTTTTATAACCTACCCCCAAAAAAGTATACCCCCCCACCTTTTTTTGGCTTGCACCCGCAGCATGTGGAAGTTCCTTGGGCCAAGGATTAATCAAACCTTTGCCACAGCAATGATAATCCTGGATCCTTAACTGCTAGGCCATCAGGGAACTCCCCAAAAATGTCCTCTTCTAACACCAAACAAATACAAGCGAGCATTTGCCAGGCTTCAGTTGGTGAGACAAAGATAGGCAGAGGGTGTGCCTGCTTCCTGCAAAGTCAGGACTTTGGACCCATGCTCTTCTTACCTGCCAAAGGCTGGGAAGTCCAGGAGATGCTGGAGAGAAACTGAGTGAGCGAGTGCATTTAGGCTGGGCTCTTGCTTGCCTGGGGAGCCTTTGTGGCTTCTTCAGTGGAGATGAGGAAAGGAAGTGCTCATCCAGTTTTTAATCCCCTCAGCTAATCACCAGAACTTTCTTGTGGTTTTACTGGGATGCCTTTTGCTAAGTGGGTGGATTTACACTGTTTGTGTTTGTATGTTGTCCTTGGATTATGCCTCAATGTGTCACTCCATTGACAAAGGGGTTTGTGGCAAGCATCCCTGCTTTTAATAGAAAGCATAGTCCATCCAGCACGTTATTTTATCTGTAACGCATTGAGCAGCTTAGAACAAAGCATTGCCCCTAAGACATGGTCCCCAAGAATCTTTAATAAGGACCAGACCCCTGTGAAGGTATTAATTAAATATTTTCTGCAGAATGGCTTTAGCTGGCTGGGGCATTTTTATGAGGAGAGGGAGTATATTTAAAACCAGGGCTGTTTCTGTAACAGGAACCTGTTTTGAAGGAAACGTTCTTGGTGGGACGCCACGGGTACCAGGCTGTCAAACCTCCAGGCCAACTTGATGTCAAAAACAGACGCTCTAAATGTTTTACACAATGTTGGAACTGGGTTCTTGCTGTGGAATTTGGACACAAGTCGAGGGTGGCATTAACACGGAGGAGAAGAAGAGAGTCTCTGAGAACCCCAGGCAGGTAGGGACTGTTTTCTTACAGGAGTCCTGTGAGAGAGGGATTGACCAGGCCAATGTACAGAAAAGAAACAAACTGTTTTCAAGGTCACCAAGTTTGATGGAGAAGCTAAGATACAAACTCAATTTAAAATAAAGTGTGGATGTTTCACAAAAAATAAAAATAAAAAAATAAAGTCTATCTATTCATCCATCATCTATTAGCTATCATCTATCAATCATCTACCTATATTTCAAAATATTCTTCCTCAGAAAGTACTAGAAATACGGATGAGCTTATAGAGTGAATCTTAGCCCAATTAATAAGCATTTTTCTGAAATCAAAGTAATCAGTGTTATTCAACAGGGAGTTTACCATTATAGCACCAAGGTAGCCGATCTTTCTGGAAGGTAACACGGCGTGTTGAGAACTTGGAGTCTAAGGTGTGGATTCTGGCTTGGCCACATATTGATTTCTGGGACTTTGAGCCTGTTCCTACCCAAGCAAGTTTCCTTGTCTTCAAAATGAGAACTGCATTTAGCATCAGGGCTAGCAGATACTCAGTGAAAGTGAGTGAATTTTTGGTGCTGGGGTGAGGGGTAAGAAGGTCATCCCATGTGGACCCATCTAGCTCTTCAGGAGTCAGCAGTTCAGCAGACTCATAAGGTTCCTCACCTTCCTGGCCCATGATGGCCAAAGTGACCAATGAGGTGGAGAGAAGCCCAAATGAGATACTGGACATCCCTCCAGGAGTGACCATCTTCCAGTGAGCATGAGGAGTGTGGCGGGGCACAGCTGATGTTGGTGTGGCTTCTGCCATCATTCATTTGATTTACTTCATAGCCCATCTAACCACTTCCTGGCATGGCTGATGTCTCTGGGACCCTCCTCAGAGTGTACCCACCTGCTCAACATCCTCCCCCATGTCCTACACATCACACTGCCTTATACACGAAAACTTCGAGTCTTCCCTAAATAAGAAGATATACTTTCATGTCTGTGAAGGTCCTCTGTGACCTGGGATGAAGGGCAGCCTGCACGGAAGGGCTGATTTTTTTGCCTTTGATGGGCCCACCCTGCCTGAGTTTTCAGAAACTTCTAAGCTTGCCAATGTAGACATTCCTCCCTCTAGCTCAGAAGCTCCCCCCACACCTCACATTTTCTATCTCTGCTTTCCTCAGGGAGCAATTTTACACACACACACACATATATATATATCAGCCTCCAAACCATCTCTCAGACAGTCCATGGCTGCACATCCCTTCAGATCCTTCACCCCCAGTAGGGGTCTATGGAGGGGCTATTAAGAACCTGAAGGTATATGGGCCCAAGTCTGCCCCTGTCAAAGAGAAGGGCAGAGAAAATGAGGAATGCAGGGAGGTCCCCTTCTTCTTTCTCATCCTCTCATGCCTGCCAACCTCTCTGTGCCCGAGAGCCTCATCTCTAAGAAGAGCATGATCGTGTCTTCCTCAGAGCTCTCCGGAAGGATGAAATGACTTCAATCACACAAAGCGCTTTGCATAGTCTGTAGCCCACAAGCTGCCACTGCTATGACTGCTAATCAAAATACTTGGAAACAATGATCTGAGATGGAGGTTGTCTGTAAGTAACAACATATCCAGTTTTGAAGCTCAGCTCCCTTCCTCACTCTAGTGTTTTCGCACAGCAGCCTCCCTGATCTCTTGTGATGGATGTGACCCTCAGTGGCTCACAGGGCTGTGGGGATGTAAAGCCTCTGGGGCTACACTAGCACAGACTGTGCATTTTGGGTCTCAGTCCCCTGGCTTTGTGACTGTCCTGCCTGCTGTCACCAAACGTGGCAAAGGCTTGGGAGCTGCTGCTGCTTTGCGGACTTTGCCTCCATCAGCACTTGGAGTGGGAGGAATGCAGGGCAAGCAGATGGGGTTTCAAGTCAGGGAATACTGTGTACTTGAACTGACAGTGATTCACAACACATCTGCACAGATTGCTCAGAGTCCAAGGCATTTGCCAAAGGAGGGAGGTGGGGGTGGGGGGTGGCGTAGGGTTGTGAGCAAAGGATGTTCCGTCCCTGGGAGTATAAACACAGCACCGTCTGTGACCTAAAAAGGCTTGGTTGGGAGAACCCCTGAAACCGGCTATCCATTGTTTGGACTGTGCTCTGTTTCCTCAAGGAAGGGCCCAGGGGAGCTACCTGTGTTGTGTCTGAGAGCTGTCACCGGTCAGAGCCAGCTGTGCTGGCCTCCTGGCAGCTGCCTGTGTGGGGCCTGCCACTGCTCTTTCTGGGGTATGTGGTTCTGTTTGCTGCACAGGGATCCATGCCTGGGAGGTACCAGCTACCTGTGAGGCCCTGTGAGAGAATTTGCTGAATTTCCTGGGTCTTTTCCAGACCTGACACTGTCCCTTAGGCAGCCCCACCCAGTGACTAATTAGAAGCTGTCCTGACACCCGTGCCTCATCCCCAGTCCATATGCCAGGCCCTTCCCCAGGCACTCCTCCCAGGGTTTCAGACCCTTTGGTCTGGTTCCCTGTTTACAGCTTCACCCTGGCCCCTCAACACAGAAGCTTTGGTCTCTGTGTCTGGTTTCTCTCCTTGATCAGGATTAATGTGTACAACTGTGGTGATGCTGATTCAGTCTTTTGGAGCCCACCTGGGACCTTGAAGCTCATTCTAGAACCTTCCTCTAAGGTTGTCTTTGGAGTGTGACAGACCTGGGTTTGAATCTTTGCTCTGCTGTCGATTGAGCCAAGTGTTTTTCAAGTTTCCTCACTGGTAAAATATAGAAAATTATGTATCTTCTCAGAGTTGAGGTAAGGATTTAATGAGATAATCCAAATACATGGATAAAAGAATGATACGAAACATAAATAAATGCTTGGTACATGGTGAGCACTCGGTGACTTTTTTTTCCTTCATCCCCATTAAAGCTAAAGTGCCTTTGTTTTCTCAAACATGAACTTCTTGTGCTATTGGACATTCTCAGCTGGCCTTGACTTAGGTTCGGCTGTGAGGTGAGTGTGATTATGATAAGATTGATATTATTTCAATGTCTGCTTATATATATATTTTTTCTTTTTAGGGCTGCACCTGTGGCATATGGAGGTTCCCAGGCTAGAGGTCAAATTGGAGCTGGCCTACACCACAGCCACAGCAACGCAGGATCTGAGCTGCATCTTTGACCTACATCACAAATCATGGCAATGCCGGATCCTTAACCCACTGAGCAAGGCTAGGGATCAAACCTGTGTCCTCATGGATGCTAGTCAGATTCATTAACCACTCCGTTGCTTGGATTTTTTATTTTAATGCACATATCCACACTCTGTATTTGTATAGGTATATGTGTATTATATACACACACTACACATGCCTTGCATGATATGCTCCTGTCACCACCACACATCCCCTTGACATTGGGATGATGGCCTCTTTTTCTTGCAACCCTCATGCCTGAAACCTAGTATTTGTCCAGCAAATGTTTATTGAATTAAACTGTAGCTCTCATGTAATGGCCAGCTTTTTGTTTTCAATTAATTTTTTTTCTTTAGGAAAATCAATAAGTGATTCCTGATGTCTCTAATAGAACCCAAGGGGCTCTGCTCACTCAGGTTTTTCTCTTAAAACAGAATTGGTGTTTTTAGCATTTATTGTATGCTAATATTGGTTCATCAGATCTAAAAAAGGGGATTTTAAGGGGAAAGTTGGAGCTGTTTTAACAAGTAAGAGTCCCAGCCCAGGGTTTTCCCAGGATATAGAATCATCGCTCCTGCCGGGTTGGTCAACTGGGTGAAGCAAGTTTAAATGCTTCGCTTCTAGGAGGCGTGTAAAACAACTATCAGTCCTTTAGGAAGAATTCCTTTAGATATGATGGGGCTCCTTTTGAGAAGACAGCCACGTGAAGACAGAGACACTCAGGAAAAATGCAAGTGACATCCCGGGCAGAGGTTGGCATTATGCATCTACAAGTCAAGGAATGCCAGAGATGGCTGGCAAACCAGCAGAAGCTAGGAAGAGGATTCCACTTTTTTGCATCCTCTGGACCCTCTGTTTTTGTATTTCTCTCCCGGCTCTTCTCTCAAGGTCCACTGAATTTTCCACACTCATATGCTAGCCTTGCTCCTATTGGTTGCTTGAGGGCAGGCATTTTTCACTCATCTTACCTCCCTGCTTCTGATGGTGAATTCCTTATGTTCCCTTTGAGCTTGTCCTTTGTTCTGAGCTGGTGTGTATGGTTGCAGAGGTGGTTCACTGCACAAAGATGCTTGATCAGGGTGGGAAATAGGCTGAAATCCAGCCTATGCTATGCTTGCCAGGCTCAGTACTCTAGTGCAAGGCCACAGTCCTATACGAGGCAGCTTTTTGAAAAAATTTTCATGAAGATGCTCTCTGAGCCAATGCTGGCCAGCATGATTTTCTCCTGCAATTATCTGTCCTCTGCCTTTTCTGTGTCCTAGGGCATCAGGGTCTCCAGTGGCCTCTGCGGCCTCCATCCCTTTCCCAGCGGAGCCCCATCCTGATCTCTGCCCCTGCTTTTCCCTAGGATCCCAGGCAGTGCTCTCACTGGCTTTCAAGAACTTTCAGAATGTGTTTCTATGGTAGCTCTTTCTGTGGTAGCTGGTGGGCACCTCGGGACCAGTGCTCTGTAGCATCCAAAATGATCTGTCCCTTTTCTTTCCTCTGACCCCATAGCATAAGCCTGCAGGAACCGCAGGTGGTGGCGTCACCACAGCTTAGGATCCAAGGGATTCATTCCGGCAGCGAAAGCGCTAAGCTTTCCCTGTGATCACACATTTTTGCATCAGCCAGAGCTCACACATGCCTCTGCAGACCTGCGGCCAGAGGCATGTGGGTATCAGCAACTGCTTAGAGAAGCTGGCCAAGGCCAGCCGATGAGGGAGGGACCAGATTCCCTGCAAGACGAGAGGCATTTGAAACAACTGACAAGAAACGGTAGGTCGGAAATCAGAACAGCTGTGGGCTCCTCAATGCAGCAGATGGGTATGCGGGGAATGCTATGCAGCTTTAATCACATTTAACACGCCTGTCAGAGAATTGGGTCCATCTCGGTATTAATTCGGGTTTTATACATTGTTTGACAGAGTTCAGCCTTACCCTGCATGCTGTGCTCAGCATGGCCAGAAAGAAAATGATTTTTATCCCTGGTTTTCATCAGAGAGTAGGGAGCACAGTTCTGTGGGGCTGGGAAAGTGGCAGGGTTCACGCTGGGGTTGGGTGCACGGCAAAGGGGGCACTGTAAGCCCTCCTGCCCTGCAGTGCCAAGTTGAGGCTGGAGTGATAGTGCTCAAAAAGTGGGTATCCCTGGCCCCGATTTATGATCGTTGGGTGATGGCACCAGTGTGTGTGTCTGTGTGATTAAATCTTGAATTTTTGAGTGCTTCTGTGAATCTCTATTCCAGTATTTCCAGCAAAGCCAGCACACGGTTTCTGGCCAGGAAAGGCACCCCTACTGGTTTCAAGCCCTGAGAGTGGCAGTGTGATATAATAGGAGGAGGGGGTTGGGTGTCAGTGGACTTGAGTTTGGAGCCTGCTCTTGCCTCATTCTTTGCTCATTCATTCATTCATTCACAGGCATCCATGGAGTGCCAACTCTCTCAAAGGCACTTTCTCCACATGTGTTGCATATGAGAAAAACAACTCTTCTTTGGTCAGGCCATGGTGGCTTGGGTGCCAATCACACCTGTTCCTAACACCAACAGACACCTTGGGTTGATGTCATGGGGATAAAAGGGGATAGCACATGAGAAGCTGGTGTAAGGTGCTTAATACGTGATGGTTGGCAATGAGAAAATGGTTTTTTTTCACTTCCAAAAGGAGAAATACATATACCTCTATGTAGATGCTCAACACCATGATTATTTAAAGAAATATGTTTATATGTTTTTTTTACCTATTCAATTGGTAAATGTTTTTCTAAGTGATAATACTCAGCACAGGCAGAAACACAGTGATGGCCACTCTCCCAGGCAGAGGAGAGTGGCAGCAGAGACCTGTCCCAGGGCATTGGGGCTGTGGAGGTGGGGGGGGGGTGGCTCCAGGGACGGCTTGACCATGTATATTAAAGAGACTTCACAGGTTTCTATCCCTTTAACCCCAGAGAATATTTTGAGGAATTTATTGTAAAGGAATAACCGTAAGTGTGTGCAAAGTTATGCTACAGATGTGTACATAGATTCTTATAACTGTCCAATGAACTAAGTGTCCAACATGAAAGATGTTTGGTTAAAATGTTAGATTTAATTGACAAAAAAACCATACAGATGTTTGAATGATGCCATAGATGAATATGTAAAGTCATGAGGTAGTTAGCGTGAAGCGATATTAACTGAAAAATGTTATCTAGAAAAACCATTTGTCCATACTTTTCAATATTTTTTCAAAATTTCCATAATGAACATGCCTTTTGTTTTAATAGCTGGGAAGATACTAATTAATTTTACTTTTTTAAAGGCAGGGGAAATTACCTTTGGCATCTGTCAGGCCTGGATTTACATTTCTATCACTGATGGAGTGTGATTTAGAGCATTCATGGCTCTGCATTTCAGATTCCTCAACTGTAAAATCCAGTGAATGCTAAAAGCATATGGGTGTGTCATGAGAATTAAAAGAGATAATTATGTAAATACACTTGACATGTAATAGAGTATATAAATGTTGGACTTTGTCTCCCTTTTCAAATGTTTGAAATCAGAAAAAAGTACTAAACTCCGGCCAAAGATCAAAAGAATTCATTTATTTCATGCAAACCATGGAATTTCAAGTTTTTTCTTTTGGATACTTTTCTGGGAAAGGGTTTCTTAGGGCTTATTCGATATGGTTGGAGGTGAAAACTGGAATTTGTCGCTGACACTGTAATGGGCTAATTGCAGCCTCTGGTCCTGTTTGTTTTTCCTCTTGTCAGCTTTACCAGGGTGGAATATTTAAATAATTTTCCTCCTTCTACAATTTTAATAAAAGGGAATCTTATGTTCCTTGTCTAGAGAGGCAGACTATTATAATTTTCCATCATCTTAAAATCCCACAGAGTCCCAATATCACTTACAATAGCGTCAAAAATGTAAAACACTTAGGAATAAATCTAACGAAAGATGTGCCAGACTTGACAGAAAACTACAAAACACTGTTGAGAGATTTTTAAAAACATCTACATAAAAGGAGGGATGGACCATATTCATGTTCTAGAAAATTTAATACTGTAGGGAGATCAGCTTTTCCCAGATTAGTCTATGTTTGCTAAAAGGTATAAGCTAGACTGTTTATGGAATGTAATGCTAAAAGATATAAACTAGAATCTATATGTTTGCTAAAAGATATAAACTAGAATGTTTATACAAATATTACTATTTGTAATAGCCAAAAATTGGCAACAACCCAAACATCCACCATCAATAGAATAAATAGATCAACTGTGGTGTATTCTCTAAATGGAATGTTATACATGAATGGTAATGTGCCATCTACCATTACACGTCATAAAGTGGGTAACTCTCATCAATGTTATGTGACACAAAAGGAGTCATGCACAAAAGAATACATGTTGTATGATTCCCCTCCTATAAATTTCCAAACCAGGCAAAGTTAATCAGCATCACAATTCACCTTGTGGGGGAATAGTGATTGGGGAGCAGCACAAGGCAAGTTTCTAGAGGGCTGATAATATTCTCTTTCTTGATCTGGATTCTGGTTACATGATTGTGTTCAATTAGTGGAAATTCATCAAGCTCTATACTAACAATATGTATATATTTGTATATATTTGATACTCATTAAAATGTGGGTAAAATGTATAGTTTCCTTAAGAAGTATTAATAAGTCAAAGGCTATTGTTGAAGTTATGTTTTATTAAAAACTTAAGTGTTTAGCCTTACTTCAGTCTTTGGTGGCAAAACCCCACTGTTCCTTTGAGGAAAAGAGAGGAGCCATGGTTCCAGTGCTAGGGTTGCCACCATGAAAAGGCAAGGTAAGAACCTCCTTCATAAAGCTTTGTTTAGGGCCAATATAGGTAGAAGAGAGATGGGCAAGTAAGATTTATTGAATATCTGTTGTGTCAATTCTTGACTATCCACATGTTTTCCTGGTTATATATATATGTGTGTGTATATATATATATTTCCCCCCTCTTTTTAGGGCCAAACCCGAGGCATGTGGAGATCCCTAGGCCAGGGGTCTAATCAGAGCTGTAGCCGCTGGCCTATGCCACAACCATAGCAAAGTGGGATCTGAGCTGCGTCTGCAACCTCCACAAATCACAGCACTGAGTAAGGCCAGGGATTGAACCTTCGTCCTCATGGATGCTAGTCAGATTCTTCCCCTGAGCCACGATGGGATCTCCTGATATCTTAACTCATGCAACAAAACTATGGGATTATTTATCCCTTTTTACATATTAGAGCTGAGGCTCTGAGTAGTTAATTAACTTGCAAGAGACCAGGCAGATGAGGAGAGGACTGTATTGGTCTCCTGAAGCTGTCATGATATACTACCACAAACCGGCTGGCTTAAGACAACTGAGATGTATTCCTCCACAGTTCTGGAGGTCAGAAGTTCAAAATCAAGGTGTTGGTAATGCCACACTCCCTCCAAAGGCTTTAGGGAATATTATCCCATTCCCTGCCCCTTCTAGCTTCTGGTGACTCCAGGCATTCCTCGGCTTTTGATTGTGTAACTCTAATCTCTCTCTCTCCATCTTCACAGGGCTGTCTCTTTTGTGTCTGTGTTTTCTCTTCTGTCTCTTAAGAAAAACTGTCATTGGACTTAAGGCCCAACTCATCTTAACATCCTTAAGTGAATTATATCTGCAAAGACAATCCCCCCCCCCTTATTTTCAAATACGGTTATATTCACAGCTTCTGGGACAGAGGACATGGATGTGTCTTTTGGGAAGGCTTCAACCCACTATAGGAGCCCAAGTCTAAAATTAGAACAAAAACAAAAAATCAAAACCGTACATCTAAAATCTGGTGAAGCTTCAATGCTAGAGATTTCTTTTCAGTAGCAGTGACCACAGCTGATTCCTTTACCGTCATTTAGGACACACCTCTCATGTACCCAAAAGTATGTCCTTGGATACATGAATATCCAGTGAAGAGAGAGAACACTTTGGGAAATTGCTAGCCACTTCTCTTACTGGTTCCAGAGGATGCTGTGAGTTTTCGGCCCATAACCTCCCCTACCAGGCTGGTGCACCCTATGCGCAACACTGTATTGGCTCTAACAGCTCACAGCCAGTGGCTCCTTCAGAGACTTGCTGTTGGTCAGAGGGGAGCTATCTCCATCTGGAGGTTAAGCACTGCCAACCTCCCTCCAGAGGCTGATAACTAACAAGGGGCACAAGGTGCCACTGCCTAAAGCTCAGATCAACTTTGTGATATAACTTGTGTCCCAAAACTCCCTGTGGGCCCACAATAAAGCCACTGAATCCACATCCTTTGCTAATTTTCTTCTCAGCCCTATTCTGATTTTCTTTTTCTCCTGAGCACATTCCCCCTCCCCCCAATAAATCACTTAAAGAACCCCCATTCTCAGACTGTCACTTGAAAATTCAAACTCAGACAATGACTCTGCCATTGCAATAGCCTACATTTCTTGCCAGAGCTAGTTGCTTCATGTAGTTGGCAGATGCTCACAGGTGAAGGTGAAGGTACTAAGAACTAGCTAGTTTAGTAAACTGAATCTCAAAGCTTTCGACCTTGAATGGTTCTACTGGAAATTTTTATAAATACCCAGCTTGAAAGATCAACGTCATTAATGACATGAGAGTGAATCCCTGAGGCCAGGACTTGTGCCCAGCCACACAGACCACTGGAAGGGAGGCTTATTTTTACGGTGGGAATGAAATGATCAGTTTATTAATCCAAGGACAGATTTTTTGTTTCCTAAAATGTGCTCTTATCTTTCTAATTATACTTTAAACAAGGCAGTAAAAATATCGAACTCAAGCTTTTAATTTCATGAGTCAAGTGAGCTATTAGTCTGCAGAAGCGTTGTCCAGACATCTTGGTTAGAAATGGATAGGTGAGTTGCTGATGGACCTACAACATTATCAGCATTAGTTCTTTTCAGGCAGCCTTGGAAGGGGATCAAGGCAGCCAAGTAGAAGAACCTGAGTTCACTTCCTTCCATGGACACACCAGTTACAGCTATTTACATAGCAGCTATGAGAACAACCCGAAGACCAAAGACATACATATATATATATGTATATATATGTGTATATGTGTGTGTATGTGTGTGTGTATGTGTGTGTGTATGTGTGTGTATATGTATGTGTATATGTGTATATATATGTATTTTTAGGGCCGCACCTGTAGCATATGGAGATTCCCAGGCTAGGGCTCGAATTGGAGCTGTAACTGCTGGCCTGCACCACAGCTACAGCAACTCGGAATCCAAGCCACATGTGTGATCTACACCACAGCTCACGGCAACACCGTATCCATAACCCACTAAGCGAGGCCAAGGATCGAACCTGCAACCTCATGGTTCCTAGTCAGATTCATTTCCACTGTGCCATGATGGGAACTCCCCACTAGAGGTTTTTGACAACTCAAAGATATTAACGGCCACCATGAGATGGATAAGAGAGAGAGAGGTGTGCTAGTCAGAGCCACACCTACAAATGAGAGGTTCTACAGAGGTTCTCCCCAAGGAGGAAGGGTCCTAGCCCCACATGGGGCTCCCCAGTCTTGGGGTCCTGCACTGGGAATACGAGCCCCTAGAAAGTCAGGCTTTGAAAACCACTGGGCTTACCTTTGAGAGGGTCAGAGGGCTATAGGAAACAGAGACTCTACTCTTAAAGGACACATGAAAAAATCTCACACATGCTGAGTCCCAGCACATAGGCAGCACTTTGCAAGGCACCAGGGGTTAGATCCACTTGTTGAACTTGAAGATTGTCCTGGAGAGGCAAAAAGCAGCTGGGACTCCCTCTGGGGACTGAGATGCTGGTGGCAGTCATTTTGGGGAGTCTTTTCCATTCTACTAACACTGGCAGGGGCAAGCCCCACTTAAAAATATTCCCTTTAGCTTATTAGTGCTGGGATCTGCAAGAAGCTGCTCCTCATAACCAGCCAGGCTGGGGGCCCAGTCCCACCTACTGGTAGGCCCATAGTAATCAGACACACCGCAACAGAAGGTGTACACAGCCCAGGCAGGGGATACCCTTGGCACATTTAGCTTTGGTGGCCAGAGGGCCCCATGGGACGTCTCCTATATAAGGCCACTTCTTCAATATCAGGATTCATAAGGGCCCTACTTAATACATAGAAATAAACACAGAGAATGAGGCAAAATGAGGAGAGAGAGGAATATGTTCCAAATGAAGGAACAAGAAAAAACCTTAGAAAAAGGACTAAATGAAATGGATATAAGCAATCCACCTGATAAAGAGATTGAGGCAATAACTGTAAAGATGCTCACCAAACTCAGGAGGAGAATGGAGGAACACAGTGAGAACCTCGACAAAGAGAAAAGTATAAAAAAGAACTGACCAGAGCTGAAGCATATGATATTCAAAATTTCTGGTCTCAGTATCAGTGCTTCTCTTGAATTATTAGCTTGAGTTTTGACTTTGGACTTAATGAATCTTACAAGTCAGTCATTCTCAAAGGTGTGTGGTTTGTATATTGGATGGAATAATTCTGCTGTTTAGGACTATGTTATGCAGAATATTTAGGCTTCCTAACCCCACCCAGTAGATGTATGAGGCAGACCCAAGTCAATGTGAAAAAAAATAAATGTACTCTAATAGATCCTCCTTCTCCCCTCCAGATGGGTAGCATCTGAGGCTGACTATGTTTCCCTTTTGCTTTGGCCATTAAGAAGCTCAGAGCTAAATCTAGTAAGTGCCTTCAGGATCTAAAATCTTCTCATAATAGGCAAACCTTGCATTATTCTTGCAAAAGGACATTTTTCTTATTTCTTGACTGAATTTTATCATTTTGGTTGGTTTTAACATATATGCATTTTTGTAAGTCTTTTCAATTTTTTTTAACAAGATGGAATCCAAGTAAACAATAAAATAGTGTAAAAATCACTGGAGTAGTGCATGTTGTTAGATGCTTTCCCTTTGGATGCAACATCTGTGCCAGTCTGTTGCTTAAGCTTTTCTTTCCAAGTTGCTTCAGGAATATCAGCACTTGTAGAAACACATCTAAACTCACTTGTCTGTTGGACCTAGTAGTGCTGTGAGTGAGGCTTTCTGTGTGCAGATAATCTCAGTCATTTGTAAAGTGACTCCTCAAAGATGATCTGTTGGGTACGGGCTGGAGAAATATAAAAGGAAATGTCATAAAAGAAACAGCGGCATATATCTGGTGAAACCCACTAGCCCAGGAGGAAGGAAGAATGAAGGCACTCAGTCTAACTCTTAAAACCGCAGGAGCACATATTCTGGGTGGAATGTAACTCCCCAGACATCTGTTGGTGACATCTACAGTCACATATGCATCATTGGAAGGACCTGTAAATTTTATGGAGGACAGTTTAATGGTCTACAAAGCAGCACATCCCGCCAGCACAGATAACATCTTCAAAATAGGGCAAGAGAATGCATTTAGGTGGGAGAAGAGAGAGTGGTGAGTGCGCAACAGGGTTCAACGGGAAAGACCCCTTCAAATTAAAACATTGAAAGCAAGGGTGAGATGGAGTGAAGGGGGTAGTGCAGTTCTGTGTATTTCAGGGAGGGTTGAGCAGGAGACAGGAGGCTGCCAACCCAGCCCAGGAGAACAGAGGAAGAAATGGTCCTTTCAAAAAGGAGGAAAGTTAAAAGAGGAACCTGAAATCCAAAAAGGGTAAGCCAGTTCCTCCCTCTACCACCCCCTCTTCCATTTAAAAGAAATAAATAGGGGAGTTCGCTGGTGGGTCAGCAGGTTAAGGATCTGGTGTTGTCACTGCTGTGGCAAGGGTTCAATCCCTGGCCCCAGAATTTCCCCATGCCACAGAAGCAGCCAAAAAGAAAAAGAGAGAGAGAAAGAAAGAGGAAAAGTAGAAACCCAATATGGTCAACACTAAATGCTTTCTTAAAAATATTCTAAGACATCAGCTTTCAACGTTTTGTGTTGAAACATTTTTACTTTCCAAATGAAGTTTTATGGAGTTCCCATAGAATGTGAGTTCTATAAGGACACGACTTTTTGTCTTATTTACTTTTATCCCCAGACTCTGACATATACTATGTGCTCAATGAATATTTATTAAATAGATTCATGAATGAATGAGTGAGGTGATAGCTGGACTGAGAAAGATCATTGCTTTTCTAGCAGATACCAGGGTGCTTTAAGGAAAGAACTTTATTTTAGGGAAATACCTTGATAAGTCACCTGGGGGAAGAAGGCAACCATGAGACAACTAAAGGCTTTGTGTAAATAATAAACCTAAATTTTGTGGGTTTGGTTGTGGGATGGGTAGCAATGAGAGAGGAGTAGGGAAGACAGTGACAGGACTTATAACAGTTGTGGCTGATACTCTTCAATTATAGGCTGTATGGACTATGTAGAAACTCTTTATTATCATCCCAGTTCTCCAGAAAAAATACAGTCATCTTCCTTGTGTGTGAGATTGGAAAGGATTATCAGGAGGTAAGAGGCTGAGTTCTTTGGGTCAATACCAAAGAAGAAAATTAAAACAAAACAAACAAACAATAAGAACCTAGATGACCCTGACTGACAAATTCAGTAAAAAACAAAGTATGAGAGAGAGGTATACCTTTTCCTAGTCACCTCCAAGATGTTGAAGAAATCTTGAGGAGAGCTTGTATTTCTCCCTGATTGTGGAATGGAGGTTTGGGCTAATTTTGTCTGCATATTAAAGGATGGCTGATATCAGGGATCCATAGAAAGCAGAGGAAGCAGATGAGATGCCCAGAACTGCTGCTGCCACCTGACCCCATCTCAGTACCCCCACCTCCTTTGGAACTTTTAAGAGCTGAGGCCATCCAGACAAAAACTTTCATTCAAAAAGATACAGGCACCCCTATGTTCATTGCAGCACTCCTCACAATAGCCAAGGCATGGAAACAACAGTTGAATGGATTAAGAAGATGTGATGTGTATATATATATATATATATATATATATATATATATATATATATAAAATGGACTACTATTCAGTCATAAAAAATGACAAAATAATGCCATTTGCAATAACATGGATGCAACATGAGAGTCTCATACTGAAGTAAGTCAGAAAGAGAAAGACAAATACCCTATGCTATCACTGATATGTAGAATCTGAAATATGGCACAAATAAACCTGTCTACAGGAAACAAACTCATGGATATGGAGAAGAGACTTGTGGTTGCCCTGGGAGAGGGGAGAGGGGTGAGGGAGTGGGATGGACTAGGAGTTTGCGGTTAGTAGATGCAAACTATTACATTTAGAACAGGTAAGTAATGGGGTCCTTCTGTATAGGGAACCATGTCCAATCTCTTGGCTTAGAACATGATGGAAGATAGTGTGAAAAAAAACAATGCATATATGTGTGTGTGTGTGTGTGTGTGTGTGTGTGACTGGGTCACGATGCTGTAGAGTAGAAATTGAAGGAACATTGTAAATCAACTACACTTGGATAAAAAATTAAAAAACAGCTGTGAAAAGATGAATGAGAAGAAAGTTTGGCAGCATCAGGGTGGGAATAAAAGAGCTGAGTAAATGGGCAATGGGGTTTGGATTCAGGACCATGGTATAGTGGGGTTTGTCCCCAGAGAGTTAGATCCCCAATTTCCCAAATCACATATGCATCTCATCTCTTTATCTATGCAACTGGGAAAATAGCACCTACCTCCCAGGGAGGGTGAACAGTTCATACATGGTTGTATTAAGAGAACCATGAAACTGGAGAGGTGTAGGTGATGTTTAGACCCTTTCCCAGATAGGACTCCTTCCCCGACACCAGCCTTGACATGTAGGGCATTGACATTTACACCTCAGGAAAAAAACACCTAACTCTCCTCAGTGGTCCACTGGGGTCACTTGAAAATTGTTAAAGCAGGAAAATTTTAATCCTCAGCTGCAAAATCATACCTTGAAAAAAATCCCTAGCTGCAAAGCAAAGGATCCAGAGTGGGTGCCACTCTTGTCAGCTGGTTGTTGGAAATGATATCATAGAATGGCAGGACCTGAGTGTCCTGGAAGGGCACCCCTTTGAAAGCCCACTTCTTGTTTCTTCCCACACTTAGCACCTATTTCTGGTCACAGGCTGCCTAGTGAGCAACAATGGACAGATGGGTAAATGTCTTAGGTAAATGTCTTCAGATAGGCCCTGGAAGGGTTAGTACTTGAATCCCTATACCTGCGTGAGCAGAGAGCTGAGCTGAAGAGATGGGATGGGAGGCCTGACACAAAGTGAGAAGTGCCTGGGGCCACTGCCAATGACTGGGAGGCAGCCCCCTCCCCAACCCAACCCCCATACCCCCCCATCCTCCTTCTCCCCTCACTGCCCTCTCTTCCTCCTCCCTCCCCCTCCACTCTCCCCTCTTCAGCCCCTCCTCAAACCAGCCATCCAGTGTGGCCTCTGGCCTGAGCATGACCAAGAAGAGCTCATCCCCAGCCCTGCTTCCTGCTGGTGTTAATTTCCTCACACAAATATAGAAAAAGGGGTCAGCTTGTACCTCAGGCAGTCTTGGCCCTCCCTCCCTCAAGACAGGAGCTGAGTAGCAAAGAATCCACTGAGGGGGAAGAGGAGCAAATGGAGAGAGGATTGGGTGCACTCCTCCTATTTCCTGGCATCCAGGAAGGCCCAAGAAGCCCAAGGTTGTTCACTCAACACCTCATTCACTCAGTCACCCCCTCGGTGGTTAAGTCCCCAGCTGGGCCCACAGTGGATATTGGGCATACACAACTTAGAGAAATTATATTTCCCCTTAAGGGGTTCACAGTCTAGAGGCAAAGATTCTCACATAAATGGAATAGAGTGACATCTGCCATGTGCGAGGAAGCTTTTATTCACTCACGGATTCCCTAGGTGTGGTGAACACCATTCTAGGCTTTGTGAATGTGACTTCAGAGGGTGTATGGGAGCCTCTGGGAGGGTGGCACACTCAACCCTTCACCTCAGAGCCTCCCCTCATTTCCCTGCACCCCTTCAGTAAGAATGCCGGAAGTTTCCTTCACAAGGTAAAAGCCCTATGTCAAAGACCCAAGGCTGGGAGCCCGGTCTCAGTGCTAGACTCAGAGCTCCACTTCAGTGCTCCCTGTTCGAGTAGAAATGGCAGGCACATCCTCATCAAGACGATGCTGACTATGGTGACTCCACGTGTCATCTGTAGCTCAGAGATGTACATGTCTTACAGTGGAAAGGCCCTCAGAAGCCAGTTATATAAACCTCTATTTTACAGACATGACCGTTCACAGAGCTTAAATGACTTGCTTACCTCTCTGTTTTCTGTAAAATGGAAACTTTAGTGATGGGAAGAATATTAAACACTTCCATTTTCTCACAGAGTATTTTCCATTTTAATCTTTGCAATGACAATCTGATGTAGATTTTATTGATTGCTCCCATTTCCCAGAGGAGAAACCCAAAAAACAGACTGCCTGTCACCCCCAGTTCCAGTTAGTGAATGATGGAACCAGAGTTTTCAGTGCTTTAGCTCACGTTCTTGTCATTCCATGATTCCATGAAGACTTGTTATAGGAATTCTCAGTGTTTTCTTAAGAAAAATCTTTGACGAAGGACAAAAGTCAGCTCTAGTATGTGAGCTGCAGTTGACTGTCCTGACTCAGCGTTTTGCTGGTCCTGCCATTGGTGGTTGAGATAAACTGAGATATCTGAGAAAGAGTAGTCCCCAATTATTGATTACTACGGGCTTACACTAGGAACCCAGCTTTGTTCAAAGCACTTTACACGAATAGGAACTCTTACTCTCTCGATGATCCCGTGGAGTAGTATCATTATCTTAATTTTATAGGTGTGGAAATGGAGACTCAGAATTGTTTCTGGAATCTGCCCCAGTCAGTGGCTCAGTCTGAGTCCAAGCTCTCTGAATGGGGGCATTGTCACTTCAGGCCCCCTGCTCTAGAAGGTCTCTGTTACACCTCTGCTTCTCCTGGTCTCTTGCATTATTTATTGAGCACTGACAGTGTGCCTGGTGTTGCTGGAGATGGGAGCCCTCAGGGCTGACAGTGATAGAAGTCAGATTGGCAGGAGGAAGTGGCCCTCTTGTCAAAATGTAGTCATTCCAGACACCTGACCAGCCCAGAGGTGCAGGGAAAGAACAGAGATCAGTGAGAGCCTGGGGGCGAGAGAGGGGAAGATCTATATCTCCCAGTCAGGTGTGCGATTCACTCAGAGCCCTCATTGTGTAGGGCTTGAAGAGGGAGCCCAGAAGGGGAGAAGCAGAGCAGGCTTCCTCTCTCCAACAATGGATAGGTTTAGGGTTGGCTTTGTCCCAGCAGCACTTTGACAATGACAAAATTCTTCCTAAAAGGACATACGCTATTGGGTAAAACTGGTGCTGGGCTGTTACTGCTGCAGAGGGCATCATATATAATAAAAACAGAGCATGGTAATGCAGAGCTGCCATTTGCTTGGAGGCCAGTGGAAAGGGTGCTTTTGGAATTCTGCAAGCTCCCTTGTTTCTCATAAGAAAGCACGTGGTAACCTGAACAGTAAACGATCCTCCCCCACAGACTCCCTGGCCCAGGTCTTGGTTAACCTTACTGGTCAGTACCTTCCCAGATTCACCTCAGAAGTCATCAGTAGTGAAGAGAGGGAAAAGTGCATGTGAATTGCTCACGGGATAGAGAATGGAGGGGGTCTGGGGTTGTGGAGAGCATCCAGTGTTACCCAAGGTGCAGATGTCAATTGATTGGGGCCAAGTCATGGATCAACATGTGCCATTTTATCCACCCTTTTATTCAACTCTGATTCATTTACTCACTCAACGAACATTAACTGACTTTACTAAGTGCTGCTCTGCCTAGGCACAGGGGATGAAAATAAAAAGACTATGGTTTCTGTTCAAGAAAAAAAAAAAAATTAAAACCAGCCCTGCAGATTAGAAAGAGTCAGTAGAAAAATGTGCGAACCCCAGAGCAGATGGTAAGGAAGGTGTGAGGACAGGCAGGGAGGGGGAGGAAAATGAGGGAGAACATCCCAGAAGAGGAAGCCCATCAGGGGGAACTAGAGTGAAGCATCCAGATGGAGGATTCTCTAGTGTGATGGGTTCCATTTTGCACAGGCTGATGCTCAAATACGGATGGAGAGGATGCCTGTGACAGGGCGCTATAAATGGAAAATAGCAGCTTTTCCAGTTTTAGGTATTAGGTGATTATTTCTGGGCTGTGGTGAGGGAAAGGTCTTTTTCTGGCAGGCAGCCTAGGTGCAGGTGGCTCAGACACCTGTGGCTGACAAAGCTGTCAGGAGGGCAATTGACAAATTCATTAAAAATTTGGGCCAACAAGGACTACTTTCCTTTACTAAGCACTGTGCTAGAAGCTTTATATATCTAATCTCCAAACCTTACGAACACCCTGAGAGGCAGGCCTGGTTATTCTCATTTACACATGAAGAAACTGAGTCTGCTGGAAGTCAAATGATTCACCAGGGTTGCACAGGTAGGAAAAGCCAAAAACTACGACTCAAACTATGGGTGCCTGATCCCAATGGAACCCTTCTCTTTTAGGAGGGTCAGTTTTATTTTCTCTCAAGAAAGATTCTGAGTTAGCTGGGGGCAAGCACTGTCCAAGAACAATGATTATTTCTCATTTTTCTGTATATTCAGAGGAACTATAATGTGAACAATGCTGTTTTTGCTTATAGGGTGATTTTTAAAAAATGATTTGGTGTTTTCTGCATTTTCCAAAGACCAGGCTTTACTTTGCCTGTAGAAAATAGTAAACTTCTGTATAAGAGGACAAACACCACCATCGAAAAATGGGAAGATCTAAATAGACATTTTTCCAAAGAAGACTTACAGATGGCCAAAAAACACATGAAAAGATGCTCAACAGCACTTATTAGAGAAATGCAAAACAAAACTATTATGAGGTACCACTTTACACCAGCCAGAATGGCCATCAAAAAGTTTACAAACAATAAATGCTGGAGAAGGTGTGGAGAAAAGGGAACCCTTCCTCTTACACTGATTGTGGGAATGTAAATTGGTACAACCGCTATGGAAATCAGTATGGAGTTTTCTCAAAAAACTAAAAACAGAACTACTGTCTAATCCAACAATCCCACTCCTGGGCATCTATCTGGAGAAAACCATAGTTTAAAAATATAAATGTACCCCAATGTTCATTGCAGCACTATTTACAATAGCTCCAAGACATAGAAGCAGTAATTGTCCTTTGATGGTGGAATGGATAAAAATAGTGCATATATACAGTGGAATATTACTCAGCCCTAAAAAATGAAATGCCATTTTCCGCAACATGGATGGACTAGAAATTATCACACTCAGTGAAGTTAGACAGACAAACATCACATGCTATCACTTACAAGTTGATTCAAAAAAGGATACAAATGAACTTAACTGTAGACATTGCAGAAAATAGAAACAGACTCACAGACTTTGAAAAATATCTGGTTAGCGAGGGGGTGGAGAGGGCTGGACTGGCAGTTGGCCTATGCACACTGAGGTATGTGGAAATGTTTGGCTAACAGGGACCTGCTATGTAGCACGGAGAGCTCTACCTAATATTCTGTGATAATCTAGGTGGGAAAAGAATCAAAGAGAATGGAATAACTGAATCACTTTGTCATACAGCAGAAATTATCACAACCTTGTAAGTCAGCTATACTTCAATAAAATTTTTTAAAAAATATCAAACTTCATATGAAAAAGAAAATAGTTATGATAGTATTTTAATCCTGACCTCTGTCTTACAGGTTTCTGAAAATGAAGTTGGGAATTGATAGCTAATTGTATTTAGCTCCCCAGAAGCCAAGCTCTCTGGGAAAAAGAGGTGTCTCTCCCTACTTCCTGCAACCTTGAAAAGTTCTTAATTCCCCTTTAACTCTCTCAATGAGAGCGCCTTCTTTTGGCTGACTGGGGACTCTTTGGCTTATGTAATTACTCAAGATGACGAAACTCCAGTTCATGTCTTTCATGGCGTCCTATGATTCATTCATCTTTTGAGGAACTTCCAAGGGCTTTTCTTCAATACCCACCCACCTTTTGTCTCAGGGGCAGGCACTAAACATGGTAAAAAGCAACTTTTACAAAGTCTTGGTTAATGAAAATTTAATTCTCCCATGGCTACTGGTATTAGTAAGAATTTTCTCTGGGGCTGAGGTGATTTAGCCAAAATAGTTATAGTAAGAGTATCTGTGCGTATTAGTTTTCTATTGTTGTAACACATTACTGCAAATTGGCTTAAAACAGATAATTTTACAGTTCTGGAGGTTGGAAATCTAAGATCAAGGTGTTGGCAGGGCTGTGATCCTTTCTTGAGGCTCTAGGAGAAAAATCCTTGCCTTTTCAGTTCTTAGAAGTCACTCACATTTCTTGGCTCATGGCCCCTTCCTTGATTTTCAAAGTCAGCATCATTGCATCTCTTTCACCACTCTTCCATGGTCACATCTTTGACTCAGAAAAGTCTGTCTCCCCCTTCCACTTTTTAAGTGCCTTTATGATTATTTGGGGACCACCCAGATAATCCAAGTTAAGACTCCCCTCTCAAAGTCCTTAACTTAATCACACCAGCAAAGGTTCTTTTGTCATGAAAGGGAACATTCACATGTTGTTGGGATTAGGACATAGGCATCTTTGAAGGGCCATTAATGTGTCTACTGAACTGGGCGGGGGGGTGTGGGGGTGGGCAGGGTGGTGGAAAATACTCAGGAGAAGGAAATAATGCAGAAGGGTTTTAAGGTAAGGAAACAATTGACTTATTTGCAGCACTTAAACTGATCTGAAGAATATTTCCGGATGGCCTCCTCCTACTTCGCAATTACTCATACCCAGACTCCATGAGCTGAGGGCACATGCCAGGGTCATAACAAACATTCATGTTTTTCCTCTCTGGTGATGTAGATCCAATGGACTCACTCAATTCTGAGGAATCAGAGGCCCAAGGGAAGGGAACCATCATTCATTGAGGATTTGCTATGAGCCTGGTTATTTCCACGGATAATTTTATTTAATTGTCATAACAAACTGATGAACTGGGTACTTGTGCCCTCGTTTTACAGATGAGGGGGGAAAAGTCAGAGATGTTAAGTAAACTGGCAAAATTAAAGCCAGCCAGTGGCAGAACTGGGCTTCAAACTCCATTCAATCTGGTTTAAAAATTAAATCTGTGGTTCTTTTCACAATTAAAAACATGCTGTTTCCCAGGGGCCAAAGTCACACCACTAGTTAAGGCAGGAGCTTAATTCCAACACCAGTGCATTTTTGTCTCTGCTCTGTTAGGGCATTTGGTATGAACAGAAGGGTTTGGATCACTGACAGAATAAGTCAGCTCCTGAAAAAGAAAGTGCACTGGGTTCTTCAATTTGGCTAACAATTATAGAGTAGTATATTTGAATCTTAGGAGCTTTAAATTTCAAAAGGTTAGGTGAGAATTCTATTTTTAGAGTTTATTTCTAAATCTCTAAACCTTTAAATAATTTTACTATGTATTTACCACTCGTTGCAATTAGGATCAAATCAGTCTGGTTATGTATATGGCAGACCAAGAGACTTGGGAGGATTTATAGACTTCAGGGATAAGCTTCAATAACATACCTTAGAAAACTCACAACCAATTTTAAAACCAGGTTGACAGTGCCTCTAATTTATAGTATCTGAAAGTGCTGAATCCTTTGATGATGAGAAAAGGTTTAGCTTTTGATAACTAAAGCCAAGTAGAAGAATCATTCTATTTGCAAAGAACAGTAACACTGGCAGTGCACTTTTATTTACCTTAAGGAAGTGTGTGTGCGTGCACACACACGAACACACACACACACACAATTAGGGTTCCATTAATTTTTCTTTTCAGTTTCCTTTCTTTCTTTCTTTGGGAGCCAATGGGCTCAATGGGCATGGGAGGAGCAAATAAAGAATTCTAAACAAGTTTGTGGCTCTTTTTAACTGCGAAGCTTGCCTCTACTACCTGGGTAAGGTAGAAGAATCAGGCCCAGGGGTATCAGAAAACCCTCACTGAATACACAACTCTAGAAAATATGAGCCCAGCTTCTCTTCCTGCACTCAAGAAGTACATAGCTACATTTTGAAAACCACAGCATCTCTAATGCTTGATGACCAGCCTTTCAGAGTGGGACAATCACCCCAAGATGTAGGGGGTTGGGCAAAAGATACAATGTAGAAAGAGGAGGCCTGGGTTGGTAAAGGACAGAGAGAGAAAAAAAATTATCAAGTACAGGCCCAGACATCCCACTTCCTGGAATGATTGGCAAGGGCTTGGCAGTACAAAGAATTCTGCCTTTGAAGTTCCCGAGTATGTAGAGGAGAGCAGAGGTTTAGCAGGAAGGACATATCAGAGCAGAGAAGAACAGAGTTGATTGCAAGGGTTTAAGTCTCACATGCTAAACAGTTTTTCTCCAAGCCATTAGTCTTGCGCTTCCCACCACCCCCCTTTTACTATAAACTCAAAACAGTTGAAGGTTAGATTCAACTTGGTTCAAGAAATAGGTTTTGTGAATTATGGTAGATTAAAGCTAGCCACAACTTCTTTGACAATTTTTCTACTCCTTTTAACCTGACTGTGACTCCGTGACTGCTTCGACTAACAGAATATGGCAGAAGTGACATTGGATTAGTTTCAGGTACCAGGACACAAGATGCCAGCATCTTCTACCTTTCTGTCTCTTGGAACCCAGCCATGCTGTAAGGAAGGCAAGCAGCTCCTTAAAGAGGCTCTCATGTAAAGGAACCGAGGCCCTGACAATAGCCCCAACTGAGCAAATGAACCATCTTAGAAGTGGATCCTCTGGCCTCAAGTGAGCTGCCCTAGCCGATGCCATGTTGACCAAATATGAGCTGTCTTCTGCGAGTTTTGTCCAAATTGCAGATTCATAAGGAAAATAAGACTTGTTTTAAGCCACTAACTTGGGAGTGGTTTGTTGTGCAGCAATAGATAACTAGAACAAAGGACTAAGTAAGGAATGAAAACTATAGTCTTCAATGGCACACCATGGCACACATTACCTCTCAGTCGCCAAATGATTTGCCTCCCTGGAGCTCAGAAACCGTGACATTTTCTATGCAGGAACCTGCCTGGAACCTGATTACATCATGAAATGGAAAGTTGTCACCTCTGCCCCTTTCATGGCTTGCTAGGTGGTGGTTGCTCTCAACAGTCCAGGGGCCCCTGGAAGGATGAATGCAGTTACCCTTTTCTTCCTTTCACCACCCAAAGCAACCTAATGGATGTCTGATGGGTTATACCTACTACAAGTAATTGCCTGTATTCTTGTCAGTCCTCTGGGGGTATCTCACCTCCACAGCACCTTGCAGGGCACATGGCATGCTGTTAGTGAACAGATTTGTTGCATGATGTGGTCAAGGGATGGAGTTGGCCCTTTCCCTCTACTTCTATCACCCAGCTCTCAGCACAGAGCCTGGCACACGATAGCTGCTAAACAAATGCTTATTAGATGGATTTTGGCAGCATTAATTCCAAAATAGTTGTTTGATGAACAAGCAAAGTCTCTCCCTCCCTAAAAAAATATCAACTCCAAACAGAAGCATAATAGAGCCAGAGCTCAAAGCAAAATTATTCACAAATTCCAAGTGCCTCAATCCATGGGTTTTAATGAAAGTCATTCTGTAGTCGAGAATGTTGTAGTAATTACAGGCAAGCTAATATCTCTGCCATATGGTTTGAAAGCAGGTCTGAATTCTGAAAGTCATTATCAGCAGTTTTATTTTCTGCTGCTGCTTCTTTGCACCCCACCCCCTGCCTGTCTTTGTCTCCTTTTTCTCTTACCTCTTTCAACCTCACATTCCCTCTCTCCCACACAGTTCTTCCTCATTTCCTCCCTCTTCAAGCCCCCATATCACATTTTAAGAACCTTTGGTATGAAACCGCCAATAGTTCTGAGAAGTAATTGAAATGCCAAAAGTGGGTCATAACATGGCAAGTGGTTCAGCACGGGTGATGCTAAGAATGAACCGAGGCCTCTCTGACCCCTTGGGAGTTGATCATGTCACTCCGTCCTTCAAGTTTGGTTGCATGATTGAAGGAAAACAACTCCAATTAATCTCTCTGCTGCTGACTCATCCTGGTGCAATGGTTCTCAACCCTGTGTGCAGAGAATCTCCTGAGGAGCTATTAAGAGTACTGATGGCTGGGCCCCACCTCCTCAGAGATTAGGTTCTGAATTCATTAGTTCACCATAGAGTCCAGACAACATAGTCTATATACTTCTCCTAGATTATTCTAATACAAAGCTGGGGTTGAGAACCCTACCCTAGGAACTTAGCCTTGGATAAATAGCACTGGGATCTAGTCTTTCTCCTTCTGTCCACCTGTTATACTCAGAAGTGAGAGCAAGTAATGGTTACCAAAAATTATGCCGAACTGCAAGGCATCTACTCACCTAAATGCAACTCTTTATAAAAGAGCTACCCATCTGTTTAACTCCAAACTTATTCACAAATAATTTGATAGTCGTATAAAAACTCTCAGAAGTGGGCTGGACTGGTGTTAATATCATTATCTTTTAATATCTTTTATAATTAGGAACCTAGGAGTTCCCTGGTGGCTAGGTAGATTAAGGATCTGGCATTGTCATGGCTGTGGCTCAGGTCACTGCTGTGGTGGTGGTTTAATCCCTGGTCCAAGAATTTCACATGTTGCAGGTTCAGCCAAAAAAATTTAGAAATGGGAACTTGGATATTAAAATCCTAGAGTAGACAAGTCTTCTCCAAGGTCAGGCTCAGAATTCTAGGCTGTGTCACACTGTTCCCCTTGGCCTCCTCTAGGATAATTACAGAAGTGGTGCCTACCCACTTAAGGTCTAAGGGTCAAGACTTTCCTCTAGCCTGCCCTAAAATTGTCATTATAGAGATAATTGCCCTGGAATAGACACAAAGGTAGGTTCCCTGCCTCTAGAATTGTGCTGTTATTCTTCCCTAGAAGGCCAAGAGCCTGAAGCCTTTCCTCAGTCAATTAGTTGATAAGATTAACTAACGATCCCACTGGAAGTTCTGAGAGCCTTGAGGCAACAATGAAAGGGGAGAAGTAGGGAGCTCTGGGAAGCACCAGCAGTTTAGTCAGGCATAACAGAAGGTTGATGGAGCCTGGTGCCAGAAGTGGCTCTGGAAAATTTGGAATGTGTGTCTTGGATTTTTTTGAGACATTTCTTGCTGATTTAGGACTAGGTGTTCAGAGGCAGTTAGGGGTATACAGGAAGTAACCACCACTTGGTAGTAAAAAAAGTAAAATAAAAACTAGTCCAATTCACCTGAACATGAGGTTTGTTTCATTTTTGTTTTTGATTTTGTTTTTTGGCTATGCCCACAGCATGTGGAAGTTCCATACTAGGGATCAAACCTACGCCATGCAATGACAACACTGGATTCTTGAATTGCTGTGCCACCAGGAACTCCATTTTTGGGTTTTTTTTTATTTTATTTTTGTCATCAGTTGCCTCGAAACTCATATTCTTATCTGTAAAATGAAGATAATTCAGATAATTCCATTTTTTCTGGATGTCACCTCATGTTGTTCCAGGAATCAAATGAGATGATGGGTATGGGTTCTTGAGAAAAATCAAGGTGCTCTGCCCCATTGAGCACTTTCCTGGAGGAAGCATTAGGTGTATTAGAAAAGCCAGTGAACTTGGTGGCAAAGTCCTGATGCCCTGTCCATTTCTTGCCAGTTATTAGACACCAGACAAAATGATCAGCTGTTTCCTTTTCTGTAAAATGCAGTAATCGTTGCAGTGCTATACCTAGAGATGTGAGATACCAATGGAGAAGCCTGCAGGAAAGTGCAATTGAAGTTATTGTTACATAAATGTAAAGGAATATTAGGTTTACAGCACATAAGCCTTTCTTGACACACCTGTTTAATATAGAATTGCCTTATTTCTGGATTTTTGAGCTCTTTAACCTTTACAGTGCTCTTCTCATTGTTCATAGCAGCCTACTTTTATTTACAATATGAACACATTTTGTAGTCCTTGTGAAAAATTTTCCAGCATCTATTCCCTCCTAAGTAAATTTGCCTAGGCTATTCACAACAAATTTCATTTTGCCAGTGACTGGTTTAGAGATAGGCAGGCAATCCAAGTCATGGTCAATTGTGCATGTGGTCAAATCTTCTGGGGGCTTCTGGGAAAGATGTCCTTGCTCTCAGGAGACAGAGGAATGATGATCCATTTCTACCTCTGGACATCAAGGTGCATGGCTATGTTGCCTAGAACAGCAGCAGCATCTTGAGTCCATGATGGAAGCCGCCTTATGGTACAAAGGGGACACTGTGGGTGGCAGAGGGAATGTTTAGGAAGAAATTAAGACCCTTGAGAATAATCTATTGAAACAATCATTCTTGGAGCCATCCAACATCTAAACTCTTTTCAAAAAAAAAAAAAAAACAAATGTCAATTCGAGATTGTTTTTTTTGTCTTTTTGCCATTTCTTGGGCCGCTCCCGTGGCATATGGAGGTTCCCAGGCTAGGGGTCGAATCAGAGCTGTAGCCACCAGCCTACACTAGAGCCACAGCAACTCGGGATCTGAGCCGCGTCTGCACCCTACACCACAGCTCACGGCAATGCCGGATCCTTAACCCACTGAGCAAGGCCAGGGATTGAACCCACAACCTCATGGTTCCCCACTGAGCCACAATGGGAACTCCAATTCGAGATTTTTTAAATTGCTCCAGCCAAAGTTATCTTATAACTGATAGGTGTTATAATTTGACCAATATTTAATTCTTGATACTTAGTTTTCCTTGTTAATATTTTCTTATGAAAAATAACTCATTCTCCCTATTATAAATGTGAAGGTTGTTTAGGATAGTAGACGAGAAATATGGATCTATTTAATGAATATAAAGCCTAATAGCCTCCCAACTTGGAGAGAGCCATGGTTAACTTTTTGGTCCTTTGTCTTTGGTGTTGGCTTTAACCTGGTTTTACTTTTTTCACAAGTGTGGAGAGAAGAGGTGGAAACTCACAATAGGATTTGCTGGACAGATGTCCTTTAAGAAGAGATGCCCAAAAAAGGCTAAGAGTGAGGGCAAATTTGGGAAGCCTTGTTGGGAAGAAGTACCAAAGGGTGCAAGACATTTGGGGAGAGAGGACTGGAAAGGAAATTCTCAGAGACAAAAATGTAACAGATTTTGGAGTTCCTGTCGTGGCTCAGTGGAAACAAATCCAACTAGGAACCATGAGGTTGTGGGTTTGATCCCTGGCCTTGCTCAGTGGGTTAAGGATCCGGCGTTGCCGTGAGCTGTGGTGTGGGTCGCAGATGTAGCTCAGATCCCACATTGCTGTGGCTGTGGTATAGGCTGGCAGCTACAGCTCTGATTAGACCCCTAGCCTGGGAACCTCCATATGCCGTGGGAGCAGCCCCAGAGAAGACCAAAAAAAAAAAAAAAGTAACAGATTGTCTCAAAGGTTGGCCATGACCCTCTCTCTGATTTCCCTTGCCACAGTAAGGAAGAGGGGCTTTTCTTCCCCGCTATCTTTGTTGCTGTTGGCCCTACTGGGCAGAGGCTAGCCCTGACCCCTCTTGTCTGGAGAAGGTGAACACTGGAGCCAGCTGGCGCCTTGCATATATGAGCAGCTCATCCAGATGCATCTCACGGATCTCATTAATCGAGGTGAGAGCTGTGCTTCCAGGAATCAGGCCGTGAAACTTCCACAGATACCCAGAAATCAGAGAAAGGCAAGGATCAAAAGATTTGGTTAATAGCAAGAGGTTACAAACTGATGTGGCCTCTGACTTGTGTGATCTATATGTGCATTTTGTTCAGGCTACATAGTGTTGAAAAATTGGAAGATTTGAGACACATGCCTAGATTTCATATTTCTCTTTTAAATATGAAGGTAAGGCAATATTGAATGTACACTTTTTTGTTGTTGTTGTTGTTGCTATTTCTTGGGCCGCTCCTGCGGCATATGGAGGTTCCCAGGCTAGGGGTTGAATCGGAGCTGTAGCCACTAGCCTACGCCAGAGCCACAGCAATGCGGGATCCGAGCCGCATCTGCAACCCACACCACCGCTCACGGCAATGCTGGATCGTTAACCCACTGAGCAAGGGCAGGGACCGAACCCGCAACCTCATGGTTCCTAGTCGGATTCGTTAACCACTGCGCCACGACGGGAACTCCTGAATGTACACTTTGACACAGGAAAACATTAGCTGGAGGTCACTTGGCTGCTCCTTCATCTAGGACAGATGCCCTCATGTTCAGCACACTCACATGATGCCTGCACAGATACTCTCAGCCCACCTGCTTTAGTTATTTTCATGGAGGGATTTGAGTTTTCATTCTTTAAGGTCTAGTGCCTGTGTAACGGAAATTTCACTTCACCCACCAGGCTTGACTGAGTGGTATTGGCTCTTGAAGAGCTGTGTTGAAAAAGACTCAGGTTCATCAGACAAGAGCCACTAATGATTGGTGATGTCTGCCATGGGCATGAGATTGGGGGGAGCAGGGGGAGCTGCTCATTGTCACCTACAGTCTATAAACATTTTCAGGAGAAGACCTGTAGGACTTAAATCAGGTATAGAGTAGCTTCCAGAATAGCTTGGAAGAAGGACTGGACCAGGCTCCCCGAGTCTAAATCTGACTTTACTGCTTCCTAGCTTGGGTAGGCTGATCGATTCTTCCAGTTTCCAGTTACTTCACCTGCAAAGTGAGGCTAGGGACCTTTATTCATGTCTATATTACAGGGTTCCTATGGGAACTAAGTATGGTGCCATGCATAGAAGGGCTGGGATAACCGTAACAGGAATTGCCACTGATCTCTTGTATTGATTTGGTTTGAAATTCTTTCTGAAGTGTGCTCATGATTTAGCAAAGTTTGGAAATGGAACTCTACCCAAGACATCTTATAGATGTTGGTTTTGTTTTAGTTTCGCTAAGTTAGAGCAACACATTTCATGGACCTCCCCAAAGTAGCTGCTGAGAATAATCCATTCCATCTCAGAACATAGTCTCAGAGAGGTGGGATTTATCAAGAACACACCTCTAGTTGGTAGGAGAGCCAGGTCTAGAATCCAGATCCTCTGACCTCCACTTCTGTGTGCTTTGCTTCATGGACAGACAAGTACGTTTCATCAAGCACTATTTATTGTAGGCTTACCATGTGCCAGCCTTATCCAAGCACACAATCCTCATGAGCATATTGGGAGGGACTATTCTTCTTCTCATCTTACAGACGCAAACACTTAAGGTTCACAGATACTGGAAAACTTTCCCAAGTTCACATGGTAAATGAGTTTGATTTCAAGCCCATGGTCTTAACCCTTGTGCCCTATGGCCCCTTGGTGTTTGTGGCAGTTGCCTCAAAAGCCTCTGAATCCAGAAAACAGTTGGTGGTGAGAAGTATTGAGGTGGGTGGGAAAAGTAAAACTAACTATAGGAGAGTTCCTGACAAGGGTCCATTGCTGCTGAAGTGAGAATGGTACCTCTACAAGATTTGTTTGTAAAGAAAATGACCTGTTGATTCTTCGGTGGAAAAATAAATCACTCAGTGCTCTCAACTACAGTAGAAAATCATGGAAATGCCTTTGCTTTTTATGCCACTGAAGAAAAACATTTTGCAACATAGTAATCTGTGAGGATTTAACAAGAAAATATCTCAAAGTCAGTCGAGGTACTTAGAGGGTGCTATTTAAGTGCAAGATATAAATTGTCTCAGATGTTTTTCTCTGAAAAGGATCTCCTTTCATAATAATGCAGCACATTGTGTAAGGGTCACTTAGCACTGAGAAACAATGCTAGAAAGCTGGTTTCTCTGGAAACAGATTGGGATAATGTTGCCACTATCCCTTTTAAGAGGCTGAACCAGAGTGAATTTCACTCAGCAGCTGTGTTCAGAGGGGTGGTGGCTCTAGTCTGGGATGGTGTGACTGCAAGGAACCCTCTGGGCAATCCTGCCAGGCCACAAAGTCTGAGGAGTGTTTGTGAATGTCCGTGGCCAATGGTTGTGCGCATGGAACAGTGGAGGCCAAGAGACTGGCAGTTAGGGGCTGCTTCCTTTCCCCCAGTGTTTATAACTTCAGGAATGAATTTCTTCCTTCTTTCCCAGAAGGAGATCTGCATTGTGTTTACCTGTGAACCCTTCCCTACTGTGAGCTTCCTATTAAGGCCTATCAACATAACTGATGGAGACTTTTTTTTTTTTTTTGGTCTTTTCCCAAGCCCAACACATGTGCTGAGTGGTTCATAAAATTAAAATGAACGCTTTCTTCCTGATCAAATTTTCCCCACATTTACGGGGAGTTTTCTTCTAACTGAAAGCCAATAGGCCTCATTCCAAAATTGCAAAACCAGGCACTGAAGGGGTGAATTCTTTTATAGAAGCCATCTTCAAGTTAAGACTGTTCAGCTGCATAATGAAAGTTATTTGCATTGCTAAAATTTATATAGGTACTTTGCATTGTGGGTGCTCAGTAAATATTTTGATGACGTCCTAACTCCAGCTCTGACACAGGGTTGCATACATAATAAGTACTCAAGAAATATGTGCTGAATGAATGAATCTTTTTCCAAGTGCAGGTGTTATTTTTCCAACTCTTTAACAGACATCTGTCCTTATATCCTGCAACAACCTCAAAACTGACTTACACACATGATCTCCTTTCCCTAAAATACCACATCTCCTTCTCCATGAGTATATATGTAGTAATTGTCCAAGGGACTGGATGGTCTTCATTTGAATTCTGGCATCCTCATTTATTAATCTGTAACCTTAGGCCATCTATTAAGCTTCTCTCTGTCTCACTTCCCTCACCTATAAAATGGTTATAATGGTGCCTTCTCTATAAGGTTGTTGTGAGGATGAAATTAGAATGGTTGGTATGACTCCAGCACATAGCAATACATAGGAAATGTTAAATGTTAATGAGTGCTGCCTATTTTAGCAAAACCACCTAGTTAGGGACAGTGTTAGAAACTTGTCGTCAAGCTCATTTCTACTTTCTTCTTGCTAGATCCTACTTGACTTCATCTCTCCCTATTTTTGGTCCATCCTAACCCTGCCATAGTATAAGTGCTTCTTGAAAAATCTTTCCAGAGTTCCCACCGTGGCTCAGTGGTTAACGAATCCAACTAGGAACCATGAGGTTGCGGGTTTGATCCCTGGCCTTGCTCAGTGGGTTAAAGATCTGGCATTGCTGTGAGCTGTGGTGTGGGTTGCAGATGTGGCTCGGATCTGGTGTTGCTGTGGCTCTGGCGTAGGCTGGCGGCTACAGCTCTGATTCAACCCCTAGCCTGGGAACTTCCATATGACGAGGGAGGGGCCCAAGAAAAGACAAAAAAAAAAAAGAAAAGAAAAATCTCTTTCCCTTCGAACTTCTGAAGACTGGGCTGTTCTTTCTAAACTGATTATTCCCCTCCCCATTGCTTGGGAATCACCCTCAGTAGCACAGCGATCCAAGTCTTTGATGAATTGCCTTCTGGCTCCAAATCCACGTTCTCAGCCCATCTTCAGCCATTCCTCATCTCTCCCCATCTCCACATTCTAGCTACACTGGATTCCTTCCTATTTCCGGAAAATATCCCAGACATCCACTCCTCTGGGCCTTTGTTCCTTCTCTGGGATTCCCTTACCTTTCAGATTTTACCAATAGCATCTAGGTATAGTTTTCTTTGATATCCTTAGCATCCTGCAGAAATAATTGTTCCTGAAGTTCCTACCCCACAGAACTTCATCACTTAACTCAGTTATAACACACATATCATTTTGCCCCGCTCCACCTTCCCTTCTTCCCCCATTGAATATAGGCTGCTTAAGGGCAGGAACCACAGACCGTGAGATCTTGAACCTTTTGTGTGTCACCAAAGCCTGACAAATATATAGGATTGCCTTTTAATAAATTTGTTTCTATTATAAAATTAAAGTGTCCTCATTGGAAAAATAACATTTTTTAATAGGAATCTGTGACTTAGGATGTGAAAGTTCCCTGTAATCTGCACCCAGTGCTGATTCCGCCAAGGTTTTAGGACATCATTTCAGACATTTGCCTGGCAAACACACAAAAAAAGGTTTTTAAAACGGAGTAAGACTAAATGGGGTGATACTCTATCAAAAACAGATCTCTTTTTTTAAGAGAGGTACACTTGTACTACAGTACTCTTAAGCAAATTCCATTTGTTTTAAAGAAAATATAAAAATACTTGCTTCTATAAAGGAGCAATTCTGTTATTCTGTAATACCTCCTGTTTTTATAGGATTCCTCTCATAATAATTTCTCCTTTGCACTTGAAAAGGAGATACAAATGCACACAAAGACAGGAGGGATATTAATTTCTCTTTTGAACCTAAGGGGAAAGCACATGTTTCTACCAAACTTCCATTAGGCTTTGAAGGCAGAACGATTTTTCATTTGGAACCCAAGCAGAATTTCAAAGATGTTCAGCTCTGGTACCCTCTTCTCTGAGTCCCACTGAAAACGGGTGTAAATCTGGCAGGATCACGAGGGTGGTGTGCAAGGCTGGGCAGCTTCCCTGGCTGGCCTGGGGGTGAGGTCCATCTGGTCTCCCTTCTCCCCCACTGCTGGCTTAAGGGCTCCCTTTTTGATATCACTCTCTCCTCCTGCTGTTTCCAATGCTGAAATCATCCAATTCTTTGCTTGTTCCCACTTCCTTTAATTGTTCCCTTGGAAGCTCATAAAAGACTCATTTTGGTGTCTGGCCCATAGCTGTTTAAAGGCACATATTTTAACCTGATAGTTTATCATTTTTTTTTTCTTTCTTTTCCCCCACCCCCTTGAGTTCACTGTTCCTCGAAACCACCTTGGCTGGACTGCTAGAATCAGGGGTGCTCCTTGGAGTTTTAGAGCCACTCAAAGGAAGCAGTCCAGATGCCCAGACTGACTGGATTAATTCAAGCCCTCCCGCCCATGCTGCCGGGCCAATGTGAGCCCAGTTTCACAGGCTGGGGCAGCAGCAGGGCACCCTGCTTGAGTTGAGAAATCCTCTCTTGCTCTCCCGCCTTCCCCGTTCCCGGTTCCTCGCTGGCCCCTCCTCCCGTCCACCAATAAAACAAAGGAACCTGAGAAATAATCTCTGAAAGAAGAGACTTCTCAGGCCTTGATTGTCACACTGGCCTGGAGCCAAGCCTGAGCCTGCCTCAGAATGAACCTAGGAGGGGAGCTCCTGGAAGGCAGTCAAAACTCCCTGAAAAATGAGGTTATGAACCAGCCCCACCATCGACAAACTCATTTGCTTTGCCTTTCTTTTCAAGGAAAAATGCAAAGTCTTCTAAGACAGTCTCTAGGCTAGTAAAACTCCAGGATGCCTTGTTCATATATGTAACAAAATTGAGAGAGAATGTGTGTGCACATGTAAATTGTGTGTGTGTAGGCAGTTTGCAGCCTGGCTAGTTAAATTACCCTGGGTTGAAGGTCTCCTAAATTGCTGAAGGTGATGCTTATTTTCAAGCATGTTTGAATATTTTTTGTGTGTATGTTTGATACATACAATCATAAAAAATGGCAGGATCCAGGATGTCAGTATTCTGCTTATGTGTTTTTTTGATAATGATAGTCTCATGAAAAGATTTTAATGCATTCTCACTTGAAATTCAGCAGATGCCAACTATGAAGGAAATGAAGGTGCTAATTTATAGTTTTTTGTTTTTTGTTTTTAATTGTGCACAGAGAAAGTTAAAGGAATGTAAGTGCAAACTTAGCAATAAAAGAAGTGAAAACACAATATGGGGGGTGAGGGTGGGAATAGCCTTTTGGTCTGTAATCCAGGAAGTCTGTAAGAAACAATGGAAGCTTCTGCTAATTTGAAATTCCACCAGCAGAGAAATAAAACTCTGCTACGTTTCTGAAGAAAGGTCTTGGCACCTTATACACGGGAAATGAAACTTTTCATTTTGCAATTGGCTTGTAGATTTGTTACAACCCCCTCCCTCCCATCTTTCAAAGGCTGGAGAACAAGCTGGAGTTAGAGATGTGCTTTGCATACACTGCGTAGCTGACAGCAGTAGATCGACAGTGAAAGACTAATTAACTAAATGAAGGCAGCAAAGAATAAGATTTTGGCAAATGACAAAGCCATTCATTGAGCGATGTTTACTTCTACTTCAGCTAAGTTCTGTTTTTAATTAGCTTCAGGATGTTTTTGTTGCAGCCATTTAGAAGGAGGTTCTTTCCCTTGTCAGGTGTTGCATCCAAGAGTCAGATGTAGTGAGGGGAGGAAAACCCCAATGCAGTTGCCCCTAACCTGAAATCACCAGGCATTATCTCCTGCTGCCCCTTCCCCTCCCTGCGCTCACAACCTTAGAGTTCTGAGCCCTCCTCTGTGGGAGAACCTGAATTCTCCGGCTGGACCAGCTACTGTGAGTTGTTGACTTGGAGGATAATTCAACACATGTAGCAGACTGATCTTGCTGGAGCCCAAGCTCTGGATTTCCTTGTTTCCAGTAGACCCCTAAGAAGTATTTAACCTTGGATGTGATCAGCCAGCCCACTAAACTACCAGGTGGAGTCAGATGTCATTCCTCTTTTGCCACATATTTCTAAAGTGTTTCTTCAGCCCTATTTCGGGGGACTTCATATGCGTTTGTAGCTTATATTTGTCTAAAAGGGCCAGGATGCATGCGCGTATTCATGAACAGGAAGCCTAAAGCAAAGTGGTATTTCAGCCAAGGTCACCTGGGGGTTGCGGAGAATAAGGACAGATTGTCAAATTTTCTGGGGCTTGGCTGAGAATTGGGCCAGAACTCCTGGGTCAGGATGCTTGGTCCACAGAGCAGGGGATGGGGGAAGGATGCTTAAGGTAGGAGATGTGTTTTGGTGGATTAATTGAATTTATAGAAGACTCCAGAGGAGATTGAAAGGGTCAATTTTAAGAGTAATGGCAACTAGATTTGATTCAGAGGGGACTTGAATCAAAAGTATTGGTAAAAATGAGGTAAGACAGCAATAAATGCAGGGACCATGTTTTTTAGAAGCCATAATGTTGTTGACTTAACTCTGCCCTTTCTGTTCCTTCAGCCTGTGAAATCCAGGTTAATAAAAGTTCAAGGCCTGGCTTGCCCTCTCCCCCTCAACCTCCTCCATTTCCCCTCCACCCAGCCCTATGCTGGGTTTAGTGGATCAAAGTCCCCTGTGATGACTAATTTGATGTATCATATTGACTGGGCTAAAGGATGGCCAGAGAGCTGGTCAAACATAGTTCTGGTTATGTGTGTGACAGGGTTTTATTTGAATAAGGAGACTGAGGAAAGAGAATCATCTTCACCAGTGTTTGGGCATCGTCCAATCTGCCTGAAGGAATAAAACAGCAGAGGAAGGGTGAATTTGCTCTCTGCTTCAGCTGGGACATCTATCTTATCCCACCTTTGGACACTGGGAAATTCAGACTTGGACTAGATCTTACATCATTGGTTTCCCCCAGTTCTTAAGCTCTCAGACTCAGTCTAGGACTTCCACCATTGGCTGCCCTGGTTTCTCAAGGCTTCAGATTTGGACTGGAACTACACTTTCTTGGGCCTCCAACTTGCAGACAGCAGATCATGAGACTTCTCAGCCTCTGTGATGGCATGAGACAGTCCTCATTAAAAATTTCCTTCCAGGAGTTCTTATTGTGGCTCAGTGGTTAACAAATCCAACTAGGAACCATGAGGTTGAGGGTTCGATCCCTGGCCTCACTCAGTGGGTTAAGGATTCGGCATTGCCGTGAGCTGTGGTGTAGGTCACAGATGTGGCTCGGACCCTGCGTTGCTGTGGCTGTGGCGTAGACCAGCAGCTGTAGCTTCCGATTAGACCCTTAGTCTGGGAACCTCCATATGCAGTGCGTGTGTCCTTAGAAAAGACAAAAAAAAAAAAAAAAAAAAGACAAAAAGAAATTTCCTTCCAGAAGCCCTCTTACACTATTGGTAGGAATGTAAACTGGTGCAGCGTCTATGGAAAATAGTATGGAGATTCCTCAAACAATTAAAAATAGAGTTGCCATATGACCCAGCAGTCCCACTCCTAGGCACATACCCAGACAAAATTGTATTTCAAAAAGATACATGCACCCCTGTATTCATAACAGCGCTATTCACAAAAGCCAAGACATGGAAACAACCTAAACATCTATCAACAGATGAACAAATAAAGAAGATGTGGTGTATATATACAATGGAATATTACTCAGCTATTAAAAGCAATGAAATATCTTTTGTAATGTGGATGGACTTAAGAGATTATCATACTAAAGTCAGGACAAATTCCATATGTCACTTATACATGGAAATTTAAAATACAACACAAATCAACATATCTACAAAACAAAAACAGACTCAGATATAGAGAACAGACTTGTGGTTGCCAAGGAGGTGTTGGGAGAGATGGATTGAGAGAGTCAGATTAGCAGAGGGAAATGAATATATAGGATGAATGACAAGATCCTGCTATATAGCATAGGGAACTATATTAAATATCCTGAGAGAAACCATAACGGAAAAGAACATGAAAAAGAATACATGTGTAACTGACTTTGCTGTACAGAAGTTAACATTGTAAGTCAACTATACTTCAGTAAAATTTAAAATATCCTTCCATATATCTATATCCTGCTGTTTCTTTGAAGAACCCTGACTAGTACACCCACTGAGCATAGCGGTGTATCCCTTTCCCAGGATAGATGGCAATTTTTTCTGCTTTTATTCTCATTCGAGGTAGTGAGCCCCTTGATGACAGACCACGTGATCATCTTTGCATTTCTTGACCAATTGGTTAAACAATAGTGTCAGGCACTATGATGGCTGCTTGCTGTGTATTATTTCAATGAATCCTCACATCACCCTGGGCATATATCCAGATAAAACTATTTCAAAAGATACATGAAAAGTATGAAGTAGTACTCTCGTAATTCAAATTATGGGTTCAAAGGATTAAAATAACTTGCTCAAGGTCACTCATCTAGTAGGTGGTTGAATCAGGATGTGTTCTTGATCGTTATGCTACCCACGTCCCTAATGGGACCCTCCATGAACAGTTGCTGAATTGAACCGGCAATTTTATGGTGCTTATCTTATTGCAGGTATTGGGTGTTGTTTCTTTTGTTTTGTTTTTGTCTTTTTGTCTTTTTAGGGCCGCACCTGCGGCATATGTATGTTCTCAGGCTAGGGGTCTAATCGGAGCTGTAGCTGCTGGCCTATGCCATAGCCACACCAGATCCAAGCCGCGTCTGCAATCTACACCACAGCTCATGGCAACACTGGATCCTTAACCCACTGAGCGAGGCCAGGGGTCGACCCGCAACCTCATGGTTCCTAGTCGGATTCGTTTCCACTGTGCCACAGTGGAAACTCCTGGGTGTGTTTTTGATTTCAGAAGTCAGGTCAAAATGCAAAGTTATATATTCATCTAAGGTAGGCAGTCACTTCTTATGGAGCCTGATATGAATAGGTGTAAAAACCCCTCAGGATTACCACAGGTGAGCAAAAACGGTTCCACTTCGAAGGTTGTGGTAGATTTTGACGACACATGGTTTTTACTGGCTAAGATTATCTATACTTTATCACTGTAACATGAAATGAAGGAAGAATCCCTTCTTCTAGGGGGAGGGTAGATCTGAAGGGAAGAAAGAGAAGTTTCTCTTTTATGAGGTTAAGACTGGTAAATCTACCTGTATATGGATGGCAGAGAGGCCATCAGCACAATGGTCTTCCCCGGGCAAAGGCTATGCACTTGGTTATGAGAGACCCTCAGGGCTGTAGAAGGAGCTCATGGAAATGTTATCATCTCACCTCAACTGCCAGATTCTTATCTGCACTTGGTCATCCCCTCTACAGAACTCCTCTTCCTGGGACCCTCATCTCATTGGCTTGCACCTAAATGCATGATAGTCCAAGCCCACTAACAACCTCAAGGTTATGGACCCTCGTCATTTAAAAACCTTCTATAATCTGCACAAGACAAGGTCTGGGATGCCTTAAAGTTGAAAAAGATTCTACTTTCCATTAATTACTTGAGTTTAAAAAGGGAAGCTGCTCAATTTGGCTCTGAGCCAGTTTGTCCTCCCCCCACGCGCCAATAGGACTTAAGCAGAAGGATACCCTGAGTCAGATTCCACTGGGTAGTCGTTAGGAATGAGACTGGAAATTAAGGAAGGAGCCTTAGCTTTCATGACTTTCCAAGTTCATTTCATCTCAGCAACACTTGTCACTTGGCCTTGAGGTGCCTTGCTTGGGCCCCCTTTGTGTGCACCCTTACAGTCTTAAGTTATAACCACGGGGCTTAAATTTTCACTGAACGTGGCTGGGCTTCCCTAAGGATGGAAGGCAGGTCTGTGAAGTAACTACCTCATAGCACCTCGGCCAGGCAAGGTGTTTGCTCTGCTCCTGCTTCTCTCTTTCCTACCTTCTCAGAAAGGACAGTGTCTCACCTGCTCCCCCAGACCCAGAGACAGGTATGAAGAAGAGTGAGGGAGAGGAGGGCAGGGGAGGGGAGGGAGGAAGGGGCCAAGCCTCACCTCTCCTGCAATACTTAGCCCCCTTGTCTATCTTTAAGCTTCACTGGCTGCCACATTGAACAGAGTTATCTTTCCTGATCCAGGTATGAGCAATGGAAACACTGCTACCTGTTTCCAACTCAGCTGAAGTGAATCAACTCAAAATGCAGGAGGCAGAAAAAGGATTTCCTGGGGTAGATCTTTCTTTTAAGGTGATGATTAAAGCTGCCAGTATTGAGACCTACTCTGTGTCGAGGATTGTGCCAGTTTCTGACAAATAGGAATAAATGTAAACTTCCATTTTACACACAGATAACAGAGACTCCGACAGATGAAGTGACTTCGTTCAAGGCTCACGGTTGAGACCCAGTTCTCTTGTTCTACAGTTGAAGCTCTTTCCCTTCTCATGTGCTCCCTTTCAAGCCTCCTGCTACCGGTACTGCTCTTGGATCTGGGCAAGAGGGCCCCCCTGCTCTGAGCACCCAGCTTTAGAGGGCCCCTCCAGGAGGAAAGAAGTCTGCAGAACCCAGAAGCTGTGCCTACCCAGGGCCCACCTTCCTCCTCCCTGGCCCCCTTACTTTGTAAGGCAAAGCTCTGTGTACCTGAGCCCCTGTAACTCCCTGACCAGAGGGCCCCAGCTGGAGTTGCCAGATGCAGCAAATAAAAATATAGGTGACCAGTTAAAACTGAACCAGATAGAGCCAATGATTTTTCCCCATGCAATATTTAGAACAATTTGCCCCATGCAATATTTAGAACATGCTCAATGCTACAAAGTTATTAATATCTGAAATTCTAATTTAGCTGTGTCTTGTATGTTTTCTGCAAGCCCACGTCCAGGATTTGGCTGTTTGGGTGGCAGGTGCACAGAGCTTGGACATGCAGTCTTGGGTGTCCAAAGGCAAGCAAGCAAGGCCCCTCTCAGAGCTGGGAGAAGCCCAAGGAGGGAGCAAAGGGGGCCAACTGGGCCCCTCCATTTGTACCCTTGTTGAGAGTGTGTCTGCTCCCCAGATCCCCACTTAAAGTGTAGATTGCTTTATCATCTATTTCAATTTTCATTTGCGATTTCCACAGCCCGTGGGTTTCCAGAACATGACCCTCCTTTTCCCCCCTTACCTCCAGCTGGATTGAGGATGAAGGGGTTAGAACAAGCTACTCAGAATCCCTGCCTGAGGGATGTTTCTGTGTAAGATGCAGACGGCTTTCAATGGGGGTACTTTGTGAAATGGAAAAACTGGTGGGTGTGAGGGTCAGCTGGGTAAAAAGAAGCCTGGCCATGAATGAACTGCAGTACCTGAGGTCTTATTTTTTCATTCATAACATGTGAAAAATACTTCAGCCTCCTGGGGTGGGTGTGAGGGTGAAATGAAATAACACATGAAAGTCTCCAAGGACATGATAGGTGTCAAGCCTCATAGATGCAGTCAAGTCTGAATAGTTAAGAACAGACCCTTTTTTGTAGCTTCAGCTGGACCACTTACACATCTGTTTCCAGCCCTTGGATCTTCTGTGAGGCAGAGATGGCTTCCAAGTCATGGAGAATAACTGTTACCCCCCATCCAACTTTCTGGAGCCTTTTGGTAAGTGAACCCCAGGGGCATGGACTCCCAAAATCATCTGACTCTAGGTTTGCAACTCAAAATTACACCATGGGAACACAGAGGACAAAAAGGATACTTCTGCCAAGAGAGGGCTAAGTCCACTCCTTGGAGCAGAGGTCTGAATATCAACTTTATGAAGACGGCCAAGATCAAGTCAAAGAATTAAGTAAAAAACAAACCAGACTTCTTTCCAGTGCCAAGTGAATGCCTTCTTGTGCACAAGCAACAAAATATAGGAAAAAAGCACATCATTCCCAACACATGGCACAGGATTTCCCTGGCCTTCTCTAGTCTATGTTCTCACATCTCCCCAATTCCTCTCTACCTACCCCCTCCACTTCCTTCTCCTCCTCCCCCAACAAATTAACTTCTGATCATCAGCTAGCAATCTTTAGGAAAAGCTTTAAGAGGAAGGTAGTGCATCGTGAAGTAGAAAACAAGGACTCTGGTATCAGAAATTCTTGGGTCCTGGCTCTGCTACCTCCTGGCTGTGAAATCATGGGTAAGCTATGGAACTTTTGAGTCTCAGTTTCTCTTGTAATAGTGGATTATACAACCTACTGTCACTTAGCACAGAGTCTGGCACCTAGAATGTGCACATTAAATAGTGGCCATTATTACTGAAGAAGCTTAATATATAGAAATGAGTATAACTTTATGCTCAAAGCATAAACACATGAAACACTTTTGGAAGGGTTGCTTTTTCAAATATCACACTGTCACAAAGGAAGAGTTCAGCCGAAAGAGTAACTTGGGGGTTTCCCTCCAGCCCTAAGTTCCCCCTGAGATTGGAGGACTCCTTTGAGCCTCTGGCATTTGTGCTTCAGTCTCCAGCTTGGCCTGACAGTGCGAAACACACCTTGCTTTGCTGGCTCACTGTGCTCATCTGTCCCCACCTCCTCCATCCTTCATTGGCCTGGCTCACGTTTACCCATAACCGTCCTTGATTACCTGCAGGACCAAACAAGTAGGCAGCCATTATTAAGAAATCTGGGTGCATACCTTTCAGATAGCATAATGGCCCAGCCACCTGGTACCAGTGCCCCAGCAAGCTTCCTGCTGTGGTCCACTGTGCAAACAGCTCCACCCACCGGAGGTGAAAACAATTATTTTTCAGGGCTGGAGAAGACAGATTTTATGCAGCAGAATCCTTTCAATTATTCAGGATGCTGCTGTCTTTTTTTAGTTCAATTATTCAGGGGTTTCTGAGTACACGATTGTAAATTCAGCATTTGCTGGTGCTAAAGCCTGGACTTGATTGGTGGAGATTCAACTTGCTCAGTGTGTTTATCAAACGTGACAGTGAATATGGACAAGAGAAATGGACATCCTTTTAGCAGAGCATCAAGTACAGAGAAAAACTTATCTTTGAAAAATTTGATTCACAACCTCTACCTAATACAAATGGAGTGCTTACTTTCCCTTCAAAGCAACACTGGCAGAAAGATTTTTGGAATCAATAAATAGCCATGGATGTAATAAAGAACACATTTATTTCAGATAAATTCCCCTTTCTATCCCCTACTAAAACTAGTATCTATAGGGAGTTCCCTGGAGGCTCAGATTAAGGATACAGCACTGTCACTGCTGTGGCACAGGTTTGAGCCCTAACCCAGGGACTTCCAAATACAGGAGGGCACAACCAAAAAATAAAAATCTTTCAATTAAAAAAATAGTATCTATGTATCCTCTCTTGAATATTTAAATTGAGCATAAGCTACCTGCTGGTCTACCAAGATGCCATGTTTCCTGTTTTCAGATACAAAGGTAACCTGAAGATGAGGTAGCAAGGATTTTATGTCATTTTTTTGGAGAAATGACTTATGTAGCACAGAGAAGCATGTGGTTTATGCTCAGAAAGCACATCTTGATTGCTGGGAGTAAGGTATTATTACTCACCACCTGTCTACTACACTGCATTGAATTCTAATGAGAACTTCTAGAAGGTGATACCTGGTAACCTCTCGGCTCATTTTATTCATTCAGCCATCACTGAGAATCTAGTATGTGACTTGAGGTTGGACAATGGGGATACAGCAACATACAGATCCAAGTCCCTGACCCTGGAAGTCCTACAGTGAGTATGAGACAATTATTAAAGAGAAAAAAATCCACACATAATTTACTCACTGTGATTAATGCTTTGTTGCAGAAGTAGGTTTAAAAAAAAAAAAGGCGAACTATAAGGAACCTAGGATGGTAAGTTGTTGCAAGATGTTGACAAAATTGTGAATTGAGTATTATGTTTCTGGTACCCCCAGACTCTTGCCTAGTGCCTGGCTCATGATCTGTCAGTTGTGTGAATGAAATTTTTCTGAGGCTCTTTTTAACTCAAGAGTCTCCAATTTTAATAAGTAAATATGAATCTTGTTTTATTGAGTGTTTAGCATGGACCACTCTTCCAGTTCTGTGTTAGCCTATTGACTCCTCCCTCAAATGAGGTGGCTATGAGTACTATGCCTTCTTTACATAGATAAGAAAAATCAATGCACAAAGAGACTAAGCTAAGGCACTTCATTAAGGCACACACTTAATATGCAGTTTAGTAAATGGTAAAATCTGGATTTGAACCTTGGTCAGACTTTAGAATCTCAATCTAACCACTGTGCTACGCTACTTTTTGTAAAGCTAATAAGGTTTGCATTGACTCTCAGGATGTAATGAGCTATTGGGAAGTAAAGGAAACAAATGTAAATAGCACGTGTTGGGGATTAGCACTCTTGCTGTACAAGAGAGCAAGGAAGAAGTAACACAGCTGTATAATGGCTCACCCCCGTCACCTGCCCCCAGGTTCTACAACTTTGCTAAATCCCTTTCTTTGGCTCTAAGTAAGAATCCTCTTCCATGACTCCTAAGTGCATATCCCTAGGGCTACTGGCTTGGGTTGCTAGCCTTGGGGCTTCTGGAAAAATCCACATGCTGCAGACACCACAATGCCTCATCTTGCATTGATGACTCTCAGATGCCCCTTCTCCAGCATCACCCATCATATCTCCTTCCTGGGTAAGAGGCTCTTCTCTCTTCTACTTGCTTCCATAACTATACACAGAGGCAGGGGACATAGGTGGCGGGGGGTGGGGGTGGGGGAAACCAGACTGGATGGAACCCACCTTGGAGTGGT